>NW_020173204.1:5213328-5444240 GCF_003031525.2 Neophocaena asiaeorientalis asiaeorientalis | reverse complement strand
TTATAAAACGTAAATATCGTCAACAGTATTCAACAGCCTTCTCGATGTACCTATTCATAAGATATTAATATCCAATATTTCTAGAGGACAAAGGAAATGACCACTGTACACCGTATTTACAATGCAATTTATTACTCAAAATACGGGTCTAACGGAAGCCATTGCAGGTTACACCCCTCAGCATTCATCCTGAACTCGGCTGTGAACTGTATGTACCTGTCACTGGAAGTGTGTGGTTGAGACCTGACGGTGAACTTGATGAGAAGCCTGAGAAGGGAAAACCCCAAGTGCATTTGCAAGCAGGGAAAGCAGGATTTGAATGATCAGCCCCAGAGAATATGCATTTTCTTCAAGATTAGATCTGTGAAGCCCCCGGGGGGTGGGGGGACTCACATGGATACTGAAGAGGAGGCTTGGTGGCTCAAACAAGAAAAATGAGGTTGTGAGTCTGCTGACTTATAAGGAAAAAGCATCTTCTTAGGCATGTACCATGAAGGATTTAGGTACCCACCGCAGAACAGTGCAATTCTGATGTTAGCAACCATTTGTACCATTTGTAAGGAGAGTCATAACTTTAAACTTGGTTTTTCTCAAAAGCATTCTGAAAATGAATTTGCTTTTTATTTTTTACCCAGTCATTCTTTCTTTAGAACAACCCAGGACCCAGCGATGGATGCTTATACGCCTACAACCCTACAACGTATCTGCTGCTATCTGATAATCAAACTGCAGTAGGTATTGGTATAAATACGCGTGTGGTTTGGCGTGAAGCGGCACGTGTTTAATAATTGTGACTGAAGCGGCACCACAGTGACTCACAACGTGGATCCAAAACTGGCAGTGTGGCAAGGAACCAGATACAAGCTTAGCAGCAAGAGGGTACTCAGGACATCAGACCAATAAAGGCCGAGGCAGGGGGCAAGGATTACCCCTGCTGTGTCCAGAGGAGCGCTATAAGCTACATCTATCTACTCACACCTTCTGGCAGGTAATCTACAAAGCAGGTTGGCTGCCAAGTCTGAAAGAGGCACTTACCTACTTAACAGCCAAAATTAGTTAACAATCAGTTAGGAAGGGGAGCTAAAAGAGGGAACTAAGAGGAAAACATTCACATGAAATGATGATAAACTGCAGCTCTTTAACTGGTGTCTTTAAGTACAGAAATTTAAAGCTGAGTAAACATGGCCATCTAAATCCTTTAATCCCACCGCTGACATTCGTAGTGACTGAGAAGGATTAATCATTTTGATCTCTAAATGAATCATTTTAAAGAGTTCATATTTAAAAGGAATAAACTTTGGAGTTGCAGTAATTAGCCTAGGGGATCTGATGTCTGTTTCAGGTTTTTGTCTTTCTTTATGAAACCCTGTTCTCCCGAAGAAAAGGTTTTCTTAGCACCAGGAAGTATTTCAGAAAACATGAAACAGGGTTTCAGATTCCTTTCGTTTTTGTAAGATGACAGAGGGTAGAACTGGAAATTCACAGCAGCGCTAAGTGCTGAACGGTAAGACCACATGGTCGTATTTCTTCTGAAGTCTAGGATCAGTTCCCATTATTCACTATAATGGCATCCAAGACTAAATGAAATCTCAGTCTTTAAAATTAAAAGCATTTTGCTCTTGGGTCTCAAATTTTCCTCTTTCACAGTTTCCAACATGCCTGAACGTTTAATCTATTTTCATAATGCAAAAAATACAAAGGAACAAAATAAAAATAAGAGTAAGAAAAAAATGGATATATTCCATTTCACTTCCAAAACAGGATAAAATGGTACAGAGAGACACACAATTAGTATCTTAATCAACAGAGCTATGAATATTATTTTTACATCCGCCAAATGCTATTGGTGATATTCTAAAATTATACGTACATCTTTCATGATTTACATCTCAGAAATATGAATTTAATTCTTTTGACCTATCTGGAAACACAAAATATGCGGAAAGATTTAAAAATTATTTATCATTTTAGGGAATTCCAACATTAAAACTGCCAAAACATGTAACCTATATCCAAGAGTTAAAAATGGACCTTTTTTTCTATTTGGAAATGGATGAAAATATTTGAAAGGCATGGTCCCAACTGTGTTCCACCAAGTCGGCCTTCTCTCCCTCGGCACTGTCCTGGAAAGGCTGGGGGTGCTATTATCTTAGTGGGCAAAATGTCTTTATCCAGCAAAACACTGTAGTGCTTTGGCAGCAGAGGTGGTCTCTAAAAGGACTGTGCTTGTGGTTCAGTGGAGACAATGTGACTGTCCCAGGACCAAGTGAAATGTCATCTTGGCTGAAGCTGGGTGAAAAGAGAAAGCAAACCCCAGACTTCCCACATCCAGCTACACTTGTTTGAGCATGCCTAGTTTGGGGGGTTGTTTTTTAAAGTTATTACTGCTTAGGTAAATTCTATATGCAGTGAAGTACACAAATCTTAAGTGGACACTTCAGTGAGTTCTAACATATGTTTCTACCACGAAGCCCAACTAAACATGGCACATCTCCTTCACGCCCACAAAGTTCCCGTATCCCCTGAAGTCAATCCCCGTCATCATAGGCAACTACTGTTCTGACTTCTTTTTTTTTTTTTTTTGCGGTACGCGGGCCTCTCACTGTTGTGGCCTCTCCCGTTGCGGAGCACAGGCTCCGGACGCGCAGGCTCAGCGGCCATAGCTCACGGGCCCAGCCGCTCCGCGGCACGTGGGATCTTCCCGGACCGGGGCACGAACCCGCGTCCCCTGCATCGGCAGGCGGACTCTCAACCGCTGCGCCACCAGGGAAGCCCCTGACTTCTTTTATTATAGATAAGTTTTGTCTGTTCTTGAACTGAATATAAACAGTCACACAGTATCCACTATGGATCCTTTCACTTAATGGAATGCTTTTGAGGTTCTTCCACATTGTTGCGTTATCAGTAATTCATCTTTGGTATTACCAGGCTGTGTTCTATTGCATGAATGGAACTACAATTTGTAACATCCATTCACTTTGTGATTCCTGTTCGGGTTGTTTATGGAGAAAGCTGCTATGAAGATAAAGCTTCATTTGTCTTATATGTAAATACTTAGGATATGCATTGCTCGGTCAAAAGGAAGATGTTATTTTTAAGTTTACATAAGAAGTTGCCAAACAGTTTCTGAAAATCTTGCCATTCTGCATTTCGCACTCCTGCCAGCAATGTCTGAGAGTTCGGTTGTCCCACATCCTTACAGATATTTGGTGCTGCGGAATTTTTTACTTTAGCCATTCCAGTGGGTGAGTGGTAATATGTCGTCGTAGTTTTAATTTTCAGTTCCCTGATGGCTAATGATGTTGAGCACTGTTTCAGGTACTCATCAGACATTTGTGTATTTTCCATGTAGTTTTGAAGGATTTTGTCCATTTTTAAATTGCATTGTTAATCTTTTTATTATTGAGTTATAGGAGCTCTTTATACAGTCTGGATATAAGTCCTTTGTCATATATATGACATATACGTATATATGTGTATATATGCATGCATATGACAAATATATATACTGTCATATATGTGTGTGTATGTATACATATATATATATATATATATATATATATATATATATACACAATTTTCTCTTACACTGTGGCTTGCTGTTTCATTTTCTTAAAGGTATTTTCTGATAAGTAGAAGTTTTAATGTTGATGAAGTCCAATTTATCAACTTTCTTTTTATGTTTTGTCCTTTTTATGACCTAAGCTATCTATGCTTACTTCAAGGTTGCAAGCATATTCAAGAACATGGTTAGCTTTTTCTGTGGTTTTCTTAAAAGGGCTTGGTTTTTTCTTGTAAATTAGGAAGGCGAAAGAGTAGGAAAATAATAGGATCAGACTCTGTTTATTTCTGGCTCTGGAACTCACCAGCTGTTGACTGAGTGAGCGTTTTCACAAGTCTGGGTCTCATTTTTCCTCATCTATAAAATGGACTTAGAGGATCTCAGATATCTCCCAACCGTAAGTTTATGCAGAGGCATAAAGAAGGTAGCACGATGGACCATGAAACGAGGCTGAGAACAATAGTGTCAAGAGTCCAAGCAGGAGGAAAAGGAAGAGAATAGACCTTGGGAAAAGTACGGGTCACAAGGGTTAAAGTGCCCTTTAGTACCAGGAACTTTGGGTTTATATTTCATCCCTAAACTAAATCAGAAACGCTGTGCCGTGCTCCTGCTGTCCCTGGGATTCATCCTGAATCGAAAACCAACCCTCAGGACACTGTGAACATTAACAACGGTACCTGCCTGTCTGGAAAGGTGCTTCTCCTCCCCACTCCTATGGCTCCAAGACAGGGATTATTTTTGCCTTTGACCTCTGATGATTTAGAGCGGCAGGTTTTCCCTCATAGTCCCACTCTCCAAATACAAACTCTGTGAATATTTTACTGTTTTTTCTTTCCTTTCTCTTTCTTTCTTTTTTTGTAATTCTGCAAATGGATTTTGTTGTGTTTATTTCAATACTTTTAAGAGTTTTTGAGTCAAGTTTTGTGTGATGCAATTCACAAGTTGGTCTTTTTTTTTTTGGCTTCTTCCTAATCCCAAACTTCACAGTTGTACAGCAAGTCCTTGCTGTAGGAATCAATGTATTGCGTTTAGATGTTGATAATGGATCACTATGTATTTTTCAATGGAAACAACATGGAGGAAGGCCCGATGGATCACGCAGGTGTATTAGGTCACCTGGATGAAAGAACATTCT
Organism: Neophocaena asiaeorientalis asiaeorientalis; assembly: GCF_003031525.2. Classification (NCBI taxonomy): domain Eukaryota; kingdom Metazoa; phylum Chordata; class Mammalia; order Artiodactyla; family Phocoenidae; genus Neophocaena; species Neophocaena asiaeorientalis. The sequence continues at coordinate 5,439,543 of NW_020173204.1, read as the reverse complement.
AGGGTGTGACTCCAATGTACAAGGCTGTCTGTCTGAAAAGATTGTGTGCAGAATTCCAAACGGGAACACCTGTCACTATGGTTGCTTCTCCCATTCATTTTCTGCTTACCAAGCTGGGAGGAACTTCCTCAGCAAATCACTGGTGGTCACCTGGTTCACAGATGCTCTGTGAGGGATGCCAGGACACGAGCTGTGCAGGGGGGATGCGGGGGCCCGGATGAGCTACTGCTTTTCTCGGACTAATAGGAAAACTCATGACCTTTTCATGTGTTCACTGACCACTTGAATTTGCTCTTCTGTGAATTGAAGCTATTTCCCATTGGGTTGTCTTTCTGTTTTCAATTTGTAAAAGTCACTCTTACTTTATTTTATGTGTGTGTGTGTGTGTGTGTGTGTGTGTATCTTTTTTCTGTCACATGGATTATAAACATATTTCCCAACAAAATAATTTTGTTCGTGGTATGCTTATTTATATTTTATATAAAAGATTTGAAGTAAAAAATAATCATATAAGGCTTCTCTTCTGTTTTTTTTTATTTCAATTAGAATGGTCTCCTCTATTCTCGGGATGTACATAGTCCCTGGGGCAGGCTGTGTAGATTCACAACCAGTTTTTCCTTGCCTTCCTCTGTTATAAAAGCTGGAAAGCAAAAATAGTAAGTGTTCCCTCTTCTCATGCAGCTAAGCGTAGCCAAGGATAACAGTTGTGAAAAAAAGAGATGCAAGAAGACGTCTCTGGGGAGTGAAAGGAAATAGTCCAATGGAGAGAAACCCTTCTCACTTTTGCTTTGGTTCTATTTCAACAGGAATATGAAAATGCAGCAAACATCTGGGGATCCGTGGGACAAAGACCACATGCTACAGATGACTGAGCCAAGAAAGATAGAAGGTACCTGGGGCCCTGATGGCATCTTTGAACCCTGGACGGTCTGCCTCTGGACTTCTTGTTTTGTAAGAAAATAATTCTGTTAGGTGTTTAAACCACTGTTTCTGGAACTTTCTGCTACTCACGGGTCAAGTCATTGCTACTTTACTCAGTCTCTCAAATCAACTTCTAGAGTTCTTATTGCTTTATTTTTTACATTTGTCTTTAATCCATCTTAATTTATTTTTGAATATGCTGAAAGATATGGGTCCAATTTTATTTTCTTCCAGATGGATAACCAGTTGTGCCAGCACCATTTATCAAATCCCAATGAATAGAAAAACCATTTTTTGTTTTATGCTAAATTTCCCTGTATGCTAGGATCTATTTCTGAAATTTTAGCCAACTCCACTGATCAACTTGTCTTTATTTACGCCAATATCTTATAGACGTGATTACATGGCTTTATACTATTTTAAACAATATATGGTAAGGCCCTTTTATCCTCACTTTTGAATATATTTTTGACATTTATTCTTCCACATTAATTTTCAGATCACTTTCTCCAATTAAACATAAGCCTTGACTCCTATGCATTTATTTTCATAGAACTGATATTTTTATATCTGTCTTCCCATCCGAAAACATTGACTGTCTTTCCATTTATTCAGATCTGTTGTCTGTCTCACAATAATATTTACAGATCTCTTCATATTAGGTCCTATACCACTCTTGTTAACATTTATTCCAGAGAACTTTATAGTGTTTGTTGCCATTGTGGTAGGATTTTTTTTTTCTGACTGCCAAGTTTAGCCAATTATTGTTTAATAAGTACTTAATGGTATACAACATGCATCAGGTATTATTCTAAGCAGTTTATATATATCAACTCGTTTCATTCTCAGCAAACCGTAGATTGAAAGCTAAAGCACAATGTACATAGAAGGAAACTGAAGCACAGAGAAATTAAGTGATTTGTTCAAGCAAGTCACTCGGCCAAAATGAGGTAACTTGCCGCTTGGTTAATGAATGGCAGATGTGGGTCTCAAACACATATCTTCATCCAGAATATATACTCTCAGCTATTATGCTAAATATACTACCAGTGATGTCCATAGATTCATCTTGCATTTACCCAAGTACCAATTTGCTTCAAACTTGAAAAAAATTTTTCTAGTGGTTTTTATTTCACATGGTTTTTTGTACGTACAAAATCAATCACATATTTAGCAAAAGTGCTAATTTTAACGTCTTCCAAAATATATATCAATTGTTTCATTTTCTTCTCTTACTACAATTGCTAAAATGTCTAAACAATTTTGCATAGTAATTGTGAGGGTAGGTGAGCCTTTTTTGTGTTACTGATTTCAACTGAAATGGTCCTAGAATCTTACTCGGGCCCAGCCGCTCCGCGGCACGTGGGATCCTCCCGGACCGGGACGCGAACCCGCGTCCCCTGCATTGGCAGGCGGACTCTCAACCACTGCGCCACCAGGGAAGCCGTAATTTTTTTGATTGATCATCTTACACGACTAACATATTTGTTTTTTTCCTTCTTGTTTACTTAGTGAGTTTTATTTTAATCAGGAATGGGTTTAAAATTTTATCCCAAGCCTTTTCATCATCTAGTGATAAGATCATGCTTTTCTACACTGATTTATTAATCTAATTATGTTAATAGATTTCCCAACATTGAAAGATCCTTGCATCATCACCCAGGATTAGTAATCACTTGGTTATTAATCCGGTCCAGACTGTTACCCTTTTTATACATTGCTGGATTCTTATATACAAATGGTTATTTAGAATTTTCATTACATACATATTGAGAAGAAATTTTGGTCTAGATAGTTTCTTTTTTGTACTATGTTAATCAAGTTTTGTTGTTAAGGTTATGTCAACCTCACAATATGAATTTTAGTGCTTTCCATCTTTTTCTTTTCTTTTTTATTTTTTTGGTGTTGAATAGCTTTTTGAACTATGGACTTACATAACCTTTGAAGGTTATGTAAGATTCACCTAGGACCCTATCTGGTACTTTTTAATGGCGTCCCTTTTAATCACCTTGCTAATCTCTTTTGAGGTAACTGATTCTGATGACTTTTCTCCATGTTCTGAAATAATTTGGGGTTGATCATATTTTACTAAGAAAAAATAAATTTCCCTAGATTTAAAAAAATGTGTTGTTTGGAGCAGTTCCTTTTCGTTGTTATGATGTGTTCAGTATCTCTCCTTATTTTCATTCTCATTATTCTTTAATCGGGACCATCAGGGGCTTTCTGGTTTCTTAGACTTCTTAAAGAATCAACTTTTTGTTTGTTTTTAATTTAAGTTTATCATGATGATCTACTTCTTCCTATTTTCCTTTGGTTCCTTTTTCCCGATATTTCACTTATTTCTTAATATATACAGTATGTTCATTTTTGTTGGTCTTTTTAGATCTGTTTCTGAAGGAGGTGAACCACATATCCCTCAATAGATGTGTTTTAACAACATGTTTTCCCTAAAAGCTTCTGCTTTGTAAATTTAGCTGCTACACTGTGTGATGTATGCACTTGAAGAGTATTCACCCCGTTGTCTCTTACCATTTGCTCAGTGGTTCTCTTTACCCTGTTTAGTGTTTTTAATTGCAAATTCCACCTTTCCTGATATTAGTACTGCCGATCCTACTTTCTTTTTGTTTGTGTTCACCTGATATCTCTTGATCTCCATCTCTTTATTCTCAGCCACTTTTTAACCATTTTAAGTCTGTTTCTTGTAAATACCAATAACGTTTATAAATCAGCTGGTTAGTTTCTGTTTGTGTCAAAATTCAGTTCATTTCTGTTTCATGTAATATGTCATATGGGAGAGTTCACGTCTTCCATCTTGTTTTATGGTTATTCATGATTTTACCTGTTTCCTCGTTTTCCTTGGAGCTGTTTTTGCTAAGTTGAACAGATTGCTATTCATGCCTCTTCCCCCCCCGCTAATTAGGTAGGTCTATTGTGCTTTCTTCATTTCACTAATGATTACCTTCCCTTCCCTGACATTCATATTCAAATACATATTTTTCATTACCACATGAATGAAAGATAGCAATTATTCCCCTCCACTAAAGCTCTGTTCCATAACTGTTTCTCCCCTCTTTCTTCAGATGAGATTTTTGGAACACTTTTAATTTCCCTACCAGCTTCTCCCAACGACTGGATTTTGCTGATATGGAAGGAGTTTTATTTCTAGTCTTTTCTTAGGGTCTCCCTTGTAGTGGTTCTTGCACATTTCCACTCGCTCTATCGTCATTTGGGATTTGACCGCACATATACTGCACGGTGGGTGGTTCGCCACATTTTCCTTTCCTTTCGCAGGTAGTGACTCTGATTCAGTTGGTATCACTTCTTGAATACTTCAGATGGTGGACATTGGTGATACAGTCTCTGAATCTCTGCATGTCCCTAAATATCTTGCATTTACTGAGAGACGGATGATATCTTCTCTGCATATAGAACCCCTGGGTTGTAGTCTTTTCCTTGTGGTAGAAGTTATTCTGTTGTCTTCTAGTTTTCACTGTTGATGATGAGAGATTCATTAGTTTTTTGTTTTTTTTTTTTTTTTTTTTTTTTTTTTTTTTTAATTCTTTTAGTTGTGGCTCACGGGCCTAGTTGCCCTGCGGCATGTGGGATCTTCCCGGACCAGGGCTCGAACCCGTGTCCCCTGTATTAGCAGGTGGATTCTCAACCACTGCACCACCAGAGAAGCCCCATTAGTTTTATATTTGTTTCTTTGGTAAGTCACAATAAGAGAAACTTGTTTTTCTTTCTCTGGAATCTTGTAAAATATCTTTATCCACAAAGTTAAAGAATTTCTCGAGGATGTGCTAAGGTGTGTGTGTGTGTGTTTTCTTAATTTTACCTGGAACTTCATCTTCTGAGTCATTTCTTCTACTTGGTCTTCAAAACCAGTCATCTGGAGTTCAGCAATGACCACCCTTCCTTCTTCAACATATCTATTCTGTTTTTTTGGTTTGTAAATTATGGCTTTCCCCACCTTAGCGTTCGGCCGTTACTGCTGGTTTTGCTGCTGTGCTTTTTTTTTTGTACTTAGATGTCTGACAGTGCTCTTATTATAATCTTTCATTGGGTTTGGCTTTTCCTTTTCTTCCCATCGCTCATTTGCATTCAGAGCTTCCCGATCTGTTTTGTATCCTACCTCACTTCCTACGTGCTGGGCGCCATTAAGCTTGTTGCTGCTTTCCTGGGGGCTGCCTTGGAAAGGCAGTGACAAGTCGTCTTAGTCGCTGGGGACAAGCCTTTCTACCCCCTGTGTTCCGGGGCTGGCACTCTCACAGTACTGGAGTGGAGAAAAGGCGTCCACTTAGGCTCCCTCAGCTCCTGAGGGGCCAAGGAAGAGAGCTGCCCCTGCAGCACGACGTCCACCCCCGTGAGTAGTGTGGGGGGGGGCGGGGAGCCTCTCTCCGGCACCGTGAAGCCACAGCGTCCTCTCTGATCCTCACGCTAGGGCTTCATCCCACTTCGAGCTTTCATCTGGCCCAAGAAGAAAGGCACGTGCATCGGCTTTGTCCACCAGGACCCTAAGAGGGTTCTAGACCTCATGTGCACCCATATCACTGCTCAGCTCAGGAGGGGTAAAGAGCCATTTGGGAGATGGGTAAATGAGGCATCACTCGAACAACCCTTATACCAGAGTCCTGGATACATGTGTACAGAAAAACTCAGACCGCGCCTCTAATGCCCTTTTGTTTCTCAAAAGAGGGTCACATTTGGTCAGGGGAAGGTCTCGCATCCGGAATCTTGTATAAAAGATGGACCGGGACTCAGGACACAGCCCACCGAGCAGGTGCAGCCGGAGGCTTCAGGGCTTGTGGCGTCTCCTTTCCCACCAACTCTACTGGGACCAGCCCTGGGCCAGCGATACCACGAGGCGAGAAGTCGCGTCTGTGGGAGCTGGGGGTTGCTGAGCACCCCTGATGGCGACAAGCAGGAAGAGGAGGCAAATCCCAGAGCAGCGGTGAGGAAAGAGGAGAGTTGCTGGGACCAGGGAGCCCCACCCAGAAATCAGTGACCTTCCTCCTTCCCTCTCCTACTTTGTAAATGTATTATGTATTTGGATTTCAGGTGCGTACAAACACAGACATAAGGCTGTCTGCTTTTCAAATTTAAAGACAGGTAACCTTCCTCCCCTGACATTCTATAAATGAAGAATAAATGGTAGGCTTTTCATTTTAAAATTCTGAAATTCACAACCACAACACTGATGACTGACTAACGGGTAAACACTTTGGGTTAAGACTATCTCAGAGGTGTTTTTCCTTTTTTTCCAGGGTTAGGGTTCTGTGGAAAAAAAGTGTTCCCACTTCCAGATATCACCTCATTTCAAACTTCACCTTCACGGCCAGTGTTCCTCACTGGAGTTGATGAGCTTCCGCATTTGGTCAAGGACATCACAGGCAATGTACATAGTGCGGAGAAGGAAAGATCTTTTATTTTATCACTTCTCTAAAAACTGTGGGATGATCTTACGCAGCTGTTTCATAAGAAATGTGTCTCAGATCTGACAGGATAAATTCCCTTCAAAGATGAATCAAAGAAAATAGTATCCAAGGATGCCGAAGAAGCCACTATTAGCCTAACCCCATCACACCTACAGAGAGCTCCACAGCTGCTAAAAGGACTATTCCCACCACCCAGTAAACCACACGGAGAGATTTAAAAGGAGAGAAAGAGATCTGTGTGAGAACCGGTCAAATGACACATTACTGTGAAAAGGAAATCCTCCTTAGCTTTACAGTATCTGAATATAACACGTAATTAACAATAGTCACTTGCCAGTCAGTAAAGCCGTAAAAAATGATTAAAATTAAGTTTGATAATAGGCCATAAAATTGGTCGATAAAAATAAAAATACTACCTTTCTTTTTTTTTAAGGTTGACTAAAATCATTGTGTTTCTAGATTTGAATTCTCCATGTAATTGCATTAACAGGCGTCTCTACTCTCCCTTCCTGCAGCTGAAGCTGCGTTTTCCTGCGTCATTCAAAGAAGAAGTGGATTTGGACTGGAAAGGCGCTTTGAGACTCCATGGTCGAGCTCAATTAGCATGACTCTTTGGAAGAGTTTCAACGGTCTTTGGCTACCATTAATATTTTTAATCTTTCATTTTTATTACGTGTATGATGTCAGGAGCTGTGGCAGGAAGCACATTTTGTCAATTAAATAATTGATACCACAGCGTAATAGTCAGGGAGGAAAAACTGACATTTGTCAGGTTCAAAGAAAATGAAAGGCTGGGGAGGATCCTTCATCATGCGTGCTTGGGAAACACATCACCCGATAGCAGACTTTCCCTTGCTCCTTTCTCACCTCACCTGCCGCTCCTGCTACAAATATTCCCCACATCAAAGCAGGCGGAAGAAAAAGCATTTGCAAGGCTCCCCGCTTCCCCACACACTCATCCGCCCAATCACAAAATCGCGTCCATCTTATTTCCCAAATATGTGTCCAGTCTCCTCATTTCTCTCGATCGGTACCATCAAAGTTGGCTAAGACTGACTCCAAGAAACCAAAGGGCAAGGTTGACACTGAACTGCCCGTTTTCTGCCTTGGCAACTGCACAGAGGTTAGAAGCCTGAGCACCTGGGGGCAGACAGGCCTGGGTTCAAGTCCCAGCACGGCCCTCACTGGCCATGGGATCTCAGGCCTCCAAGCCTTGACCGTCTCAACCTGTGAAAGGACGATGCCCCTGGGCCCTACGTCCCGAGGTGCTGTGGGAGTTCAGTGATGGTGCATGGGACGCCGAGCACACACTGACTGGAACGAGGTAAGGAATCAGCACACCTCAGCTGTCCATAGCAGTGCCTTCCATTTACGTTCTTAATACGACCTGATTTATGAACACGTCAACTGAATGGCAGCACCTCTGCACGCTGCACTTTCGCTTTTCCTTTCACCTCCGCTCTGAAACCTCTTCTCACCACTGCACTCGGCCGCTCCTGACAAGAGGCCCCTGGCGGCTGCCTTGTCTCTGTCCCTTCCCTCTGCCCCGTTCACTCTCTAGTCCTTGGCTGGCAGGGAGCTAGGTGACAGGGATGCTTGGTCCCCTAAGACTTTGGTTCCGGGCTTTCCACAGATGGCCTCGCCGTGTCACCAGCAACAGTGTGCGCTGGACGAACGCTGCCTGGGAGGTGAAAACTTCAGCTCGCTATTTTTAACCCGCTAAGCATCCTCTCTGCCTAAACTAAAGGCTTGCTCGGGGCCGAGACGCGCTTCCTCGGCGTATCACGCCACATGTGCTGCTTTGTTCCCTCTCACGGGATCCCACAGTGTAGCTTCTTCTTTGCCAACGGGGCACTAAAAGTTATTTTTGTTACAAAGGGTGAGACTTCACACCGGGTTCAGATTGCCTGCATTTCTACAGCACCTGCTGTGTTTGAAACTGGTGAAAAATGTACTCTGATAATCTCTGTTCACTGTGTAGAGATTACGAAGGAAGAAACGGGGTTTAGAATGATCACGCATGGGACAATGAACTCAAGTCCCTTAATCTAGCAAGGGCACCTATCTAAAATATCTGCTCTGTATTTCCCTTAAAAACTGGATTTGAAACGTTAAGCAAGTTTTTCCTCTTTCGTATAATTTGATACCTGTAATTAGTAAGGCATGCTTTCGCGGGGAACACGATCTCTCTGGCAAATCAAATGAGTCTTCTTGACGTAAACTGGTTTAGGTGAGGGAACACTATTTCAATCTATTGAGGGTGGCTCTTTCCACAACGCAGAGAAGAAAAGAACCACGGAAAAGTTCAAACTTTGGAATGATTTATAGCATTGTTACTTTTTCTTAAGTTTGTTCCTGTTCAGTATTAAACCGTCAGTCACACTGTCCGTAAGGCGACTGGAAAAGAATGAACATATTCTTTATTTCTGAAGTTTAATTTATTTGTCCTCGTTTCTTGATCAAATTAGCTACGGGATGCTAAGTTCTAGGTAAATGAACTGAGCAATGCAGATGTAAGAGGATTTTATTTTTATTAGTGGTAACGTTGCCCACATCTCAAGACTGTGTTGGAAGGAACGAAACGTCCCTCTGTATGCCTAATTTTAAAGAAGCCACTGTCTTTAAAGCATGGAAATCAGTAGGGTTAGGACTGTGAACTCGAGTTACAGAAGTCGCTATCGCACTGGTAGAACACGCAGGCAGAAAACAGAGCGTAAAAGTGTCCGGCAAACACGTGGGAAGGACCAAACCATAATGGATTACGTTATGGGAAACTAGGAGGTTTTAAGGCCTAAACTTAACATCCCAAAATGCCTTCGAGAGAGAAAATGGAACCCTTGTGACGCAGGCTCTCCTATAAACAGACACAAACAGCTGGGCCAGATGGATCACGAGATGATCCAGAGGAAGAATTCTTACTTTCTCCTGAGGGAAAGATGAGTTTCCTCACACCAGGTCTAACTACAAAGACAGCGTCTGTGTGCGCCTTCCTGAGCCTGGCGGGGAGCCCTGGAGACCTGGGTTTCAAGTTTATGCACCAACACTTGGACCACACGCGGAATCACAACCTCACATACGGAATGTGGGGTGTGGGATGATTCTTTACATGGGTCCATACCTGCATCTGGGTCCATGTGTCCACAGGTGGCTTTCTACTTTTAATGTGGGATACTCGGGGACCATCTAATATCTCAAAGTCTAAATCAGAGGACAGGACATCAATCTAAGAAATAATCATATCACCTCGAAGGGAACAAAGCGACACCTGCAAGTTAGCAGGAGCCGAGCGTGCTTCGTTCTACTAGAGCCATGACCTACCTTGTCTGGTGAACTCATCTGCTTCTCTGTGAACCAAATCCTTTACTCTGTTTCCATAAAGCAGCCGCGAGGAATCGTGATCAAAAGCTTTCAGGGTCTCACTGGAACTGTAGGACTTCTGTGTAGGAACCCTGCACTCCGCACTGTCTGCTGAGGAATTAGCACAGCGCCGCTCCCTCTCCCGTCTGTTCTTGGTCAGGGAGCAGTAAGGCCTACGTTCCTTCACATCCATACTTCATTCCTTCCGGGCGCACATCAGTCCTGGCTGCGGCGAGGTACGCTCAGGGTTCCATTCTCACTGGCCTGTCTGTGAAGATAAAAGGTTTGCATGATGTCAGCGTCACATTCGCCTACAAACTGACTGTACCCTTCTTGATCTGGAGAATGGTGGAAAGTAAGGGTATTATTGCTTATTGAGCCAACGTGCTTTCCACAAGAAATGAAAATTCGTGAAATCAGTGTAAAATGTCCTGTATTATCAGGAAGTGAGGCACCCGTTCTGGTAATGAGAGCTATGGGTGCTTGTTTAAGCTCCTAGATCTGAGTTTTCACATTAATACAAAAAAAAAAGTAAGGTCAACCACAAATTTTGATACAGAAGCTAGCTAAAAATTGGTCTTGACGTTTTCTAAATTTTCCACAATGGAAACGTTTTCTCTTGCTGCATTTTCTCCATTCATAAAAAATTACCTTTCTTTTTCTTACAAAAACGCATACTACTTTTATTTATTTATTTATTTATTGAAGATTAGGAGCAAATTGGGAGCTTCACAGAAGTAAAACTTTGTCAAGTGCATTGAACGTTTGATTATTTTTCACAAAGACGTTTCCTTCAGAGGGCACAATTATCCCGTGTTAATGACCTAAATGTCTTGACAGGTGGAAAAAAGCGGACCCTTCTCTTCTACTCCTCCCCTTCAAAAGCACTGTGCTTTCTAGAAAATGAACTGAATCAGCACTATCTTGATTTTTAAGGCAATGCAAGTAGCTGAACTGATGGGATAGTTTCCTGCAAGGGCCGGTAGCGAGAATGAGTTAGAAGGAGCAGGGCGAATTGTGTTTCTCTGCCTAGCAACTCTCTTTTTCCTGAATTTGCTAAAAGGACAGGGGTCAGGGTGGGTAGAAAAGGCTCTGCTGCTGAAGATACAGGGCCCAGAAGAGGGAGGGCCGCACCCGCATTCTACACCGTGGTCCAGGGCTCATCCACACTCTACGTGGTCCTCCTTTCAGTTCTTTCTCCTTTTGTCTTTCCTTTCAGTCTGAAGGTCCCTTAAGGCCTTGTCTTCAGCATTCAGTGTCTTCCCCGCCCCACTCCTTCCCTAAACTCACTTTTTATTTGAGTGATTCCATAATCAACTTGAAACAAATGATTCCTGGTGGCCCCAGGTCTTCTCTCGGGTTCCACGTCCTTAGGGCTGGGACTTGTCTTTAGCTATTTTCTCCTGAGAGTCCTTCTCCGGAAGAGTCTCTCTCCCCCTCTCTTCATCCTTGGCCATCATGAAACACGTCACACTGCTCTCTCTAATGTGCTTCCAACTCGGAGTCTCTTCGCTGACTCCGATTCGCCCACGTCAACTCAGGTTACATCTACGCTGTCAACAAGTCTTGATTCTTTCTGAGCAAAATTACGACTCCTAATACCTTTCACTTTCTAACTTCTGCCTTCCTTCCAGCGATAAGGAGAGTGGGGAAACTCTGAGCTGGACTGACCCCAGAATACCAGAACCTATGCTTGGAAAAGTTGGGTGCTCCTCCAGCCGCCTCTTCAACCAAACTGAATCTTACCCCTCCCATATTGAGGGTATCCCACATGGGGTTCCATGTGTCTCTGCTACTGAACTGAGCTGCACTGTTAAAGTAGCTGCTAATATTTTAGCTTGGTTGTTGACATGTATCTTGACTTCCCTACCTTTTTCTACTTTTTGATGAATCCTATTTTATAAACTAACATTTTTCACTGACCCCCTCTGATTCATTACTCCATTTTTCTCTTTACAAGTTCTCCCAGTAGCTTTTAATAGAAATTGGATTCCCCTTAACGTAGCTTTCCTTTCTGTTTAAGACAATAAATAATTTCAAGGTGCGGTGACAGGGACTATATTTGTACAACAGGATTAAAACAACAACACACGAATTTACTCTTGTTATTCCAACAAACAGAAGTCACTTTAGATAAATATTTATCGAATGACTAATATGCTGAGAACACACCACTGAATCAAACACTGTCCCTGCCCTCAGGGAACATATGCTTAGTGAGGGAAACAGGTACATTCCTTCTACTGGAGTGAATAAATATGCCCAAGTTAAAGGAAAATCTTGTTTCCAAAACAGCCTTGATCTCTTTGGAGGAAAGGTTTATGTAGACTCTCATAACTAAATGATCCTCAAGAAGCTTTTCATTGACCAGAAAAATATTGTCAGTCAAGCATTTTTAGTAATAGAGTTTTGGGATTTGAAATCATTATAAAGGTTCCATTTCTTGCCCTAAGTTGACATCTTTCAAAAAATAAGTGTTGCTATATATACAAATATGTAGGCATTTTTATACTTTAAAAATGGACTGACTGGGACTTCCCTGGTGGTGCAGTGGTTAAGACTCCGTGCTCCTAATGCAGGGGGCCCGGGTTTGATCCCTGGTCAGGGAACTAGATCCCACACGCCACAGTGAAGATCCCATGCGCCTCAACTAAGACCCGGAGCCGCCAAATAAATATTTTTTAAAAAATGAACTAATGCCAGGAAAAATTGTTTTTTTTTTTCTTCTCTGCTGCAGTTTTGTTTCAATTAGTTAGGCCACGCATTGGTAAACTCTAGTCCCCTGGCCCAATCTGACCCATGGCCTGCTTTCGTAAATACAGTTTTACTGGAACGAAGCACATGTATTTGTTTACGTATTCTCCTTGGCTGTGTTCACGTTGCAAAGACAGAGTTGAGCGGTTGCTACGGAGACTGTAGTGAATTGAACTGTGGCTCCCAGAAAGATATGTTGAAGTTTTAACCCCTGGTATCTGTGAAGGTGACCTTATCTGGAAATGTGGTCTTTGTAGTTGTAATCGAGTTAGGATGAGGTCATAGTAAGTTAGGGTGGGCTTCAAATCCAATGACTGGTCTCTTTATGAGATAGAAGACGGGGATTTGGATACAGAGACGTACAGACAAACAAGAAAATGGGCCAGGTGACGTTGAAGGCAGAGATGGAGGAATGCAGCTACGAGACAAGGGTGCCAAGTGTAGCCAGCAGCCACCAGAAGCCGGCAGAGACGCGGGGAATAGATGCCTCCCTAGGACCTCAGAGGCAGCATGGCCCTGCCGGCACCTCACTGCCATACTTCTTGCCTCCAGAACTGAAAGGCTAAATTTCTGTTGATTCAAGCCATCAAATTTGTGATATTTTTTTACTGCAGCCCTAGGAAACTAATACAGAGATCTGATGGCCCCACAAAGTCTAAACGATTTGCTGTCTGGCCCTTTACAGAAAAAAAAAATTGCCCACGTCTAAGTCAGACCACACATATTTCCATTCTGTCTTTTTCTTTGTCCCTTTGGACCTTTGAATGTAAAAAGTATTTTCTTTACTATATAGTCCATGATACAGTTTTTCAGTCTTGCAAATCAGATAAGTCACTAAGTTCTTTAAAGTAATAATACGCACATACGTCATCAGTAGCAAAGACGCATCCTTGCAATAATGTTACCAATGTTTAAAAATCAATTCCAATTAAATGTTAATAAATTAGTAATCAAAAGATAATTTTATGTATTCTTGAGCTTTATACAACATCTCTAGCACAAAATATCTGACTTTTCTTTATTTGTGGAGCAATTCTAAAGTGCCATGAAAAATCAAGATAGAGTATTCAAATACACCATCAAAGAAAAAGACATTTTGGGCTTAGAGCTTCCAAACAATAAAAAATCTTTTGCATCTGTATTTCCGGTTTTGCACACGGTTCAAACTCTTAAAGGATTTAATTTGCACTGTAACGTTTGCAACTACTGATATGCTTCTGATGGAAGCCAGTGAGTTCAATGTGACTTCAAAAGGCAGTTTTCTTAGATTAATATCCCATGGAAATGACAGTGTTTATTAGAATATCCCAACCTTTTGTCTATATCTATAATTTCTTCTGTTGACATTTACTATTAATCTTGTGATTTACATAATTTTAAGAATCACATCCATAAAGGATATTGGGAAAATTTATTGTGTGAGGCCAGTGTGATAATTTTTTATTTGATATTAAAATTATGATATTAATTAACATACTGGGAGTTTGGGGTTAGTAGATGCAAACCATTACATTTAGAATGGGTAAACAACAAGCTCTTACTGTAGAGCACAGGGAACTATATCCAATCTCCTGGGATAAACCATAATGGAAAAGAATATAAAAAAAGAATGTATATATGTGTATAACTGAGTCACTTTGCTGTACAGCAGAAATTAGCACAATATTGTAAATCAACTGTACTTCAATAAAAACAGGGTAAAAAAATTTCTTTTTAATTAAAAAAAAAAAAAAGGCAGTTTTCTGCATTATCACCTGCACTCAAAGCTGGGGACGAGAACGTTAAAAAAATGCAGCTGCTTGGGCTTCCCTGGTGGCGCAGTGGTTGAGAGTCCGCCTGCCGATGCAGGGGACGCGGGTTCGTACCCCGGTCCGGGAAGATCCCACATGACGCGGAGCGGCTGGGCCCGTGAGCCGTGGCCGCTGAGCGTGCGCGTCCGGAGCCTGTGCTCCGCAGCGGGAGAGGCCACAGCAGTGAGAGGCCTGCGTACCGCCAAAAAAAAAAAAAAGCGTTTTCTTAAGTGGTGTTAAATTGTTGAAGCACTTTGATGGTGATTGCATAGTCCTACCAGAGGAAGAGGGTCGCTGGGAGCATATTTAGCATAAAGCAATTAACGAACAGGACCCTCGCTGCGTCAGGGGGCGGGGCCTTTGAAAAGGAAAGGAAACTAGTAGAGAGAAAGGGGACCGAAAACTTTCAGTTGAACTGCCTACAGCAAGTATATGACAATATCAAACTGATTTGGTTAATTTTCATTAGCTCCTTGAAAAACCACTCAGTTACTGCCCATAGCACCGCTCTGGAAAACACAGCTGGTCTTAGAGCAAATTCCATTATTTGGCTATTTGTTTTTTCTCAATATCTTGCAAAGTGTTTGATTGTTTGAATGAATGCGCAGGCAGTCCTGACTTAGGGACACTAGGGATCATATCCTCTATTTCAGATACTGTATATTATTTCAACATGCTTTGAAACTTGGCCACAGAACTTAACGACATTGTTTCATAACCTGTTCTTAACTCCAAAGAAACAGTTTAAAATTGTACCTTTAGGAAGTAATCTGATTTTTATTGGACTTTGTATATTTTTAAAACCCTTGATGCCAATGATTATAATCTCTCAGGCCCATGACAAACATCCCTAAAATCATCTGCACTTCTAAAATTCTGTGAGCTTATATGTCAATCTAGCAACGGAAATAAAAACAAATAGCCAAACCCAAAGGATTAAGTAAGCTTTTCATCAAATTCACTCATGTGTCCATTGTTATTTATTTTCTGTAAGGATTACAAATTCCTGAATGTTACCTTGAATATCTCCTGCGTAGACTGTCTCCTCACTTTATAATGGTTTGGAGACGCTCACCCAAAAGAGTAAGCAGATTTCAGAGAAACACTAATTTACCTCAGCATAGTTTAGATTAAAGATCTAAATTAAGCTATTTGTACACAATACCAAGACAATTTTGCCTTTTGTTACTCACAATTCGTATTTTCCCTAATAAGTTAGTATTTATGATTTATTACCAGTTATGTTAATCCAACAGTAAATACAACTTTGCACACCACAAGCACTTCAAAATGTTTCCTTCACTGAATAGTTACATTACTGTCAACTGAACACAAGATGAAATCAATTGCTATTGTTCATTTCAGGGGTAATTTTGTTTCCTGAGACAAATTTGTAAATCAAAGAATTGAAATAATTAAGAACAAAAATAAAAGCATGTTACGGTGATTTTTTTTAATAATGCTAAATTCAAGCGTAACTAAACTTTGAGCTTACAGTTTCAAATAGAAGAACGCAAGCGAATCATGTCTGAGACACAAAATTAAAACACAAACAAAACCGTGTAAAGAAACACAGGGAAAGGAGAGTGTACCATGAGTAACAAAAGTGAGCTTGTTGAGAAGATGCAGGTACAGAGAAAAGTAAATATAGCGAATAATTTGCGATTGAGAAGATTAAAAACAAGGACGGTTGCTTCCTTTAAACAAGAGTGGAAATAAAGAGAACATTCGATAGCAATAATAAATAAGAAGTCAACTTCTGCTTCCAGCCAAGATGGCGTAACGGGAAGTGGATTTACCCACCTGTCTAAAACAGCAACGGCAATAAAATAGACAAAATACATGAAACGAAGTTTTCAAGTTATTGACATGAAGAAATGAAGGACAGTGAACCTTGAGAAAGGAAACAAACAAGGTGAGCCCTTGAGCACCCTTGCTCACTGCCTTGAAAGAATTTCCAGGCTGTAGCACAGCAAGGAGGAGCCCAGGAAGAGCTCAGCCAACTCCTAAGCTAAAGAGACAGAGCTCACACTCCGGTAGAACAGCTGGTAAGAATTTGCAGGACAAAGTGTTGGAGGAAAGAGAGCTGCATGGGGAAAGAACTCTGCAGGTCTGCAGAGGGTCCTTCTTGAGAATTCAGCGGTGCACTGACCAGCACATGTGTGTGAGGGGACTGCTGGAGGCCAGAGAAAGAATGACTGGAAAGGATTATAGCAGAGTTTCTCAACCTTGGCATTACTGATACATTAGATGGAAAATTTTCTTTCTGTTGGGGGATATCCTATAGTAGGACGTCTAGCAGCATTCCTAGCGTCAACCTACTGGATACCAGTAGCACGCCTAGTCATGGTAATAATAAAATACGCTCAGACGCTACCAAATGTCTTGCCTGGGTAAAACTGTCCCTGTAAAGGACCACTGAATTACAGGGAACAGTTTTCAAAGCTCAAACTGGGCCAAGAATAGTGTATAGTTTTTCCAGCCAGACTAGAAAAACCTCATAATTTATTAGGCAATGTATTCACAAAGGCCTTGCCTCAGTTGTGGGGAATAATTAGAACTATAGGCTAAACATCATTCTGGTCTCAATAAAAAATCTTAAAAGCAAGAGGAGAAAGGATCAAAGTGTTTCCAAGTAGCTTACATGTCCCATGACAAAGCTTAGGAATGTTATAGAATAGAAAAATAACCAGCACTCAACAAAGTGAAATTCACAATGTCTGTCATCTGATCAAAGAGTACCTGGCATGCAAAGAAGCAGGAAAATAATGAGGAGAAAAATCAAGCAACTGAAACTGACCCAGAACTGACACAGGTGTTAGAATGAGTAGACAAGGACATGAAAACACTTATTAATAACTGCATTCCATATGTTCAAAAAATTAAATGGAGACATGAAAGACATTAAAAAAGAAAAAGAACCAAATCAAACTTGTAGAGATGGAAGTACCGTGTCTGAGATGGAAAAATACACTGGGTGAGATGGATGGCAGATTAGACATCACAGAAGAAAAGATTAATGAACTTAAAGATACAGTAATAGAAACTATATGAAATGAGGCACAGAGAAAGAAAAAACTAATAAATGAATACATCGTCAGTGAGATGTGGGACTACTTCAAAACGCCAATATAGATGTAACTGGAATCTCTGAAGGAGAAGACAGAGAGGAGAGAACAGAAAAAATGCTGATGAAATAACAACCAAAAAATAATCAAATTTGAGAAATGCTACAAAACCCCACAGATCCCAGAAACTCAACAAACCCCAAGCACAAGAAATATAAAGAAAATTATACCAAGGCATTTAATTGTGATTAAAATTGCCCCAAATCAGGGACTTCCCTGGTTGTCCAGTGGTTAAGAATCCGCCTGCCAATGCAGGGGAGATGGGTTCGAGCCCTGGTCTGGGAAGATCCCACATGCTGCAGAGCGACTAAACCTGTGCGCCACAACTACTAAGCCTGCACACCTAGAGCCCATGCTCTGCAACAAGAGAAGCCACTGCAGCGAGAAGCCCGCGCATTGCAACGAAGAGTAGCTCCCGCTCGCCGCAACTAGAGGAAACCTGCGCGCATCAACGAAGACCCAGTGCAGCCAAAAATAAGGAAATAAATAATAAAAAAATAACTTAGTTATTAAAAAAATTGCTAAAAATCAATAATAAGGAATAAGTCTGAAAGCAGACACAGGAAAAAGGCACATTACACACAGAGTTTCTTGTTGTAAATAATGAAAGCAAGTAGACAGTAGAGAGACACCTTTGAAGTACTGAAAGAAAAAAATCTGTCACCATCGAATCCTGTAAGTAATGAAAATATCTCTTAAAAAGGAAGGCGGAATAACTACCTTTTTCAGACATACAAAAGTTAATCACCAGTCGACTCTCATTACAAGAAATGCAATGGGAGTCCTCTAGGCAGAAAAAAAAAATGCCATCAGATGGAAATACAGATCTACAAAAGGAATAAGTAGCCTTTGGAAGTGGTAGCTGTTTGGTTAAATACACAAGCTATTCTCTTATTAAATCTCTTTTAAAAACAGATGACTGTTTAAACAAAATGATATCATAACAATGTATTGTGGATTTGATAACATATGTGTAAGTAAAATTTATTGCAACAGTAGCACAAAGGAAGGAGTGGGGAAACGGAAGTGTGTTTGATACTGTATGTGAAGTAGCATAGTACTGCCTCAAGGTAGTCTGCTATACTAGCGATGTCTACTTTAAAGCCTACCCTAGTGCACCCACTAAAATGAAACTGAGAGTTACAGCCAGTAAGTTAAAAGAAATAATGGAATCATACGAAATGGAGGCATAAAACATCAACTAAGCCAAAGAAAGTAGAAGAGGAACAAGGAACATACGGGCAAACAGAAAGCAAACAGCAAGATGACAGACTTAAACTTAACTAAGCCAATGATCACATTAGATGCAAATAGTCTAAATACGCCACAGAATGCAGAGGTTTTCAGATTGGATTAAAAAATAAAAAACAAGACCCAATTATATGGTGCTTCCAAGAAACATAATTAAATACAGAGACACAAATAAGTTAAAAGTAAATGGATGGAACAGAGAAACCTAACCATATCAGTACTTGCATTAAATGTAAATGGACATGATCACAACAATTAAAAGGCCGAGATAGACTGAATGAAAGAGTAAGATGAGACCAGCTGGGGCAACACCCGGCAGCCATTCGAAAGAATGCAACGGATCTACATGCATTGACATGGAATTGTGCACAAGGCAGAGTGATCATTAAGCTTTTTGTTCATTCATCATACATGTCAGGCATGGTAAGAGGTTCTGGGAATGGAGAGATGAACAAGACATAGTCTCTACTCTTTCATTCTGAAAGGGGAGTTGGAGTTTAAATAATGAGTCACGCAAATAAATGCACAACTAAAAATGTAACAAACGCTGCAAGAAGTTGCAAGTTGCTAAAACAGAGAATAGAAGGTGGGGTCTCATTGAGACCGAGAGCCAAAAACAAAGACTGATCTTAAGTGCCATTTAGGCTGAGAGCCATCGGTTAAATAGGGTTTAACCTGGCCACAAGTATGTGTCACAGAAAAGAGGCTGACAGTAGAGCAGACCAGGCTGAAAGAATGTGTTCAACCAACACATGGAGACAGGGAGGGGCTTGATGGACAAATGTCAGCAGGGCTGGAGCAGCGCGAGAGAGGGGAGAGGCATGAGATGAGTCCAGAGGGAGCCTGAGGCCCAGAGGCAGAGCTTCACAGGACAGGATGAGCAGTTTCACCCAAATACCACCATTAATGGGGGACCACTGGAGAGCTTTAAATGGCACGTTTGACATGATCAATCAGGTTTCCAGTTTGGAGAGATCCCTCTGGCTGAAGTGTAGAGAACAGGGAAGATGGAGGTCTGGGGAGGAAACGGGAAAACTTGTTGGCAGATTTTTGCAGAAGTCCAGGCAAGAGAATGACAGCTTGGACTAGGGGACCTGAAATGGCAGTGGGCATTTAGGGAGGTGGATGGGTGGGAGAGATAGACTTGGCATCAGAAAGACCTGTGATGGGCTGAAATGAGGGTGAGGAAGAGGAAAGAGTTGGGGGTGATGACCAGGCTGCTGGCTGGAGCAGACGGGAAAAGGGGGATGTCTACTGAGACAGAGGGGACAGGAGGCCGCCCCTCAAAACTATTTAGTGTACACTCCCAATTCTCGCTTTTCTTTCATTTAAAACACGTTATTAGGCAGTAATCTTTGTCCTTTGTGGAAACTAGAAAATACAGTTAAGAGCAAAACAAATCCTTAAAATTATTGCTCACATAACATTTTAGCGTTCACCTTTTCAGGCCCTTTGTATGCATGTGTGTGTGAGTGTATGTATGTCATATATAATTTACAATTTAATGTAAATGATCTTGTAACCTAGTTCTACTTGACATATTACTAACAGTTTATGGGAGTAAAGATATATTTATGCCTTTATAAATGATAAATAGGAAGCTTATTGTTTTAAAACTGAAAAGTATTCTTCAGGCTATATCATAGATAGCAAAAACTTAGAAAATGAAACAAAATAGGAGAAATATACTAAAATAGCTACTGAGTAAGTGTGAATACTGGAAAATTTTTAATTGCAAAATATATAGAACAGTGCCTGAGGCTGTAAGAAAAGTGGTTTGAGTCTGATCAAATCATTAAAAATTCTTTCAAAATTATTTATATGTAGAAGGAAACAGAAACTGGAAATGATCAAAAAAGAAAAAAATATGGATAATGAGGTTAATTCACCCAGTAGTGTAAAGTGGGAATATATTCTATGATGTAAAAACAAATAAAGCAATTCACTTGCAAAATTAGAAATTAAAAGTGATTCTATTTTCCCTAATAGAAACAATGGACAATAGTAATGTAGTAGTAAAATATATTAACACAGCTACGTGGGCTACCGCCGCAAAGGAGGGAAAAACTGCAAGGAAAGTCATAATCTCCATACTTCGAATAATTTGAGAAAAGGTCCTCTAGAATCCAGAGCGGCTGAACCAAATGCAGCTCTCTTACCTTCCAGACCTTTAGGGTAAAGTTGTAAATAATCTCTCTCAATTTGTCTGCCTGCCTGGATCAACACATATATCCATCACATATAGTTAAGTATTTTTATGATGGTTTAAGCCAGAACTCTGAATCTGGAGGCCACCACTTTATTCACCAGTGCTTCAAAGTGAGCCAGGCCTTTGAAAAATTTGCCAGTAATGCCACCCGGTTCAGAGGGAAAAATCAAAGAAACGGTTACGTGTCATGAGACTGTGTTGTCCAAATGGCCTCAAATATACACCAGGTAAAAAGCAACCAAATAGACAACTGCGGTAGCACTCGGTGTATTGTTCTGATTCAACTGGGTCGCGGACTGTCATGCCGCCTTCAAACGTACGTGTTCACCCCAGTGAACACGCCAGTCACACTCAAATACACAACCATCACAATAACCTCCACTTAGTAAGCGGTTTCACGTTGTAGGTCGCACACTGCATTACGACTTCTAACAACAGCTTGTCAACTTGCTGATATTTGCCAGTTTTACAGGTGAGGAAATACGAGAAATTCATAAAAAAACTTCAAGTCAGACACCCAGGGAGCGGCCAGGCTGGGACTCACACTCCCACACGCTGTTCTTCCATTTACGTCTCTGAACCGTTGCCAAACTCTAAGGCCTGTGGAACATCGACTCCAAACTCAAACCTTTAGCCATAATGCGAGAAAAGTAAGCAAGCCTTTTGGAAACAACTAAAAACAACTACAGCTTCATATCTTAAAACTGACCTATGGGTATTACTAACCTGGTGACAGTTGGGGACCTGCAGGCCATTGGAGGAGCTTCTCAAGTGAAGAGCTATAGGATTATTTCCCTAAGTGCTGGGCATATTCCTCTCGTGAAGAGTGGACATAAAAACTCCTTGATGAATTATTAATTTCAAGCTTGATTATTTATTGAGTGCTTAAAATACGCCAGGTGCTTTACATATATGACCTCACTTAACCCTCACAGCAACCTTGCGAAGTAAGAATTATAAATTCCACTTTCACGTGAGAGAACTAAAGCCCAGAGAGATGAACTGATTCCTCCAAGGACACAGAGTCAGGAAGTAGCCAAGTGGAATTGGAACACATTTCGGTTAGTTGCAAGTCTGTCCTCTAAATACTAGCCTCTCCTTCCAAACCTTAGAACAAAGAGGGGGTTTAAGCCATAAACAAACAAACAAAAAAACCCAAAAACCAAGGAAAACAGTTTTTCAAAAGGTGAGGGAGAGGGAGAAATGACAGCAAAGAGTCTGACAAACTGTGCCAGGATGTCAGCAGATCCAGTGCAAAGTCAAGGAAGGCTGTCATATTGAAAATACCACAATAATTATTATTGTTTAATTTATTCAACTGAGTAAGAAAGGTGGAAAATTCAAGATCCAGTTAAAAAGATCAAAAATATTGGGAATATTTTCAAGCTTCTTCTTTGAGGAAAAGACAATTTAGGAGGAAATAACTGATACCTCACTGTGATGTTCTGTGTTTCAGAGGAGGACCGCGTCACAGTTCCCTTTGCTTGTCTCCCATCTCATGTAGTTTAGTTACTAGAGGAGAAAGTCTCCCCTACATCACGGCCACTGTGGTCAGGTGTGGGGGTTTTGTATGCCCCGTATTTCCCTGAATAAATGCTCCTCTCCCACGTCGGTTTCTAAAGGGTTCGGGTGAAACAGACCCCAATCCTGGAGTCAAGGAACTGCCCGCACAGAATCCAGTGACTGGATCAGGAATGGACATGTGACCTAACTCAGGCCAGAAAGGTCAGCTCCAGGACACATGACAAAACCACTGGGAATGTGCTTACTCAACAGCAGACAATGTAGAGCTGCTAATATGGGAAGACGAAGACATGGCGCTTGTTTGCATTCCTGCCGCCGCGTGGAGAGCCTTCCTGCCACCGAAGTCTACACGGAAGAAAAGAGGCCTCAGAGAGAGAGAGCCAACAAGTTCTTACCCGGATTTTTCAAATTAAAAAAAAAATCTATACTGGGCTTCCCTGGTGGCGCAGTGGTTGAGAGTCCGCCTGCTGATGCAGGGGACACGGGTTCGTGCCCCGGTCCGGGAAGATCCCACGTGCCGCGGAGCGGCTGGGCCCGTGAGCCATGGCCGCTGAGCCTGCGCGTCCGGAGCCTGTGCTCCGCAACGGGAGAGGCCACAGCGGTGAGAGGCCCGCGTACGGCAAAAACAAACAAACAAAAAATCTATACTGATACAACTGGGTTGGAATACAGGGTGGGTTTTTGATCAGACAGATGATGCCAAAAGTCTAGCTCCACTATTTACAATTTATGTGACTTATGACCTCAGACAAGTTATTTAAACCCCTGAGATTTGCTTTCCTACCTTTTATTCTTTAAAATGCATATGACAATGTCTTTCTTAAGGAGGTATTATGAAGATTAAATGAGATACAGTTTTAAAAGCATTTAGCCCAGTGATTGGCATATAACATAATGTCTACTTGATAAGAACCATTTATTATAATTAAATTCAAAAGCACTGTTCCACGTCCAAGAATAACTTCCAGCATCATTAGGCTTGGGAAGCTGAGATGGGGAAAAGCGTATGAAAGCTCAGTTCTACGAGGTGGAGAGCAAGAGATTATACATCTGTAGCAAAACGTTTCGCTAAACTGTTTGAATGGAACTTGGGGTTTGGATTCTTACGAGCTTATTCAGAAATACTGTGTTATCAAAATGAGGAAAAAAAAAAGTTCCCACACCAATAATTTCAAAATGATTGCATCTCTACTGACATCCAAATATTTACATCTCGGTAGTAAAAAGCAAAGTCAGCAAACAACAGGAAAGACTTCCAGGAGAAGCAATGAAGCTGATTGAGAGTCTCCAGATTGAAAGAACTACGTGAGCTTCACTTTAGTAACAACTAGGTGGAGACCTGATAAGTACCCATATGTATTTGGAGAATAAAGATAACTGCAGTTATCCATGCCTCTCTAACCCACAGGCAAAATTACTATAATAAACATGTCCTCTGTCTACTGCCCACCAGATAGTTTTCATCTCAGTCTGAAAAGCACCAAACCAGCCAAATGGCACCTTCTTCACAGACCCCCGGAGAGCAAGAAATGCTGGTTCAGCGCTGTAGGTGAGGGTCTCACTCAACACAGCATCTCCCTGCAGAGATGCGGACAGAGAGATTCCCAAACCCCACTTTTCCTTGAAGCAGTGAAGCTTAGGGGGGCAGAGCAATTCCAGAGTTGCTTCAGGGTTTCAAAATGCCTTTGGTTCAGTCCTAGTGTCTGATTTGCCCCAAGAACCACGGAAACCCTCTTAGCTGGCGGTAGACTCAGTCTCTGTGGGTGTGGGGAAGAGGACCGACGTCGTCAGCACCAGTCTGGCAAGCAACCTGTGCACTTCATCAGGAGGGTTCCATTCTCCTTACTCTTCCTCTGCTTTGGTGTCCGTTGTTTGCTTTTTAGTGAATTTTAACACAACTCTATCAGGATAGTTAAAGACGC
Organism: Neophocaena asiaeorientalis asiaeorientalis; assembly: GCF_003031525.2. NCBI lineage: Eukaryota > Metazoa > Chordata > Mammalia > Artiodactyla > Phocoenidae > Neophocaena > Neophocaena asiaeorientalis. Next base: position 5,415,252 of record NW_020173204.1, on the reverse strand, counting down.
TTGCCTTGGTGTGTAGGCCCACATCGAAATAGACTGTTTTGAAATCTCAAGTTTAATCACACGCCTTAAAGTGCGTACATATAATATACTCAAATATTATGACTTTGTATAAACACAGCCAAATAGTCAAGTAAAAATAGGAAAAGTATATCCAATTAGTCAACTGTTCTAGATCTCCTGGATGTTTTCTATCATATAGACAAATACGTGCGTAATTTATAACATTTATAAAAACTTGTGTGAGTCGGGGACATATGGCCTGACCCAGGCCTGCCTTGTTGGGGGCACGTGCTGAGTGGTGGAGGTGTGGGCCGCCATCCAGCCCAGCATCTCGCTGAGGGGCTGTGTCTGCTCCCGGGGGACCCCTTTCAATGATTAGCATAAAGGCTCGGGACGAAGCGGCCCAAGCAAAAAAATATTTTTTTCTGCTGTTACTAGTGGTAGTTATAAGCCGAGGCACGGGGTGAAAATGGACCTACGCAGCAGGTGAGATTGTTGCTTTCTCAGACGTCTGCTGAAGTAGGAGTCTTTCAAGGCTCTTCCTGAGCATGAAAGGGCAGCGCAAGCAGGAGTACACGGAGAGAGAAATCCCGTTTCCTTGGCTTCCCGTTGACTGCCTGCCAAGGTGAGAAGCTGGACTTTTGCCAATGTATTTCATACCTTGATGATGTATTCTAGACAACTGAAAAACCACACTTTCAAGGTAAGCTAGTAAATTGTGACTACTCCATAAATATTAAACCACCGCAGCAATGTGGAGTAAGTCCATTTGCTCTGTGCTTCTAGAAAGAATGGCATGACTGAAACGCAAGAGTCACTGCTGAGAAAATATGATCTAATTTTGGCTACAGTGGCTTTGCTTTAAAACAATCGAGCTTGCTATTCATCTCATTATAAAATAGTTATGATATCAGTTAATATTTATAGTTCTAATCCATATCCCGGGAGGAGTTTAAAATTAATTTGGATGGAGAATTAAGGAAAGGACTCTAATTTAAGGAAACACCTTCCTCAGGTGAGTCTACCTGTCCATCACCTTCCCAACTGAGCATTGGCGTTTCTGTCCTAGTGCAGGAGCAGCATTTCTGCAACCAGGAGGTGTATTATTTTAACACTCATTTAATTTGTGGTCCCTCTACTTCTAACTACCAGTAGGGGGGCCAGTTAGCACTGATGACATCAATTATTTTGCATAATGGACACCTGTCACCTATGACCCGGACTCAGCCTACTAACCGGATTTCACGTGGGTAAACAAGTAGTAATGACTACTAGTTATCATTAGTCTAGATTTGCAGTCCTCCCCCACCCCCACCTTTTCCCACTTCACAATCACCGGTCCCCTCTGAGCATATGAAATGGTGAGACCACCTAGAAAAAAAGAAATCGTGAACATAAAGATTTCCACGATTATTTTTGGAAAATAGACACGTTTCATTGGATTGTTTCTACAGTCTATAGTAGTAAACACGTAATGTGGAATATATTTTAATTGCTGTGACGTAAATGAGACCTCGGGGTCATGTTACAGAGTGTTAACTGAAAGATCCAGCTAGGACTTTAGCACGCCTGCAGGCCTTTTAAATTGTTACGGGAAATCGCAGCATTCAATCGAGCAGTTTCGAGGCTGAGCTCCCCCAAGGCTAATTAGAGTTTGGTAACATGATGCCAATTTCAACTAATGTACATAATGCTTTTTTCTTCTCATACTTTATCTACAGAACCTTTCCAGTATGTACAACTCAAAAACCGTGAAACGCGAGGCAGATGAGGAGCTACATAATTGAGGCCATTTACCATTGTGTTATTGGCAAGAGTTCTCAGGTACGAAGGACCTCAATCACATGGGGTTCAGAAAACCACGAGAATCGAAATATTGGTCCAATAATAATAAATAGAAATGCATCCAGATAACTCAGTGCAAGAGAGACTCAAGTGGTAAATATCTAGGACATTAACTCAGGATACTAGGACGCTTAGAAAATGTATTACAATTGCTAAACATTTTCAGATACGCTCTGATAGTTAAATTGGCTCTGAAACCCTGGTTCCTCAGGTATGAGCCACTGAAAAGAGAAAATGTATCTCAGATGTAAGTATGGCTTACTGTCGTACAAGGGAGCGCACTAGGGGACCCTGTTTCCTCTTCTTGGGGACATGAAGTACAGGTCTAGGTGACTTCTCGCTGCTGCAAGGAAGACGATGGGCCAGATCCCCACTGCCTGACTAGACCGAGTCTGATGTTTTAGCATGTATCTGAGCAGGACAATGCAGAAGCCTTCACAGAGATGTGTCCAGAGTTGTTACTGGTTTCGCATTAGATCCCCCAAATGGCTGGGCCATCCCCCCTTCAGTTGGATCTGTACAGCCTGGGGAGTAAATAGCAATGTCACAAGAATACCTTCCCAACTACTATTAATGAACTGCAGAACACCTTGGATAACAACCACTTCCTTTAAAGCCCCACAACAAAAGGCATGAAATAGTCTCTGGGACCTAAACACCACTCATCACACTGGCACTGGGTGTTTCATACCAGGCCATACCCACCATGACTCGGTGTGGACATTTAATACTCTGCTGGGAATTATCCCTCCAGCTCAGGCCAAGGGAGAGAAGGCAGAAAAGTGCAGCTTTGGCGGAAGCAAAGGAATGTAACTGGGGAGCGGAACCAGGGCACAGATCTGAAGTACCTAGCTAAGAAATTGTAGTAAAAGAGGATAAGCTATGGCTAAAATGTCTATAAGCAGAATACCATCAAAATATGGATTTTGAATAATAATACTCTTCCACATTCCTGTCGAAGGCTCATTGAAAGAACATCTTAGCCTGATCACACCTAATTTTCTAGTTCAGCAAATTCCCCACAACACTATTCACGGCATCCTTTGAAATATTAGCTGTCTTGGTGGCACGTGGAAAGGAATAAGAGACTCAAAATAACGCTGGAAAGTCACCCGCAATCATATGCAATTATTCCCACAGTAAGTCAGTGCCGCACAGTCTCAGTGAAGGAATCAAGCATTCTTGGTTAATCGCACTATTCACTTGCTGGCCCTTCGGGACTTGTTCTTTGCTAATAACCTGTTGCTTTTCTCGTAGAGCTGTTTACTGCCCTGACCACATCCTCTTCTATACTTTCAGGGCAGAATGCTCACATTTCAGTAAAAATGTAGTAATTTCTGGAGCCGGCCTGACAATGTGATACTCAGCGCTGGTCAAGCGTGCCGTTCTCACAAACCAGTGCAGCCCAGCTTTCCAGCTTTCTGGATCTGGGTGCTAGATCCAGTCCACCTGTGTCCTCTTGGTGCACCCCCCCCCAAATATCTTGACAAGTTGATCTCCAGGTGTTGGCACCCCTTATTCATCAGTAGCACACGAACAAGCCAAGGGAGAGCGGTTGAAAACTGCAGGACGATAAAGGATCTGTACCATAAACAAGTTCTCTGGTTTGTGTCCACGCAAACCAGTTTTGAGCTATGTCATTCCTGTTGCAGACTGAACTACTTTGGTTACAACCGTTGAGAAGGGGAAGGGCACGGGTTGTCAGTGAAGTTTGTACCGTCGTTTTCTACTACTCCACATGTTTCTCAACTTCAAAATTCACAGTCATCCCTAAGTGTGCATCGACAGGGGAGTGGATAAAGAAGATGTGGTACATATATACAATGGAATATTACTCGGCCCTAAAAAAGAACAAAATAAGGCCTTCTGCAGCAACATCATTGGACCTAGAGATTATCATACTAAGTGAAGTAAGTCAGACAGAGAAAGACAAATATCATATATCACTTATGTGTGGAATCTAAAATATGATACCAGTGAACTTATTAACAAAACAGAAACAGATTCAGAGTTAGAAAACAAACTTATGGTTACAAAGGGGAAAGGTGGCGAGGGGGATAAATTGGGAGGTTGGGATTAACATGTACACGCTACTATACATAAAAGAGATAATCAACAAGGACCTACTGTATAGCACAGGGGACTGTCCTCAATATTATGTAATAGCCTAAATGGGAAAATAATTTGAAAAAGAATAGATATAGGTATATGTTTAACTGAATCACTTTGCTGTGTAGGTGAAACTAACACAACATTTGTGAATCAACTATACTCCAATATAAAGTAAAAATTAAAAAAAAGAAGACAGTGCCGTTTTCTCAGGACAAATGTCTTTATGCAATGCACAACTTTAAAAAAAAAAAGAAAATTCAGAATCACTCCATCCAAACGACCCTCTCTGATGTTATCCACTTTTGTGTTTCACACATAGTAAGTCTTCAGTAATCAGTAGTTTCCTGATTTATGCGAACATGGTGTCCCCAAAAACCCAAATGAGACAATGGAGCTGGCTGTAACAGAAAAATAAATTATCTCAAAAGAGAAAAGATAATATCATATTATCTTCAGGGCATCTCTCGCTTGCCACTACTAGACTTAGTTCATTTGCTTTTGTGTAATTTTTTCACTATCCCCTATAGAGTCTTCACACTCTATTTAAAATCTTCCTCTTGAATAACAGGAACGTCATCATCTAGCGAGGAAGCTATTATAACAAAATCACGCTATAACATTCGAACGTCTTCATGAGTCGTACCACACTAAAATTTATATCTAGAAAAATAATGGTTGTGTAGAATATTCTCATTATAATCATGCAATATTAAAACAAAAGGAAAGATCTCCAAACTAAAAATTAAACCATTAGAAATGACAATGTACAGTGAAGCTGAGGATTCTACAGCCCTGGCGTGCCTAAAAAGTTGCCTAATAGCGACTAAAAGAAGTTTTACATACACAGCTAACATTTATTTACCTCATTTAATCTCCACAACACACACACGAGGTGGATTCTTTTATTAAACCTTCTTTTACCGAGAAAGAAACCTACACTCAGAGAAATTAAGTAACTCACTCAAGGTCACACAGTTGCTAAGTAGCAGAGCCAGGGCTCCAACCCAGATCTGTGGGACATAAAACTGGTGCACGGAGCCACGACTGGTGTCGATCATTACGGCAGATACATGCAGTCACACTGGATAAAATAGAATAGGGTAATGTGACTTATTCTTATTCTGTTTAAGAACTGATAACACCAATTCTTGTGTTGCAGTGTGAAAGCTTTTAAGGCAGAAATGATCATCAGCAGAAAACAGAAATCTTACTCTCATGTCATAATATTGTTCAGCGGGGCTTTGGTAAAATCCCGACACCTGATAGCGCCTGGTAGAGCACAGACTGACCGATTAGTCACTGGTGTGTCCCAGCATAGTAACCGACGTGTGAAATCACAGAATCGGAAAGGCCAGCGCTCAAACATTAGTGCCAATAATAATTCAGCTATTAATTTTCACACTAAGTAACGATGAAAAGTACATACACTGATTTCCACGAGGTATGTTTAAATGAAAAACAAACCCTACCCGTGGTTCATGGCAGAGTTGATGAGAGAAGCAGGTTTCACCGGCGAAATTAAGATAGGTTCCCATCAACGAGAACGCCGCAATTCACATAACTAATCACCCATAAAACCTATTACGAACAAACACTAAGAAAAACTCAAAAAGCATGTAAGAGTGATGAAATTTCCACCTCAATGACTGATGAAGGCAGATATATCAAAAATCAACTGAGCTGGAAAAATGACACGCTGTGAAGAGGTGCTTCGGGTGACAAGTGATCAGGATCCTCCATTAGTCAAAGTGATGACTCTCAACACACGGATATTCCGGGTCCTCACCCCTGGAAGCTCAGGTCTTAATGACAGAAGTCTGTCTTCTCACATGGAAATTAGAAAGAATGCTTCCAAACGCAGCACTCTCAAGGAAAGATGGCTCATCAGATGAACAGCTCTCCATCTGAATCTTAAGAAAGCCATGTCTATCCTTCCATTTCAGAATTAGATAAAGTGCACATTTATCACACGCTCTTTTTTTTTTTTAATTAATTTATTTTTGGCTGCGTTGGGTCTTCGTTGCTGCGCGCGGGCTTTCTCTAGTTGCGGCGAGCGGGGGCTACTCTTCGTTGCGGTGCGCGGGCTTCTCATTGCGGTGGCTTCTCTTGTTGTGGAGCACGGGCTCTAGGTGTGTGGGCTTCGGTACCTGTGGCACGTGGGCTTCGGTACCTGTGGCACGGTGGCTTCTCTTGTTGTGGAGCACGGGCTCTAGGTGTGTGGGCTTCGGTACCTGTGGCACGTGGGCTCAGTAGTTGTGGCGCACGGGCTTAGTTGCTCCGCGGCATGTGGGATCTTCCGTGACCAGGGCTCGAACCCGTGTCCCCTGCACTGGCAGGTGGATTTGTAACCACCGTGCCACCAGGGAAGTTCCTCACACACTCTTTAAGTATCGTTTTCAGCACCAGTTTCTTGGCTTCAAGTTGTAGATCTTCTTTTACCATTGCTTTGGACCAAACATGATTAATGACTTTCCCATTTAACTTTTTAAGGAAAAGGCATTCAGCCTTGTTAAAGGGAGAACAGTGCACAGATAAAAGGAAAACTAGTGGTCACGGATGACCAAGCATCCCATCCTATGTATCTTACTTTTAAAACCAGTTCCATTGTGGCTCTCAGCAGAGCAGAGCGGCCTCCCGAATAGCGACAGCTGCTCCATAAACGTTTGCTGAATCAACATGTGACAGGGTGACCCCACAAAGAATGATGCGCCGGGAACGCCCACTTTCACGTCCAGATCCCAGAAGTGTTTTTAACACAACGTCCACCTTCTACCGGCATCAGCATGAAACTAAAATGCTACCTCTCATTTTACAAGGGAGAGAGTATTCGAATCACACACGCCGAGAAAGGATGGGGGTGAGGCATGAACATGGGAAAAGTCCAAGGGCAACAGGCTGTGGAATAACCTTTTAAATGGATTTTCTTCTTTGCTAAATTTTGGGCAAGATAATACATTTTTTTCCAGTAAAAGAAATTCAATAGTCCAGACAGCCTTAGATACTTGGATAGCAGGGTTGATAAAACAACTTCCTGGCCTTTAAAAGAAAATATATCATTCAAGTGAGTTTTGTTAGGCCCCCTCTTTCCCTGTCTATGCAAGCCCAAAAGGTTCAATATTGTGCTCTACAGAAGCACGGGGACTTGAAGCTTACACAGTGATGCGGAGCTGTACCTACCGGCTGTTTACCTTTCTCAGTATAGACCCAACACCACCCCGTCTTTACAGCTGTTTGCCACTCCTATTCCCGATGCTGCAGTGCAGCCATGCTGTCGCTGAAAACACAAATTGCATTTTATGGCTGTATATGCTCAACTTCCACTTCCCGGTGTATTCATTCTGTCACTTCAAAAGAAGCATCCTTTAAAAACAATAAAAAAAAACAATTATGTCATCTGCTAAAAGCCAGTGGTATGTCCTGTTGTAGAGAGCGTCACAAGGGACACCTCTCCTCTGATGCTTCCAAAAGTGGGAATTTTCAAGATGCTCTTAAACGTACGTTTCTTTTCCATTTAATTTATTATTCATGAGTTAAAAATAATTAAAGAAAAAAAAATCTGAAATTGACAGTAATATTTTTCTTGCTAACCTCAATGAACTTCAGCGTCTCTTCAGTCATGCTACTTGTCAAAATGGTACTCGATGCTGATTCGGGGGAAAGGAAAGCTAGAGATATCAGGAGAAATCGATTCGAAATATCCTCTTTGAAGAGATATTATTTAAAAAATACAAATTTTTCATACAGACAAAGCCCAGACAAATCCCAAATTTGGTTGCAATTTTAAGTAAAGGAAGAGCGAAATTTGGGGCACCCATAGAGAGATGATGGAATGGTGTACGCCTTAGCTGCACAGGACAGACTCTACCTGATGGAAAAGTTCCTGCCCAAGTTAAGAACCAAAGGAAATGTGGGGAACGGTAACAGGAAACATGTATGCGGCTTATTAATCACCCTCACTATCGTGGTTTAAGATGCTGTCCTCTTCACTTTTCTTTCAAATGTCTGCTTTTCTTTATAAGGGATAGCGTTATAACCGAAAAGCAACAGAGAACTAATAAATAAAAGGAATGCTTCTCTTTTCTGTAAAACAAAGCTAGGCTGGAAATGCCAGGCTAAGAGAGATCAAAGGTCATTTCAGCACAAACTGAAGTCAATTATTCTGGGATCCATCATCCAATTGAATTGTTTTAGAAATGGAGAGTCTGTCATCACATTTCTATCCTTTTTGAACATTTCAATGTTTTGTAGACGTCTAGGAAGAGCCTGTGGATCACAGAGAAGCCTCAGCTTTCCAGAATGGAAGCTCTAGAAATCAAGCATGGCAAATACAGCAAATCAGCTAGAGAATTCTATGCAAAGATGATATCAAGTGAAATATAAGAATTCCCTTTTGGTATGTGCACACATGGCCCCTCACCTGATTAAAGAGCTATAAAGCTAACAATATTATTTACCTAATATATACATAGAGCAAATGCAAGACGGGAGAGAATTGATTTCCACTTACAGAGGAGCGCTGGTCCTAACCTCCCATCTCTGAGACCACAGGTGGGCATCAGCCATCATTATGTGTTCACATCACTGTCAGGATTAAAATTCTCAACGTGTGCAATTCTACTGTCAGATCTGTGACCTGGTAATAAGGACCCAACATTTTAATGTCTTTATTTGTTCAGATGTGGGTCATCAGATACCATAATTCAAAATACAGAAGAGGTCAAGTCAAGGTGATTTCTCTCCCTTTTTCAACCATACGGACCTAGAATCCACTGACTCTTTCAGTAGAGGTTTCTCCTCCTTCCCTCCCTCCACACCTTCTCTCCCTCCTTCCCTCCCTTTTTCTTTCCTTCCTTCCTCCCTTCTTTCAAAAAGGAAAGAAACTATTTTGGTAAACAACGGCCCACTTAAATACAGCAATCTTCCCCTGGGTCCATAGCGACGTGAGAATCACCCTGCTTGTGTTCTGACGGAAGCAGGCCCCTAACAGCGCACCGGAGTCGGCCTTTGCACAGCCCGCCCCGCCACCTCGCTCCCCTCTGCATCCTCGCTCATCAGTATTTCTCAGTCACGTGACCACAGCACGTAACTTAATTTACTTGTCGCTTCTCTGGAAGAGGGGATAATAACATCTCGCCTTTCTGGAAGTAAAGGGTTGGTCGAAATTATCCTGAGGTTCCTGCTAACTTGAAGATCTATAATTCAGAGATTTCTAAAAGACAGAGTGGTCGTTCCCAATTTCCACGACCTTGAGACACAGTAAAATGTCAACCTTCCTGTGTAACGTGAGCGAAGAGAAGAAGCAGCATTACGTGTCACCATCCACTTTCCCTTAAAATTTTTTTTATTGTTTCCTTATCTCACACTCTAAAATAATTACAAAGCTGAGCCCTTCTTCAATTAGAGTAACACAGGCCTCCTCTCTCTTTCCCCTGCTCTGTTCCACGGTGATTCCGTGAAGTTGGAAGAGGTAAAGCTGCACGTTAGCATTTCAGGGCTCAAGAAAGAAGACGCTTTGAATGTCAAACCTAGTTTTACGGAGAGACTTACAAATGCCCTTGCTTGAATCTTTCTCATTTCTCAACCAAGTGGCTGTTAATAACTAGGAGAAACTAGTTCAGCTGAAAATCTGCCACAGATTATTACATAATCCGGGATTTTTAATGCCTTGGTACTCTTTCAGTCCTGAATAATGCTCAGCCGGTGTTTTCCCACCGTGCTTAGCTCCCAGCTTCACTTCTCAAACGCCAAAACTCTACCCTGCGGCCGGCCACTCCATCATCTGTTTCTTTGATGTGCTTCAATCACTGGGGCTCCATTTTTTTCCACTCTTCACTTTGATATTTCTTCCTTTCAATTCTCTGGCTCCCACGTATGCTTTTCTCTCTTACGATTTAATTCCAAGACAACACTTTCCCGGACAACCCTTAAATCTCTCTATCTGAGGTCCGTTTTTATTTACTGTTTTACTGAAAGTTTCGTTTCTGTGTCCTAACCACTTCCTTCTAACAGCAGAATAAAAGCTAACGTGTGAAAACACACATCCTAGCTTAATGGACAGAAGTGCCTCAACAGAAAGACATGCGCTTTGGCAAAAAATGTGCCTCCCTTTCGGTGAGGTATCCAAACTGACAGTGGTTCAAATGTTTGCATTAGAAGAGAGAATCTACCGGATGGTCCTCTCCCTAAGAAGCCCTGGGGAGTCTGCCATGGTGTCACGGGCCCTTCAGAAGAGTTTCTTGCTGGTTCATATATTTACTTATTCAACAATTATTTTTCAAGGGCCTATTATGTGCCAGGCACTGTGCTAGGTACCAGGGCTAGAATGGTAGAGCACAGACACCTTGCCCTTGTCTATGGGGGACACAGACAAACAAATAAACAAGCAAATAAATAATTACGGATTATAATAGGTGCTATGAAAACGTCAGGTTCCTAAGATGGAGAAGAATGAGGTGCGTATGTGTGGTGGAGGGGGTCATCCCCTCTGAAGGAGGTGATGTTTAATCTGAGATGCACAGATGAGATGCACCCCTGAAGACAGCTGAGTGATCAAAGGGCCCGGGTAGAAGCCATGACACAGGCCCTGTGTGTGAGCGGCATGGGCCACAGAGCAGGGAGCAGAGAGAAGGCCAGAGAGAGTCCTTCATGGGGAGAAGGAAGGGGCAGCAGTCGCAGATGGAGGAATCGAGTCACTTAAACTGGCACTGAGACCCAGGCCTGGGATGGGGTAACTAGCGCCATACTGGTATCTGGGAAATGCACAGATGACCTTCCAGCTTTCTCTGAGGCCTGGCTGCCCTGAGGCCAGTTTTCTATACTCCCTGGAATCACACAGAAAATCAGAATTAATGAGGCAACCTGACCCTATCTGGATTTGCCGCCTAAAAGAACGTACATGATACACGTAAGAGAACTTCAACACTACAATGAACTATTATCAGTAGATGGTTAATACACGGTCTTGGGAATTCACGTAGATGTATCCTGAAACCAGAGAAGTTTGGTGGGGCTGGGAGACTGAGGACCGAGGGATACTTTTGGTCTTTTCACGGAAGAGGTAATGAAGAAGAATCAGAAACCGTAGGATGTTGTTGGACTACTATTTTTATCTTGTATTGTGGAAAGGAAGTACAGAAATAAAATAATCCATTCATGTGAAAGTAGCACTTTTACTTCAAAGATCAAGACGGTTCAGAAAAAGAATGTATTGGTATGATCTGCAGGACCTGAAGACTTGTGTTAATTCTGGATTTCAGTATTGGGTCAAATCACAGGGAACTGCCAATATTCTATTGTTCTCCATCTAAAACAATGGTAATGTTACATGGTTTGACAAATAGCTACGCAAGGAATCTAACAGCTCATCTCTGATAAACGAGATGTGGGTTTCAGTTTTAACGCTACGTAGATTCTCTGAATTTGAGTTCTTCACCAGCAGAGAGGAGAATAAAAAGGAATCTCGGGCGTATTGACTGTCACCACGTGCCATGCCCAGAGGTAGGTGCTCTCCATACGCTGCCTTCTTTATGCCTCATAACGAGGTAAACACTATTCCTGGCATTTCACAGCCAAGGAAATGAAGACCCAGAGAGATTAACCATAAAATACCGTGTAAAATGAGAATCGTATGTGAACCAGCCTCCCTCCCTTATCTATGTCCCTGGTTTTTTCCTCTCACCTTTATCTTCTTTCTCTTCCAAAGAAAAGGCCGATTTTCCTTCCCCGGAGGCTATTCTATCAAAATCAGAACCAAACAAAGAAATATCACACAGGAAATTAAGAGCAAATTAGCATAAGCAGTGTGTTTCTAAAAAATGGGATCTTTTGTCTGAATCCCATAATATTTTTAAGAACTGTTTTCAGTAAAGAGTGAGTAACACATCATAATCAAAGGCAGCAACTTATATAAGTAGACTCCTTGGGCACACGGCAGTGCCGATCACATGAGAGTGACCCAGAACAGGAGGTGTGGGTGGGAACCGTACGTCATGTGATCTAGAAACCCGCTATCTCCTCATCTGAAGAACACCACTCCTTACAGACAATCAGCGTTTAGTAAATCTTCTGATAGATCAAGGATTGCTCTGATCGTAAACACTCTGGCTCAGAACCTCCTTTAGTGATGTACAGCTTGCAGATAAACCAAAATAACCTCTAGGCTTTAAGTACAATTGAAAATAAAACCTTAATGATTTATTTGCATATTTATCAGGAAAGCTCGAGTTTGATCACACACTCTAAAAGAGCTGTCATGCATGGAGGCAACCTAAATGTCCATCGACAGAGGAACGGATAAAGAGGATGTGGTATAATATACAATGGAATACTACTCAGCCATAAAAAAGAATGAAATAATGCCATTTGCAGCAACGTGGATGGACTTAGAGATTATCACACTGAGTGAAGGAAGTCAGGCAGAGAAGGACAAATAGCATATGCTACCACTTATACGCAGAATCTAAAATATGACACAAGTGAACTCTTCTACAAAATTGAAACAGACTCACAGACAGAGAGAACAGACTTACGGTTACCAGAGGGGAAAGGGAGGGGGAGGGATAGATTAGGAGTTTGGGGTTAACATTGATACAGAAAACAGAAAAATAAGAAGGACCTATGGTACAGCACAGGGAACTGTATTCAACATCCTGTAATAACCTGTAACAAAATAATCCGAAAAAGAATATGTACATGTATAACTGAATCACTTTGCTGTATACTGGAAACTAACACAACATTGTAAACCAACTATACTTCAATAGAAAATAAAAATTTAAAAGAGCCATGATGTATTTAACAGTAAACAAATATTTGGGGGTGAAATAAAATATAATAGGCTAGCGATAACTTCATAATAATTTAAAAAATGTATGTAAGCATGAGCCCAAATCACTTAAGACGTATAACCCTATTTTGATTTTTCCAGCTGGTCAGTTTTCCCACTTTAATTTTCAGGCCCTGACAGCTAAAATGTCCACAGAAAACAGTTCTGTCCTCCCTTGTGAATGCCTCGTCCAGATGTCATACTTACTCCTTCTGTGAAGCGAAACATAAAGACAAAAACTCAAATAGCACATGAAATGAAAAGTAATCAGACGAAAGGTTGAATCACAGTCTTTACTGCTTCCCATTGCATTATTTGTTTTGCTTTTGCATGTAAGCTCTGCTTTTTGAAGCCTTACTGTATTAGCAGTGCTGCTTTTGCTGCAAGAGTTATAATCCTAAAATATAAGAGCCAGGAGAGGACATCCCCACTGTTTCATACGCATTCCTGAGTGAACGCAACACTATTTTTTATATCATCAATAATATACAACACTTTTTTTTTACCATTCAAAGAAATTCAGTTGATTTAAATATTACAGGAATGTACGCAAAATCAGTTGGCACTCACATAAAAGAATTCTCTTAATCCATCGCTCAAGATAGAATGGAAAATGCCAATTCTCTGTCAACAATATCAAACTGTAGCCCCTGCCCATACCCTACCTCAATATGTTAAGAATATGGGAACTTGGGGCTTCCCTGGGGGTGCAGTGGTTAAGAACCCACCTGCCAAAGATGGGGACACGGGTTCGACCCCTGATCAGGGAAGATCCCACATGCCGCGGAGCAACTAAGCCCGTGTACCACAACTACTGAGCCTGAGATCTAGAGCCCGCGAGCCACAACTACTGAGCCCGTGCGCCTAGAGCCCGCGCTCCGCAACACGAGAAGCCACCGCAGTGAGGAGCCCGCGCGACACAACCAAGAGTAGCCCCCGCTCGCCTCAACTAGAGAAAGCCCGCGCACAGCAATGAAGACCCAACACAGCCAAAAATAAATAAATAAATGAATAAATTAAAAAAAAAGAAGAATATGGGACCTTTAAATGTGTTCAAAAACAGGAAAAGAGGTAAAAAGTATGAATAAGCATATAGCAAATTTATAGCAAAAATAAGTGTTACATCAAGAAGAGATCTTGGAGAAAACGATCAATAATGAGCATATAAATTATGTTTGTCCATATTCTTATTTTCAGGAATTCTGAGTCATACCATAAAGAAAGAACAATCCATACATTTTTAGGTCGTGTCTATACATGGGAATCCAACGTTTGATGGGAAATGATCTTAACATTTGGCAGTCTTGGACACAGCGGGCCAGTGGTCAGTAATATGGCCACTTCGGGGTTGGATTCCCAGAGCATTTCCTGAACTTGGATCTTGCTGGAATGCACTCCGTCACCTCGAGCTCGAGGGCATCAGGGAACAAAATGGCCTTTATATATCTCTTCCCAGAGAGCGCAGTCAGACGCTACCATAGGGACTTTCACAGTTGCTTCTAACCCAGACCCTCTTACTCTGGTCAACTTCAGCCTCATGTCAATTCAGGGCTGGAATACAAATGCTTCTATCTCTCCCATTTGAAAAAGCAGAATCTGGGGCTTCCCTGGTGGCGCAGTGGTTGGGAGTCCGCCTGCCGATGCAGGGGACACGGGTTCGTGCCCTGGTCCGGGAGGATCCCACATGCCGCGGAGCGGCTGGGCCCGTGAGCCATGGCCGCTGAGCCTGCGCGTCCGGAGCCTGTGCTTCGCAACGGGAGAGGCCACAGCAGTGAGAGGTCCGTGTACCGCAAAAAAAAAAAAAAAAGCAGAATCTGTTCTGGGATTTAAAATTAGGGTGAAAAAAACCAGAGTGAATGTTGACTGTTTCAGGACGACCAGGGTGGCTGCTGTGAGGGTAGGCCTAGAAATCTTATCATTTTGCCCCCAGCAATCCTGAGACCTTCTCTGCTTCAGGAGTTGAAGGCTGATTCTAAGAAAAGAAAGCACTTCACAACCAGGACTGAAGCTTCACAGCATTGGTAGAAGTCCTCTTCTTAAGGGATGATATTTTTTTTAACTCCACCAACTGTCAAAGGCAGAGAGGGTGGGACACACAGGGTGGGCATGTACAATGCTGTCTCCAAATCTTTTAACGCCTTGGTGGAGGGAATACTGGGTTAACCCAGGCCAGTGATGGCCTAGGAAGCAGGGGGCCCAGGAAAGCCCCAAGCTCCCCCAAATACCTCCCTACATCTTCCACGAATTGTTGAGGCATTTGGGTTAACAAGCTCTTCTTTTAAAATGCACATGTCCCCGGGAGGATTAAGCCTCATTCATACCTCGGTGTGAATTAGTTTAATTAGATAATCAGATCTAATTAATTGAGGGCTCAGGGAAAGAGAGTTTTGATTGAGGTGGGCCGAAGGGAGGAAACCTTTGGAAGGGACTCAGGGTGGAGGTCTCCGAAGAAGTAGGAGGTGACGGGAGGACGGCAGGTTCTGGGGTGATGGAGTCCAGAAGGGGAGGTGCAAGGCTGCCAAAGGCAAACTTTGGCCACTCTTCCACTTTGCCCAGGGTCTTAGGACACCAGAAACATCACTGCACATCACCACCATTCTTGCCCCTTGGTTAATAAAATCATCAGGATGCCTTTGAAGGCTGCAAACCTTTCCCCAGTTGGAACTCACTGGGTCTGGCCAACTTTTGTATCTCAAGAAAGGAAGAAAGAGTAGGACGAAGAGAAAGAGGAAGAGGGATGTGTCCTTCCGCCCACTTCACTCTAAGCGGGTCCCAAACTCTGGTCTCCAAACATCCTTGGATGGAAGAGACCTTCCACCCACTCAGCTCGTGTCTATACATAGGAATCCAACGTTTGATGGGAAATGATCGTAACATTTGGCAGTCTTGGACACAGCGGGCCAGAGGTCAGTAATATGGCCGCTTCGGGGTTGGATTCCCAGAGCATTTCCTGAACTTGGATCTTGCTGGAATGCAGTCCGTCACTTCGAGCTCGAGGGCATCAGGGAACAAATGGCCTTTCTATATCTTTATGTATATATACATATGCCACATGGACCATGGTCACTGCCCACTCTCCTTGCTGCAGCCACTGCTGACCACGTCTGGCTGGGCTGGAGGTTGCTGCTGAGTTCCCCGTGACGGATCCCTACGAAGATGCCCGTGGGGCACTAGAGTCCAGTGGCTAGCAGACCAAGTTCACATCCTGACCATGCAATTTGCTTGCTATGAGATGCTAAGAAAATTACTCAAGTTTTAAGGAGCCCACGAGCCCTGGGTTTGTCTCGCCTCTCCCCTTAGTACTGCCTCTTCATCGCTCAGCTGCAATGGCCCTTCTTTGGGCAACCTTAGAGCAACACCCCAAGCCCGTCGGGGCCTCCAGCGCACTCCCTTAGCACGGGCTGCGCAAGTGTCAGGCAAGCTGCTCTGCTTCACGTGCATTCTCAAGTTCACTGTAAGCCCTTTAAGGGCAGAGGGCAAAGCACCTGTGCGTTCTATCCCCGATACCTAGCGCAGAGTACACGCTCAACACCTATCTTCAGAGAGAGAGAGAAAGGGAGAAAAGATCAAAGCCCAAAGCAGTTACCCACAGGGCCAAGCAGATCTGTGATCTCAAAGCCACCGTGACAAAACATGTCTGTTTCAATCGGTGGCCGACACAGTCCTTTCCTAACCATACGGATAATAGCCATAGAATGCTAACGTTTAGTAACAGCGGAAAAATATAACAAAAAATATTTTGGGAAAACATCTCCACTACTTGGCTGGATCCTGAGAGACCCAGATGTAGCTCTGTGGGGCACGCAGTTCTATTACCAAGATGTGCACTTTTCATTTTTTAAAGGTGAATTTTACATAGAAAATATTTGCAGATGTGTCTAAGAATGGAACACTACAGACAGACAGAAGGCTTCTGCAAAACCACGCTGAACCACTGTGCCTCTTGGAAACGGTTGCCGTTTCGTTTTCCTATCAGCTTAGTTGCAGGTATCAATATGCCCCCCCTCTAATAGCCTACATTCATATAAAAAATCTTTAGAGTCTCATATTTTTCTCATTAAAAGAAACAGAACAGTGCCAAGTTGTTCTTTAGCATTGTACTTTGTTCCACAAACAACAGAAGGCACTCATATGGCAAAAAGAGCTTTTTCATGGGCTGAAAAAGGAGTGAAAAAATACTGGAGGGGGGAACTTTTCTCATGGTCCCTTATCTGAGACGTCCAAGTTTTAATAAGATTACTAAGAAAATCATTCTAGGGAAGCATAATGTAAATGTGACTCACGGGGTATAATTAGAGTCTTCCCGCGTCTTCCGAGCCCTGTATAAACAGTTGAGTTTGGGACCAGAAAGTGCCTGGTGAGAACATTCTGGGTGAGCGCGGCCGCTGGCTGCCTCTGTGCGGGCACTGTTGCGGTGTCCTATGCTCTCCCCCTGCGTCTGCGTTCATCCATCACATCCCCAGAGAAGACTCCACAATGAGGGAAGGATCTAAGCTCTCAAAGTCAAGACTGGCCTTGCTCTCAATACTGATTTGCACAGTTAATCAGCTGTGTGACCTCGGGCAGGTTACACAAGCTCTCTGAGGCTGCTTCCCCAACAGGAAAATGGGGGAGGGTGGTGATAGTACCATCAAGTCTCAAAGGAGCCTGTGCCTGCATCTCCCAGCGTGACCAGGCTTCTTCAGGCTGTGTTTCCTGGCCTCAGGGCTCCCTTTGGAGTCTCTCCTCCAGGAGGTTCTGTAAAATCAGCTGGAGACAGGGGCAGACGGTGTTCGGGACACACCTGCTCGTGTTCACCCAGCGGGAGCCCGTCAGAGAGGGAGCCAGCGTGTGGGAAGATTCCTCAGGGAGTTCACGCGCTCATGTGTTCACATTTATAATATGTATAAATATATAATTCACTTTTATAGCACTTACTGACCAGTCAAGCCTCCTGTGAAGGGAAATTCCCCTTTAAAAGGCTTTTCTGGATTTAAAACTAGAAAAAAAAATTTTTTTTCTAATTTTAGTTTGGTTTCATGACCACATTACTTCTAGTAGTGGTTCTGGGCATTCTAGTGACAAATTTGTGGCCTCACATTTCAGGATTCAGAAATCAGCCTCTGCTAGAACTAGGTTTCTGGAGCTACCCTGGAAAGCACCAGTAGGCGAGGAGGTAGGTAGTACGCCAGCTAATCATTCATGCATTTGTTCATTCATTCATTCATTCATTTATTCAGTTAATAAGAATCCTTGGATCTGGGGTTCCATAGATGAATAAGACACTGTCCTTACTGTTTAGTTCACAATCAATTCAGGGAGATAAACACGTAACCAGTCAGTTAAAATAGAGTGATTAGCTAAGAGGAAAGACACCTGCCCTCCAGTTTCGGGATCCCTGAAGTAAGAGTCTCTGAGGCCACCTGACAGTCAGAAGAGCTGAGACGGGGCTCTGGGTGAACACCTGAAGCCAGATGGATCACCGATATCAGAGGACCAGTCTGGAATGGGCAGTGAAGCCTGGGAAGTCTCCCGCCACAGGGAGACCATCAACTGTCAGCTGCTGTCAGCAAGAGAAAGATCAAAACCCATCCAAGAAGATAGGAGCTTCACCCATTTCAGAAAAACTCAAGAGAGAAAAGCAGAATTTTCTAAATGTTAATCTCTGCAAATTGGTATTGAAAAAAGGTCTTTTTAAAAAATGGTGACTGGCTCTGTTCCAGCATTGGTCCATCTCTGAGAACATCATTTTCTCTGAGAACAGAGATTGAGCTTCCCCGGCCGGTCCACGGACCCATCCCTTCACAATTCCATGCTCTGTCCAGGCTGCATGCGTCACTAGCCTTCACCCACCCAGAAGTTCCCATTCTCCCAGAACAGCTCTGTCCCCACCCTCTTCGCGCGCAGCCTTTCCCAGCTACTTTGGCTTAAAATGATTCGTTCGCGCCTTAACCTCTTGGAGTACTTGCATTCTATAACTCATCTCCCTATAATCACACGTTGCTTGAAAATGTAGCTGAAAACTTCTTAAGATCAAGAACCTGGTCTTACACAATCACTCAGGCACACTGCAGAGCCTCAATAAATATATATGGAATATAAATGCTGAACATTTATGTCTTTGCAAAAAAAAAAAAAACTAAATAAGAAACATAGAAAACAAAATTATGGTTAAAATTTATACAAAGATTAATTCCTCGAATGTAATTTTATCACGAATAGACATGCTCAGCAAACTTCCCAAATATTTACAAACAAATATGAACCTAGATAGGATGAATTTTCCTCCAGTTAACAAACGTTACCTACACTGTATAAAAAGCCTGTATTTACTCTACAAGGGAGAGGTACAACAATATCGAAGAACTGGAAACTAGGAACTCAAAACTGACCATTGACACTGATATGGAAATAATAGAGTGGCTGTATTTCTTTAGAAGTCCCTCCGTTAAATATATGTAACTATATGTTTGCACCAGTGGTTGACAAATTAAAGACCTGAGATTTAAGACGAGAGAAATCCTTATTGATTCCTGAGCAGCCCCTTCATTAAAAAATAAGTTATTATATTCAGCAGTGATTCAGCAAACCATCATCTCATATAGACACAAAATTAAAGAAAAAGAAAAAATTGTTTTCTTTGTGCTGAGAATTCTTAGGACTTCCTGTCTTTACAACGTTCATGTATAACAGACAGCAGTGTTAATTCTATGTGTCATGTTGTACGCTACATCCCCAGTACTTATTTACTTTGTAACCGGAACTTTATACATTTTCACTGTCTTCATCCAGGTCTCCCTGCCCCCAGCCTCACCGCATTCCATGATGTGTGTGAGTCAAGTCATTCTGCTGGGCACCTGAAACTTACACAGTGCTGTCAACTATGTCTCAATAAAACCGGAGGGAAAAATAAGTTATTATATTCAAAGCTACAAAAGTTACTTAGTTTGAAGCCTGGGAGTCCTATTTGGATCAGGTAAGTGTGAAGTCCAAAACTGTTTTCTCAGAAAACTCTTTGTAGCCCCCGATCATATTTTCTGCCTGATGTAAAAATGGTCTAACTATGTGATTCAATGGATTCAGAGTTTTTTCCCCCTTGGTTAGAAGGTTTGCTTTACAACATACAAGCGGTAGCCTTTTTTGAAACTCAGCTTAGGAGCTGGAGTCTAATACATAAAATGATGAAGAGTATGGTGGATCTAGAGAATGAGGGGATATAACTATCACTGAAATGGATGAAAACAGTGATCAGGCCCTCCCTGGTGGCGCAGTGGTTGAGAGTCCGCCTGCCGATGCAGGGGACGCGGGTTCGTGCCCCGGTCAGGGAAGATCCCACGTGCCTCAGAGCGGCTGGGCCCGTGAGCCATGGCCGCTGAGCCTGCGCGTCCGGAGCCTGTGCTCCGCGACGGGAGAGGCCGCAACAGTGAGAGGCCCGCGTACCGCAGAAAACAAAACAAAACAAAACAAACAAAAAAAACCAGTGATCAGGTTGTTTTGTAAGGGGAGGTTTGATCTGCTTTTCTCCAATAAAACATCATTTTGAACCTCTTCTATTCCTCCCGATAAAAGGACTCTATAGAAAGATACATAGTTTAAAATAGTCTTTGTACCAAAAAACAGGCACATTCTAAATCTAGACGAGAATCTGGAACACAGAATACGCGTTATTAAGATGCTTGCTCTGATTATTCCTAGTCGAGATATAAGATCCAGGACCAAGCCAAGTGATGAGTTTTTGGGGGGAGTACTGAGGTAAGGCATAAATATCTTAGCCATTTATTCCATAAGTAAAATTATTTCTGACATTGTAAGTCAATCTTTATGAAATGCATTAAAATAGAAAAAAATAGCATTTTATAATATGCAGTAAATATCATTAAAATGCCTTTCTTCGAGTCTTGACATTTAAAAGTAATTCTGAAGTTAAATTTTAATTCCACACACAGGTACCACACAGTTCTTTAAATATGTCGTAGAAATTTCAAAATGCCATCAATATTATTATGATTTTTCAAGAGAGAAATATCAACCTTTTTTCAGTTTGGAGAGAAAAATCCAAAATGAACTATAAAGGAACTTCTAAAAAAATACTACTTACGCTCATTAAGTTAAAAATCCACGGTAAACTTTAAAATAAAATCAAAATTTAATATTGCAACCAGTTTTAAATAAAGGCTACCTCTCCACATTCCAGGTAAGTGAATGAAAAAGATGACAAAGGCAAACCAGTTTTTATCTGAAATTGCTAAAAATGTAAAATGACTATTATCTTACAAATCTCATTTTAAAAATTGCAATTAATAGGTACGTGCAGAATACTTTCTTTCACCTCTAAAATCCTATTCAACCTATTATTAATAAGATAAGATGATTTACATAAAATGTGCGACCCCCTCGGAGTTCAGAGGTTCTGTTCTGTCACGTGGGGAACTGACTCCTTAGACAGTTACCTGCTGAAACAGCAAATCCTGTCTCCCAAGAGTGTCTTTGTTCCTTTACTCTGCATTTCCAAAAGTCTACGCTAAATATTAACTTGTGCCTCTTTGACCCAGATTCCCAAAAAGCTATCAGACAGGGGAAGGGATTCTTTATGGGGTCCACGCCATCCAAATTCCCAAAGATGGTTTGAAGAAAAGATTCCTTTGATGTTTAACAGAATCAGACATTTGGACTAAAATAGTCCTGTCTCTCGCCTGTATTTCGGCCACCACTGCTAACAATTATAAGCTTTCAGTGCTCTGAATAATTCACAATCTCATCTGTTCTACTCAGTGTAAAGACAATGTTGAGAGTACAAGGTCACTTTGTTTTTCCTTTCTAACTACCGACTTTTCCAACCCGATACCAGTCTGACTGCATGATCTACCTAGTGTTTGACACGCTTCCCCTGACAGCTTCTTAATAGCCGTTAGTCTATTTAGCTTAGGGTATGAAAAATAATAAGGATGCAATGGGGTGTCAGATTTCTCTGCAGTAGTAGTAAACACAGGTTCAGCCTTTTCCCCTTCATTTTACTTCAAGACACTTAAAACCCCATAGCCTTTTAGGGCGATGTCGACCAATATCAACCCACAAACATACACACAATACCAGGCTGCCTGGACATTAAACACATATTTTTTTTAAAAATCAAAACCATAATAAGGTGTTTATGAGAGATTAACTCCTGTGAATACGCGCCACTGGGGTCATCTGGAAAATCCCGCAAACTTAGAGTCATCAACCTATGATCATGGAGTAGAAAGGAGAGTGACAAGAGCGCAATATGCTCAAATTTCATTCACCCATTTTCATCTGAAAGTGATACCAGCCAGAGGAGAGAGGCACCTGCTTGTAACCCTGAAATAAAACTCTAATCTTAAGTGTGCAATTATTTTTTTCTACTTTAATTAAACTCTCATGTCTTACAAATTCAAACTTTGTAAAGGGGAAATATTTTTAAAGTTTTTAAAAGGTAAAAGCCATATAATAAACACTTCCTTTAGGCAGAAAGACTATACTATTACAAAGTAATGTCGAGGTGAGGCACGTAGCTCACTGCAAGACTGCAATTCCACCAACTCTGTCAAAAGACCTGCCTTCAGACAAGTCTCTGAGTTAATACTTCTTATATTGCTTAAAAATAACTCCTCAGTCTTCTTTTTTATTATGAAAAGTTTCAAACACACTCACAAATAGGAAAAATAAGACAACGAACCCCCATACACCCATCACCTGCATTCAAAACTTATTTTCCCATTCTTTCTATTTTTCGGAAGTATTTCAAAGCAAACCTCAGATAGTCTTTCATTTTACCCCCTATACCTCAGTATCAAAGCATTCATTTGCTTTTCTTCACTCTTGTAAATTTCTTATTCCAAAGCATCCACAAGTTAGAAAGAAACTCTGCAGATTAGTTCTAATCCCACATTTTGGGAGCGAACCAGAAATGTTTACATATATATCTTTATCCTGAAAAGTCTATTGAGAATTAAGGATGACTTGATAAAGGCCGACCACGTCCAAACTAATCCCAAAAAATATGTTCGTACAGTACAGCCTCAATTGTTTTCATGTCATCTGGCTCGAGAACACAAAGAATGAGTAAAATTAGGTCATTCGTAACGACATAACATGACAAATAATTGCAACAAAGAAAGGTACATATAACGTGGAAAAAAGGCTCCCTCCCCTTTTTAATACCATCTTAAATTCATTCAGCTTAATATACAGTGCATTAAAATTAAATTAAAAGTGCAGATCAAATAGATGTGCTTCATTTACATTAATTATTCTTTTCACAAGAGTGGATTTGTGAAATTATTATGCAATTAAAAATAAACTTTTTAAAGGAAAAGAAGATTTGCTGTTGCTATTTAATTCCTTAAAATGCAATAAATATCCAAATCTATCAAAATTGGAAACCCACCGCTTTCTCCTATATCCAAATACCAGGCAACGTCTTCATTGTTACAAACTGTCAGTAGACTGTCAAAGTGGAAGCGATTGTATTTTGTTCTTTGTTTAAAATAATAGTACGTGAAATATATTACTGGGGTAAGCATATACTAGGAGATATTTGCCTATGAATTTTTATCCAGCTTCTTTTATAGTTTCATGAAAAAAATTTCAGATTACAGACAAAGGAACATTGGTACTCCACACCTACTTTCACTTCCTGATGACAGATAAGCACTTTCGATTGTCATATTTACATGCTATTAACACACCGAAACTACACTTGGAAAAGTAATGCAAACGTCAGAAAAGAAGGATAATGAAAATTTTATCTTTGCCTTTTAATACAGCACATGAAGACAGAGAACATGCTAATATAATGGAGACGTCAGATAACGCAAAATATAAAAATACAAATCCTGACGACATTCCTTGAAATAACTTAGCAGTGACCTTGATGATACCTCTGTCTCCTAAACAGTTTAGAAATGGACACACCCATAGGAGGGGCTCTGCACTGAGGACCTTTTGACTTCTCATCCTAGTCTACTGGTATTCGAGTCATTTGAAGCATTTTATACATGTTGCCTTAAAGCCATATTTTTCTTGTTAATTTTTAAAATCTGGCAATAATAAAGACTTGGTTGTCGAATAACGATGAACATATTCCCAGTAAGAATTAAATTTTAAAGGATAATATATCATTACAGCATTTTGGAAATTTGGTACGTGAGACATGATCACATTTGCTGGTTTCTGTGTCTGTGCAGGAAAATACTCAAGGTGAAAGGAGAATCTAATAGCATTTTTCCCTTTTAATGTCGGGCTACATTCAATCTAATACTGAAGGAGTTTACAATGGTAAAAAGATCTCTGGGAAAAAAGGAAGTCTTATTTCTGTTCCTGTGCCATTTATGGGAACATCTTCAAATATGTCTGTTATGAAAGTGACAATTACATAGACAAATGGTAATGAAATACGCCTTATTATAGTATTAAATATTGCTAAATCGCAGGAAACGCTACCAAAACTGCCCCACTTAATCATTAAAGATAGGGGGACCATATGTGCCAGTTTGCCTGAGATGGTCCCTATTAAAGAAAAAAATGATAGTTTTGTAGCTTAAAGATATGAACGAGACTCAGAGTCAATCTCCTATTGGATGAATTTGTCACTTTATATAAAAGGAACAGGAGTACGTGAGAGAAATTACCCAACACAGACAAGCGGCTGACAATGTTCAGAGGGCAGTACCTACCACTGCTTTCTCCCAGGCTCGTATAGGGTTAGACATAAAAGAGGTATCTGGTCAAGCGCTGTATGAACTCTGCGCCTTGGGGCTCCCTGGAGGATTTCTCGGTGGTGCCTTAGAAGTTACTGGCCGAAGAGGAAGGGCTTTCACTCCCATTTAAGAAATCCCCTCCACTCTCACCTGTTTTACATCAGGCTTCCTAAGTCTGAAGATCTCCCTTTTTATACATGATGCCCAGAGAAGTCAAGTTACAAAGTCCATTCGACCCCCCAGGTTCATGACACACCTGGATCCGCAAAGAGGTGGCTGGACGGAGGTCATTTTTCCAAAGCATCCCGACTCACAGCCTGATCTGGCTCCTGAAATAAGGCTTCTGATGCCCGATATCCAAGGGAGGGAAAAAATGGTTATTTTTACACAATGAGTCTGGTGGATGCTTGGTAAGAATAGATTTTCCATAAAAATAGAAATGATCTATTCTAACATTTTTGTTGAAAAGACCTCCATTCTACGTGAATGAGAGAAAAATGATCAATGTTCCTCTTTTTTCTTTTATACAAGAATACAAAACCTCAGTGAATACAATTTCTAGTGGATATGAATCGGAAGTAGCAACCCGCCCCCCCAAAACCTTAAACCCATAGAAAAACTGCATAAAATACAAGCTTTACAATACATAGATTAATGTATATTTTATATATTAATATTACCTAAATATAATAATATAAATATGCATTTACTCATATACAGTGAAATGGCCCGAAGAGGTCTCCAACTGGATGGACTGGACTTTAGCCTGAAGGCCCTGCTTAATGGACTGGGGTTTTGATACCTGCACTGGAGCCAGGGGACTCAGGAAGCTGGATTTTGCTCTGCATGAACATAGCTGGTAAAAAGGACTGTCCCACCTCTGAGAAGGTGACTAGGAAGAATTCTGCCACAGGCCTACAGTCTGCGCATAGAGGTGCTCAGGTCACAGGTCTTGAGAGCGAACAGACCCTGAAGTCTCTGCCACCACGTGCGGGGGAGGGGGGGTGTGTGGTCAAGGCGACAGTTTTTCAACCTTGTGAACCCTTGACTGAGGATTAAATAAAAATGGATACGAAACCCGTACGGCCCAGCAGAGGCAAACGCGAAAGCATTCCACAGGGACACTGCAGGCAGCCCAGAGCACGTGGGCTCCCGCTGAAAAGGACTTCCCAGCAAATAGTTTTAAAGCATGTGGGGAAAATGACGGCTTGGGGGATCCACGATGGGCACAAATCACACTCTGAGAACTACAGAAACATCGAAGCATTTCAAAGAAAATTAAAAAAAAAAAAGAAAAACAGAGACTAGGTAAATGGCTCATAAACGTTACACATGTCCTTATTTTCTGCTCTCATTCTCTTTTATATATTTAATATTTATGTAAACATGAGTGTCTGTCCATAGACTGCTGGCCTTTTGAAGCACATTTTCAACAATGGCTTATTCATTTATCTAGTCTCATGGCACAGTGCCCCTGTTGCACGTGGGGAAACAGGCAAGGCTATCGAAATACCATCTAGATGTAATGTATTTTGTTGCACTACTAGGGTATGAAGAGGACTGATCCGTATTTTATCCTGAAGATGATACTAATAACGACCCCAAGAGCCGTATTATAAGCAATAACACGCTCCTTCTTTCTCACTACATATATACACATATAGACACGTGTATGTGTGATACCTGAAAAAGTCCAACCCAGAAAAAAAACAAAAAACAAAGATGTGGCTCTGATGAGAGATCTAAAGCAAATGAGGAAACTGTAGATCATTAAAGACAAGGCCGCAATTTTAGTAACTGATGTGGGTTTTCTTAGCTTAGCTAAGCATCGTTAAATTGTTGGTTTCTGCAATGCGGTGAGCTATCCTTCCGTGTTCTGAGGTCTTGTATGAGATCGGAGTGTCGGCCCCTCTGCCAGAGCCCACGGGCTCTCCCCTCTGCTCGCTTCGAGCCCCATCCTGTGTACTTGGTGGCCCTGGGGCTTGTTCACAGCCTCCCTCTCTGGGGCACATCCTGACTGTGCTGTTCGTTTTAGCGCAAAACACAGAGCACAGGGGGAAGCACACAGGGGTCTGTCTTACATCTCTTCTTATCCCCCAAACCTACACCACTGCATACAGTCTGTGCTCCACCAACTTTCATCCCTGCTGATGACATGCCAGCTCCACTGAATGAGCTTGTTGCGTTAAATTAATCAAATCGTGAAATGTCACAGAGGGATGGAGCTTATACCTGGCTCCTTTTTTGCACGCTAGGGGCCTCTGGTACTCGGGGGGTTGGACCAATAATCCATCAGGCGGCAGAATCAGGCCCAGAATGTCACCTTCTTTCTGCCAGCCACCTTCATCATCACCCTAACAAAAGCTAATGTTTATGGAGACACATCCAACCCAAGAGATGGTTTTTAATAGGATCCCCATTTTCCCAACAAGGAAACAGAAACTCAAAGAGGTTGCACAGGTCACCCAGCTAGTACGGGTTTCTTATGGGCAGTTAATTATTCCTCAGTTCTGGTCTGCGTAGAAAAATATAAATGGCGAAAAGAGAATGATGGAGATGGAGGCCAGGCAGAGGGGAGGCGCAATAGCTGGGCTTGAGGAGGAGGGAGTCCGGCCGGCTACCTGCATGTCCTCTCCCTAAGCTGTAAACATCATGTAAGTAGTTTTGCACTACTGTTTAAATGGAGGGCTTCGTCTAGAAATTTCCTCAGGTGCCTAGAATTTAAAATTGCCTGCTGAGTAGCATTTACTGGTAGAGTTGAGCCACTTGGTAGAATAAAGAAACAAATAATACTTCACCGGCAACGAGAGCGGCGTTGCCTTCAGTGGTTGGCCGTGGTATAGAATTGGGCCTCTATCCTACTTTGTCCTCCCCTCATAAGGCAACATGCTACGGCTTAGGAAACGTTATTTGTCCCCAGGACACATCTAGCCAAGTGACTCAGCCGAAAGGGTCTGTGCTATTATGAGTGAAGAGAAGCTATAAAGATAAACAGTAATAATAACACTCCTTTTCCTCAACAGAAAGCCTATTATTGTGTCTACCTTCAAGCAACCCACAGCCCAAAATGTAATGTATCATTTTGCTTTTTAGCAGTTGTCATATTAAAGAGTGCTCAAAAATACCCGATTTCCCTGCAACAGATGGAAAAGAAAACAATAAAAAAAATTTTGTTTTAAAAGAAAACAACAAAAAAACCCCCTCTCTACCTCTAAGAACATACTTGCCTAACATAAGGTTTCTCTGAAATGAGCTATTTTCACCCCAGGAAAATCTGTGGATTTGGTTAACACTGCTATCTAATCTCGCTCTGAATATGCAACATAAACTAATTCCACCAAACCCGATCTTATTCTGACCACGTTGCAGAATTTCTAAATCTATTATTGCCTGGTTTATGCTTTCTCTTTAAACATTCCCAGGTAATAGGATCTGACCTCACAGAAAAGCTATGTTTTAATATTTCCATTTTATTTTCAAGTCGGGTCATTTTGTTCAGACATAGACATAAAAGGCCACCACCAGGGCTTCCCTGGTGGCGCAGCGGTTAAGAATCCACCTGCCCACGCAGGGGACACGGGTTCGAGCCCTGGTCTGGGAAGATCCCACGTGTCGCAGAACAACTAATCCCGTGCACCACAACTACTGAGCCCGCGTGCTGCCACTACTGAAGCCCGCAAGCCTAGAGCCCGTGCTCTGCAACAAAAGAAGCCACCACAGTGAGAAGCCCGCGCACCTCAACAAAGACCCAACGCAGCCAAAAATAGATAACTTAAAAAATAAATTAGAAAAAAAAAAGGCCACTGCCAAGGTCTTTGATAAGTGTTTCTTGCTTTTTCCAGATTATTCTTCATAATAATGAAAATGAAGCGCACACAACTTTCTGTTTAATAAGGTGCTGCAGTAAACAACACAGAATTTCGTTCATTTTCCCGTATTTAGGGAGACTTTCGGCATAGCAGAGAGAGATCAAAATTTGCCCAGTGACAAGGTCTATACACACATACTGACCACAGTAATAAATACGTCGCTTTGAAAAATAATAAACATAAGATAAACAATGGAAAATCAGATAACCTAAGAGACTCTCGCTGACAGTGTTCATTGAAACATTATTTTCCCTAGGCAATAACATAGTTAAATGCTATCCGTTATTTAAAATAATTGGACAGCAAGTGTTTTAAAAGATGGCAATGAGTGATTCACTTTCAGTGGGAAAATACCTTTGACAATTTTCTTGAAAAACTGTTTATAATAATATTTACTGATTCTTGGCATTGAAACAATTGAAACACTGCATGTCCTTTTTATGATGAAAGGACTCACAAAACCTTATGCTCTTTTTAAACACACTTATCACAGATGTTTATCTCAGAGAGAGCTGGAGGGGCAAATACCCTGAAGAATGTTCTACCCTTTTAAAATCTAAAACAAGATGTCACATATGGTTACCTGATAACTATTTAAGTTCACTTGAATTCTACTCTTTTCACTTGATAAAAGGTCAGTGAGGTACATCTGGTTTTGACCATAAAGGGCAAACCAGCCTCATGCCCTGTGCTTAAACAGGAAAGGATGTGTCCACCTGGTGACAAGGGCCTTTCTGTTCCAGGAGCACAATGGCGTCCTCTCTTAGGGTCTGTGCACTCCGCCTGGAAGGCTCCCTCTCTAAATCCCTGCATAACTGAAGACTTCTTCTTATCCTGGCCTCTGAACACACCCACCTCCTCAGACGGGCTTTGCCTGCCCAGCCAATTTAAGTAGCTTCCTTATCACCCTAACACATAATACCTCGTCAAAAACAGCTCTGAAATTATCGTGTCCTCTTATCTTTTCACTTCTTTATTACCCCCGTAAAATTTGTTTCATGAGAACAAGGACCTTATTTCCACTTTATTTCCAGGGGCCTAGAACACTGTTTGCTACCCTGTAGACAGGCAGTCAAAATCTGTGAATGACAGCATGTGTGATGTTGAAAAAGTCTGGTGATATTCCCACAAATCTTGGGCAGGGGGGATACAATTACAATATAGCAGGTGCTGGGAACAAAATGTATAACATGCAGTCCCTGCCCTGGAACAGCTTCCAGGCTGTATGTGGGATGTCTAATGCCTGCCCGGGATCACGTCCTGCACCCTCACCTCTGCAGCCCTTTCTGCCCAATAGAGAGGATGCCCAAGAACAGTCCTCACGCCAGGTTCCAGGCAGGTGGCACACAGGGAGGAACTCTTTGCCATTACACAGATGACAATGGAAACCAACCAACCAACCAGCCAACCCAACTAATTAATCAACAATCAAATAAACAGAAAACACTGAACAATTAAATTTATAAACCACCTGACTTAAACTCTGAAATAGTCATTTAATCTCAAGGTATCCTGCATAGTATATGTTCTCTAAAAGCAATCATTGTCTTGAAAGTTTCACAACCCAAGTAAAAGATCAAAAAAATTTGCCTTTAATTTTCTAGACTTCCTATGTATCAAAGTTGATTTACATTTCAAAATCAAGGGTTCCATGCATCGAGCACTGCGGTTCAGCAGGTCAGCTTTAAGTGACTTGGAAGGTAGGAGGGGGAGAATAAGGGACTCCAGTCAACCTTAACTTCCCAACTTGCCTTCTTTCCCTCCCAAAACAGGTCCTCTCTGCGCTCTGCCTCTACATCATCATCACTGAAGGAGGCCCATCTGTCAAGACGGCATCCTTGATTGCATGTCAAGGAGTATACAGCTTCTTAGTTTTTAGGGGTCAGTACACATAGGGGCCCTAGGTTCTT
Source organism: Neophocaena asiaeorientalis asiaeorientalis (assembly GCF_003031525.2). NCBI lineage: Eukaryota > Metazoa > Chordata > Mammalia > Artiodactyla > Phocoenidae > Neophocaena > Neophocaena asiaeorientalis. Next base: position 5,384,993 of record NW_020173204.1, on the reverse strand, counting down.
AGGACTGGCTCCTTTCTCCTTTCTGAGGAGGTCTTGGGTGCAAATGATGCCTCCTGCCCTCACCCCTAAATGCTTCCTTTATAACGCTAAATAAAAGTAAGAAGACTACGGTTTAAAAACCAAGTCTTCACACACCTATGGTCAGTCTTCAACAAAGGAGGCAAGAGCATACAATGGAGAAAAGACAGCCTCTTCGGCAAACGCAGTGTTGGGAAAGCTGGACAGCTGCATGTAAATCAATGAAGTTAGAACACGCCTCCAAATCCTACACAAAAATAAACTCAAAATGGCATAAAGACTTAAATATAAGACACGACACCATAAAACTCCTAGAAGAAAACATAGGCAAAACATTCTCTGACATAAATTGTAGCAATGTTTTCTTAGGCCAGTCTCCCAAGGCAATAGAAATAAAAGTAAAAATAAACAAATGGGACCCAATCAAACTCACAAGCGTTTGCACAGCAAAGGAAACCATAAACAAAACAAAAAGACAACCTACAGGGCTTCCCTGGTGGCGCAGTGGTTGAGGGTCCGCCTGCCGATGCAGGGGACACGGGTTCGTGACCCGGTCCGGGAAGATCCCACATGCCGCGGAGCGGCTGGGTCCGTGAGCCATGGCTGCTGGGCCTGCGCGTCCGGAGCCTGTGCTCCGCAACGGGAGAGGCCAAAGCAGTGAGAGGCCCGCGTACCGCAAAAAAAAAAATAAATAAAATAAAAAGACAACCTACAGACTAGGAGAAAACATTCACAACCAATGCGACCCACAAGGGCTTAATTTCCAAAATATACAAACAGTTCACATAACTCCATATCAGAAAAACAAACAACCCAATCAGAAATGGGCAGAAGACCTAAATAGACATTTCCTGTTGGTCATACAGATGGCCAACAGGCACATGTAAAGATGCCCCACACTGCTAATTCTTAGAGAAATGCAAATCAAAAAAAATGAGGTACCACCTCTCACCAGTCCGAACAGCGATCATCACAAAGTCTACAAATAACAAATGCTGGAGAGGGTGTGGAGAAAAGGGAACCCTCCTACACTGTTGGTGGGAATGTAAATTGGTGCAGCCACTATGGAGAACAGTATGGAGGTTCCTCAAAAAGCTAAAAATAGAATTACCATATGACCCAGCAATCCCACTACTAGGCATATATCCAGAAAAGAGGGAAACTCTAATTCAAAAAGATACATGGACGCCAATGTTCACAGCAGCACTATTTATAATAGCCAAAACACGGAAGCAACCTTAAGCGTCCACCAACAGAGGAATGGATAAAGAAGATGTGTTATATACATATACAATGGAATATTACTCAGCCATAAAAAGAATGAAATAATGCTATTTGCAGCACCATGGAGGGACCTAGAGATTATCACACTAAGTGAAGTAAGTCAGACAAAGACAAATATCATATGATATCACTTATTTGTGGAATCTAGAAAAAGATTCAAATGAACTTATTTACAAAACAGAAACAGGCTCACAGACATGGCAAACAATCTTATGGTTACCAAAGAGGGAAGGGGGGGTTTATAGATTAGGACTTTGGGATTAACAGATACACACTACTATATATAAAATAGATAAATGACAAGGACCTACTGTACAGCACAGGGAACTGTATTCAGTACCCTGTAATGACCTATAGTGGGAAAGAATCTGAAAAAGAATACATATGTATGTATGTATATGTATAAATGAACCACTTGCTGTACACCTGAAACTAACACAGCAGTGTAAATGAACTATACTTCAATAAAAAAAATTTAAAGAAAATAATAAATAAAAACCAAGTCTTGCTGTGTGAATTACATACCGAGCAACTCACAACATTTTCTTTTTTAAAAAATTTTTATTAGAGTATATTTGATTTACAATGTTCTGCTAGTTTCTGCTGTACAGCAAAGTGAATCAGTTATCCATATACATATGTCCACTCTTTTTTAGATTCTTTTCCTATGTAGGTCATTACAGAGAATTGAGTAGAGTTCCCTGTGCTCTACACCAGGTCCTTAGTAGTTAGCTATTTTATATACAGTAGTGTGTATATGTCAATCCCAATCTTCCAGTTTATCTCTACCCTCCCATACCCCCCCTTGTAACCATAAGTTTATTTTCTACATCTGTAACTATTTCTGTCACACCGTCTTCTTAGTCCAGCTTTGCCCAGAGATTTCTTCTCGTGATACTAGCATTATTGTGTTAGCATCTTCTACTTGCTTGGAGCCTGTTTCCGTATCTTCTTTCCCTTCAGATTGTCCTTCCCACTCATTCCGGCCTCCGTCAAGAGTGTCCCCTATAAACTCCTTGCACATCGCGTTGCCTCTTTCAGTCGCTCTAACAGGTCCATCTTTGGAGGACAGAACACCTGTATGTATACCTGAGAAGATGCCATTCTTACTTAAAGCATTAATAGGAGAAACATCCTTCCTGGAAAGATAACTACTTTTATGCTTTAACCTTTAGACTACAAAGCTCCTTAATTAAATTTAAGCCAAAATATTTTTGTAAAGCTCAAATTTCTGAACTGGCATTTCTTCACATTTCTCAGTTTACACAGCCGCTTTGTCGCCGGAAAACGGGTTATTCACTGCTTTCAATTGCCTTGTGTTGAATGTGGTCTCCTTCTCAAGTGTGAATACGGTAAGCCAAGCTCTTGGAGTGTTTTTGTCCCGATTTTTCTTTGTTTTGCACCTGCCTTCTAACAGAATGTACACATTTTTTCCTCCTTGCAATCAATATGTACCATTGAAATGTGGTACAATCAATAACACTCTCCGGGAACATGTTTGAGAGAATAAAGATATTTAATTTAAAAGAAACAAAGCAGGGACTTGTACCCCTCTCATGTTACTGACTCCCTCACAAGAGTAAAGAATAGCATGCCCTGATTGGACTTCTGGGGGCTAGTTCTTCTGACTGAATTATCTACTTTTCAAAAGTCTGCCAGGTGGAATTGGGAAATGGGAAATGCTCATTTTCTGGAAATTATATCAAGTCTACAAGGGTGAATTCTGGAGCAAACCACCTGGATTCCAAGCCCCAGCTATACCGTGTATCAGCAGTGAGAGCCCAGGCAGAAGTCTGAACTTCCCTCAGCTATATCCTCCTGGGCTGCAAGCTGGAACAATGACTGTGCTTCCCTCTCTGAGGGCTGCGGGGGGACGGACAAGCTGGAACAATGACTCTGCTTCTCTCTCTGAGGCCTGAAGGGGGACCGACAGGCCACAGGGCCTGGCACGTGGGTCCGTGCTCAGTGCGCTTTAGTTCAGTTGTTATTACCGCGTCTGAGAGGTTGTCCGGTTCCCACAGAGGATACTGAACTGTACCGTCTCCATCACCACCCTGGTGAAAGCCACCTGCTTTGTCACGTGATCACGGCCCTCCTCGACCCTCCCAGCTCGCAGTTAATACTCTTGGACACGCTTAAGTCAGACCTCGGCACGCCTCAGTTTACCACCTTTCCAGGCCCCATGGGAGCTGACAGCTACTTCCAACCTCGTTCTCCCCCACCTCCCCTTGCTCACAGGGAGCCAGCTTCCAAGGGAGCTTCCCTCCAGGCCCAGAATGCTCTCCCCCTGGTTCTTGGAGTGGCTGTCTCCATCTCACCCTTCGTACACAGGTATCTACAAATCTGACACTTCCCACCCCTGTATCTGAAAAGACAGCCCGCTAGTCATTCTCTCCTGGTCTGTTGATCTCACCCACAGCCCTTATCACAAGCCGAAATCATTTAATAATGCACGTTCTTGCATATTGACTTTTCTCCTCTCTAGACCATAAACTCCGTGAGGGCAGGGCCTGTGCCTGTCTTGTTCACTATCAGAGTCAGAGGCTCAAGAACTATTCATCAAATAAATGAATACTCAGGTTTACCATTATAACAGCAATCATTAAAGTCGTTATAATGTAGTGTTGTCCTTATAGACTACATACAGTGTTTAAACAGCTCACCTATACAGGAAAATATTGCTCTAAGACTGACAAGAGTTTTGAGTTTTGTTTTGTTTTTTTTCGGTACGCGGGCCTCTCACCGTTGTGGCCTCTCCCGTTGTGGAGCACAGGCTCCGGACGCGCAGGCTCAGCGGCCATGGCTCACGGGCCCAGCCGCTCCGCGGCACGTGGGATCCTCGCGGACCGGGGCACGAACCCGCGTCCCCTGCATCGGCGGGTGGACTCTCAACCACTGCGCCACCAGGGAAACCCAGGTTTTTGAGTTTTTATGTACCTGTTACCGTTCTTGTTTCTGTCCTTGACGTCGGAGGGTCAGCTCTGGGGTTCTGTGTGCTGGCCCCTGGCAGATGTGCCCTAGTCTTATTTCATTTGGTTCTTTCTTTACCTGTGAATCTGGTGCAGGTCTATTATCAGCAGGGCTAAGCCTGGGGTAAATCAGCTCTGCAGAGTTTTTTAATGAGCAACGCACAGCGGCAATGCACTCTTGGGTTACAGAATTTGAGAAAATATTTTTAGACTGCTGGGACGTTGCTTTTGCTAATTTCCCGATTCTTGGCTGAATTACAGTGTTAAGTTTTGAGATTGATGACCTACAGATAAATGAGTTGTTATTATGGGAAAGAATATGAATTAAATATCTTAGTCTGCCCAACCTTTGCAAAAAGAAGTCTATTCAATAAATATCAACCTACACCTTGACTGGATTTACGTGGCAATGGGTAGACCAATATTTTTGGTTCTGCTCGCCATACAATTCTTCCTGTATTTTTATATCTTTGTTGACAGGATTCTGTGAAAACCCACTACATCTAATCAGCTTAAACTGGTCTGACAGTCACGAAGACTCAGCCGGGGCAGAGCTGCCTTCCATGCTTACATACCCTTAGTGAATTTACCTGATAAATCCGCCTGCATCTGTTCCTACAGAAAAAAGAATTAAAAATAAAAAAGCATCTCAGAGCCGAGATTAGACTTTTAGACCCTCCTGAGCGATAATCCTTACTCTGGCATTGACTTTCTTTGTGGGGTTTGGCAAATGAGTTTTCTCCTCTATAATACAGGGATAATGATGCTTTAGTCAAATGGATGCTGTGAGAATTAATCCCTGTTATACAATTTATTGAAGATGGGAAGTCCCGTACAAAATATTGCTACTGCTTATAGGATTGAGGTGCAAAGACAAAACCACCACACGTAGCAAAGAAATCAAAACATCTCCAAACCCCTACTGTTCCCTCTCTCCCAGTGCCCTCCTTCTTAACTCAGGTGGAAAGTAGGCAAAACACTTTTCAAGGACATGTCCCCTCCTTCTGTGACAAGAATTGAAATGCACCACTGGACCCACCTGTGTCCGATGTGCTGCGCCTCCCCCAGTGCACGGGTGGAAGGATGGAAAGGTCTCATTTACGAGAATTGCAACGGGGGGGAAAAGGAGGGCTTTGGTTTCCTATGCAATTCTTTTGACCCTGAACCAGTATCTCTCTGAATCAATGGGTACCCTAAAGAGTAAATTTCAGGGAAAGATCTTTTCAGCGGCACTTAGGAAGGGGCTGGTTAGACTTTGAACTGTCAAGAAAAGAAAGAAGGAGCCCTGCTGTAAGGTGAAAACTAACGGGTTATAAAGATTGAGCCTTGTTTTAAGGAAACGAGCAGTTTTAATAAACACTAACAGCCCACAAGATGCTGGCTGTCGTGGCATGAGGAATTTCTGTATGCTGAATTACAGTTTTTAAATGACCAGAGATAAGAGAACACTGCCCTTATAGGGATTAAGGGAGGTAGGGACATGATTTTGTCCCCCAACCAAAATAAAGCATAGAATGGAAAACACTACCTAAGGTTCGTGTTTGTGTGAAGCTTATTTTTACAGAGATGCCGTCAGCCCGAGGTCCACTAACAGGTCGACTCTGACGATAACACAATTTTCAGAGGGGTTTCATGGATTGCAGTTTTGAAGTGGCCTCTAAGGATATGAAGAATTGAGAACATTCTGACTAGAGAGTCTCTGCTTCAGAGGGTCCAGGTGGTAAGCAGAACTGAACTGAACAGGTTGGACTCGACGTGAGCATTTCCTGAAAGTGAGGATTTTGAGTGTGAGTCGTGGGCTGCTGTGGATGTCCTTCTACCCTGGTCCCCAGGTTATTCACTCATTCATTCATTCATTCACCCATTTATATATTTAAACTTAATTGAAACAGTTTGGGTGTACTTTTCCCTAGAGAAAGGGTATGGATTAATCTTCGAGATTGCCTTCAGTTTTGTTTTTCAAGGATCAGTCTCCCTTAGTTTTAAACCTTAGATGGGGAAAGAGCAGAGAGGCAAACAGGAGACGGCGGTGGAGGTCTGTGTCATTTCCCATCTACGAGGCGAGAGGGCCTGAGCTGGGGCGGTCTCGTTCCGGGCACCTCTGCTGATATCTCCTCTCAATGAACCTCGAGTTCATTCACTCACTCATTCCTTTAATCACTCAACAGCATTTAGAGAGTAACTGCCATGCACCAATTTTCTTCTACTTTCCCTTTGTCAACTGTCCTGGTGCTCTGCCATTTACACTTTGTGAAAATAAATCATTTCCCTTCACTTCCCCGTCCTCTACGGTCTTTTCTGGCCCGTGCAGATGTCTGAACCCCCTTCAGGATTTAGCGAGTCACGGCGGTCACACGCCACTGCAGTGGTGCCCAGCAGTGCTCTGATCCCTTATTCACAGAAAAAGACAAACACTGTAATATGCTCACACGCATGTGGAGGCAACGATAATCTCTCAAGCCTGTAAAACAAACAGCACCACCAAACTTTGTCTGTTTCAAGGCCTCTGTGTTAATATTGTGAATTCTTTGAATTAGAATAAAAGGGCAGTAAAATTTGAGTATATGCACTCCCTACAGAGGAAGTAAATAGCTTGTGACATCTGAATAGACTTTCCTAATTAAACCCTTTAAATTTCATTTAGTGTCATTTAGTTATTACCAATGCCATGGAGCCAGGAGATTATCAGGTGTGGTGCTTAACTGATGTGAAAAATGCAAGTCTTCATTGTTTGTCTTCACACGTATCCATCGCCTGGAAGTGGGGTGCTCGAGCCTCCCCCCTTTTCTTACAAAGGATATACTGATTCCAAGATAGTAGCAGGTGGTTGGCTTGTGATGTTGGCAGTTTTTATTTGGAAAAGGGTTAAGTGATTAGAGCCATCTGGGGATCCTCAAGATCAACTGTGGAGTTTCTCGAATGAGCCTTTTCTCTGGCCTTGATGGAGGGCTGGCTGAAGCAACCCACCGTGATAAGGAAGTGCACATGCGGGAGAGTCGGAACATGTGACATGATGGCACGTATGGAATTACGCACCTTAGGTAACGATCTGACGTCTAAACCAACATACCTGCACCCTGGGACCAGGAGAGTGGGAGCGCTGCCACTGAAGGGTCATGGTGGGGTCCGACCCCAACTGGGACGGTACTGCTCTAACTGTGGCCTTCTTTGGAACACATCTTTGCAAGTTCAAAAGCCGATATTATACTCTCTTACTTTTCCTATTCTCTTTGATAAAAGCCATCATTCTTTAAAAGTAAATACGTTATTTGAAAAACCTAAAAGTTTAGAGTTAAGTCAAATGAAGATGATGTCTAACTGAAAACACCGAGATGCAAACAATGGGTGGTCACACTCATTAGAGGGAGTTCTACAGGTCACATCACCTGGCTGTGACAGAGAAGACTGTCACTGTCACAAGGCTGGAACAGCCGTCACCCCCCCAAAGGTGATGATTCTCTGAAGGGTAACATTCAATTCTGTGCTGGAGTTCTGAAAGGTTTTGTTTGAAAAATACGCAGAACTTTACAGTACAACTTACTAGCTTACAATATTGAATGTTCAGATCAGTGCCTAGAACTTTGGTATATACTCGATTCATTACTGAATAAGTGAATATTTTAAAAATACATGAATTAAGCTCCTGGTAACACATTTCATATACTATTTCCTGGCAACAGGATAACCATCGTGATCCAGTAACTGATAATTTTTTAGGGTTATCAATATTATATTTTGAGTTCAGCGCCTTGATTTGATTTTCTACGTTACAGATATTACGTAAGAATAATTCGCTCATTTGTTAGTGTGAAAGCTACACTCAAAGAGTAGCCCTGTGGATAAGAAACAACTTTTATTTGAAAAGTATGATTTTTCTTTTTAACAGAACCATTTCAGAGTTGGAGGTAAAATCAGAAAACAACCAAACAAGAGTATTTTTAAAGAGCTGTTATTACGGTAGTCCCAATAATATAATTCCTATAATATCTTAACACTCTTTGGCAGGCTATAAATTTATTATACTGGGTTGTCAAATTGACTGTATATAGCTGCTTGTTTTAACATTGATTTGCCTGCTTTTTTCACATTACCAGTCAACGTAGTAGGAAAGAGGAACTCTTAAAAAAATAACTCTTGGGCTTCCCTGGTGGCGCAGTGGTTGAGGGTCCGCCTGCCGATGCAGGGGACACGGGTTCGTGCCCCATGCCGGGAAGATCCCACATGCCGCAGAGCGGCTGGGCCCGTGAGCCATGGCCGCTGAGCCTGCGCTCCGCAATGGGAGAGGCCACAACAGTGAGAGGCCCGCGCACAGCAAAAAAAAAAAAAAAATAACTCTTAAAATATCCATAAAAGTAACTTTTAAAAATTTGGAAGTGGCTCCCTGAAATGTTCCGTAAATTATCCGTAGAAGCGAGTATCGTAGTCAGATCTGATGACCTTATCCTAATAGCCAGGATCGCCGGAATCTGAACACACACAACACCCGCTTCACAGGCAGCTCTGCTCCTACTGGGCTTCACGCTTCTCAAATATTTCTTTGCCATCTTCTAGCTTGGAGTGCCATTGAAAGGTGCAAAATATAAGTAGCTTCACAGACAAAGGTATCTGCCTTATGTGATTACTAAGACATTTAAAAGCTGTTTGTTATCCTCCAAAATAAATCCAAAGCCAACTAAACAAGAAGCACAGCCCTGCAAAAACAGCCTTTTCAATACAACCTTGAAGTTACTACGTGTTTCAATGCTGAGTTTCTGGAGTCCTTTCCAAACAGCCAAAGCTTTGTCCCTCGCAGATTGATGTTTATGTCACAAACGCTCACTGAGAAGAGGTGAGGAATGGTTGCCTTCTGTTAGAACTACCTCTCTAAAATCCTGATATTAGTTTACTAGGTAGTCCTTGCATGGTCTTTTACAAAAAAAAGATTTTGTAATATGGTTATAAAACTCAAAGATCGGCTTTTCCCTCGGTGGGATTAAAGTCTATAACACACGCACAGTTACAAGGAACAAACTGAAACTCAGAAAGCAATGAAAATATCTTATTCTGTCTTCTCACATAACAATACCCTTTTCTTTGAATTGCAAATGAGCCCTTGGCCAGTTTTTCTGGCTTTATTTTTTGAGGGGGAAGATGGCTTTCTTACACACACTGAGCAATTGAAAGTAGTCACTGGCTACACAGATGAAACATGCCGTGAGCATTTGTACTGGCGCTGTTCTTTTCACACAGTTGTGAGATACAAAAGTGAAATCTGTTTTTCCCCGTGAGGATTCCTGTTGGATACGAGTTATTAATCGTCTAAAGAAGTCATTATAAATCACTTAAAATACTTCCTATTAAGTACTTGGTGAGGTTTAGCAACCAGCATACTCACCACTCGATTCAGTAATAAGCCCGGGAACCAGAATAATACACGGAGGAGAATTTCCCTCCAAGTACACGCATGCGCACACGTTTGTAAACGCACAGAAGGGCTGGAAGCATGTACAACACTCTATATACGTCCTTCTCGATCCTTCGTACATTTACTTACGGACTATATCTTTCATATAGTATATGTATATACTATGTACTATGTACATTTATCCTTTATACATTTATACTACATACTCCTGAATTCTGCCCATGTTTTATAACCAGGATATACTATGTTGCTCACGTAGGAAAAACAATAAAGTTGGCGATAAAATGTACTGGTGGCTGGGCCATGGAGCGCCATATAATTGGTAAAGCCTTGTTCCACGTCCACCAGATTAGACACTGTATAAAGGGGAGCAGTTTGGGGACCAGATGAATACTTCTGTACCTCGCTTCTATCATATAATAGCTTTATGACCTTATGCAATTATGTGTTTTCTCTGAATCTAAGTCTCTCATCAGTGTAATGAGGGTACTAACACTCATCTCCGAGGGCTGCAGTTAAACAAGACCGTATCCACTGGAAATCCAAAGCTGCTCCTTTCTGCCCTGGTGGCTGCACATTCTTTCTTTGCCAATCACAACTCAACCGGTGTTCCTGCACATCAGTGAAAGCCACAGAAATGCACCCTTGGCCGGTGTCACTGGGCAGTACACCACGTCCTCTAGACACTCCCACTTTTGTCACCTCGAATGCTACGTTCTCTGAGTTCACTCTTGTCACTTCGCCTTCTCCCAACAGACTGTGTTTCAGAGGCGTTACTGGCGCCGCCCCTTCCAAACAGTCATTATCTACTGCGTCCTCTAAGGTTTGGAGGACGATCGCGATCCGGTCCGTGGGTGTGGCTTCCACCGCATCACTGTGCAACTTGCAAAAATACATATATATATAAACACACACACACACACACACACACACACACACACACACACACACAATTTGAATGCAGACGTCTCAAAGGCTGGCCCCAGATCAAGGGGCTCAACATTGCCTGGGAACACGTTACAAATGCAAACTCCTGAGGTCCAGTCCCCACGTGGTACATGAGTCTGAGGCGGGACCGGCACCTTCAACCAGCCCTTCGAGGGACTGCGCTGCTCACTAAGGTTTGAGAGCTGCTAAATATAATAGCCATGACGCCCAATGGTAGCTGCAAACTGCAGGTAACTCTTAAATATAGAATGCATTCAGAACCTGTTTTGACACCGTTTCTACTCTAAGAGAGTTCCGTGTGAAGCTGAGAGAAGAAAATAGTACAGGAGTGGGTAGCTTTTATATGTATATGTGTGTGTGTGTGTGTGTGTGTGTGTGTGTGTGTGTGTGTATTTATTTATTTATTTATTAAGCAGTGTTTGAAACAAGAAAAGAGTAAGCTAAAAAAATAATAATCCAACAGAATTTGGCCTACAACCATTTCCATTTCATTTGGCTTTCTCTTGGGCTATATTACAAATGGAAATGTTCCAATAGTCGCTAAAATCATTTTCTATCTGGAAACAAGAATATCCAAATTCATAAGACTTCTTAAATAAACATCTGAAATAAAATCTATCATTGCAATGCTCTGGTCTTCCTTTAGACAAGGGAATCAAAGGCCAAAGGCCACTTTACAAGAGAAAAGTAGGAAAGCAAAATTACAGGGGATTGTGTTACTAACCTGGAAAAAACACACAGACACAGGAAAACAAAGTAGTGGTTACCAGAGGGACACTGGGGGCAGGGCAGAGGAATGGGTAAAGGGGTCACTGCATGGTGACAGATGGAAACTAAATTCTTGGCGGTCAGCAGGCTGTAGCGTAAACAGAAGTAGAAATATAATTTGTACACATGAAGCTTACATAATGTTATAAACCAGCGTTGCCTTCAAAAAACTGGTGTCGAGGTTCTTCACGGGCAATATACTAAAATGGTGAGAGTTGAAGGCTCTTAAGAAGCGGATGGACGCATTTTCATTTTGCAGTTTTATCTACAGGATATAGCAGCAAATGTCCACTCAAACACTTTTAACTGCTCTCATATATAGTTTCCCATATGGTCACCAGCTTCAGTACGTGATCGGGCAGCTTCACTAGTCCCAAAGGAAGTCTTTATTACGTGGCTCCTCAGTAGGACGTCACCTGCCACTCACACCTTACATGGAAATAGCCCCCCACTTACGACGGGCTGCAAAGGAACCCGTAATAGACTCTAATTTGATCCATTCTTCTTTACAGCTATGGCCAAAGGGGACAAAGACAATTAGCTCCTGCAGTTTATGCTTATACGTTTTGGGTTGGAATTATTTACAATTATCAGAGTAACCGCAAGAGGCCCTACAAGGGAAGAAGCGTCGGTTTCCCCGTCATTTACGGGAAAACCGGAACTGACATGTATGTCCAAGTGACGTGCAGAGCGGCCAGAGCCCGGGGATGCCCCAGAACACTCAGTAGGCCTTTAATGGGGGCTGCGAGGGCCCTGAAACGCGCATGTTCTAATGGAATAAATTAAGTGACAGAACGGCCGAGAAAGAACAAAGAAGAGGAATACACAGAGGACTTCAGGGTACGTGGGAGTCAGGCCACGGTGCAGCGCAGATTAAATATACCTACATTTTTAGACTACAACCTTTCAGTACTTCAGTCTTATCGTTTACGGGGGAAAAAGTAGTAACAACATAGAGCCCAGATTTTAGAACTGGCAGTGAAAGAATTAGTCTGATCAGTCCAATTCTCTGGACCCATCCCCTCCCCCAAACATATAAACCCAGTTCCGGCAGGGTCAGAACCTCCAGGGAGAAATCCCTCTGGCCGCTGCGCCCTGCCCTCAGGCTCCACTCACGGCTCTTCCCTCAGAAGACCTGCTTCCTGGGGAGTCAGGAGAGCTCCACGCAATTCCCCGACCCAGCTGCTGACTGTCAAGCACTTGTTAAAACCCTTGCCTGAGATGCCGGTAATTCTGGAACCTCAGAATGTCTAGTGAAAAGTATAAAATACACAATTCTCTGCAAGTTGTGATTTCATTTCTTTCCCAGTATAATGCCAGGTGAGTAACATAAAGGCAGGATCAGGCCCTTGTGCAGGTCCTAGGTTAATTACTTTATAATTATAAGCTCTTTTCTACCATATGACCCAGCAATCCCACTCCTGGGCATATATCCAGAGAAACCCATAATTCAAAAGATACATGCACCCCAATGTTCACTGCAGCACTCTTCACAATAGCCAAGACATGGAAACAGCCTAAATGTGCAATGACAGATGAATGGATAAAGAAGATGTGGTGTATTTATACAATAAAGTATTAGTCCTAAAAAATAATGAAATAATGCCATTTGCAGCAACGTGGATGGACCTGGAGATTATCATACTAAGTGAAGTAAGTCAGACAGAGAAAGACAGATATCATATATCACTTATATGTGGAATCAAAAAAAATGATACACATGAACTTATGTACAAAACAGAAACAGATCCACAGACACAGGAAACAAACTTATGGTTACCAACGGGGAAGGAGGGGCAGTAAACTAGGAGTTTGGGATTAACATAAACACACTAATGTATATAAAACAGATAACCAGCAAGGACCTACTGCACAGCACAGGGAACCGTATTCAATATCTTTTAAATAACCTATAATGGAAAAGAATCTGAAAATGAATATATATATACATATCTGAATCACTTTGCTGTACACCTGAAACTAACACAACATTGTAAATCACTATACTTCAATTAAAACATAAAAAGAAATAATAGTAATAAGCTCTTTCTTCCCCCGTCGACCAGCTTTCTTCCTAAACACAGTTAACACGCTCTTCTATGAAACGTTTGAAAACGTTTACGAGGTTTGTGCTTTGGGGGTACGCTATGATGACGGCTTGAAGGAGCTCCTGTGGACTCACTGTCTTAGGAGAGCTTAGATCTGGTCAGCACGCAGATGGGGAAAGCAAGGGGGTCCCAGAGGCTGTCATCCCTGCCAACTGACACAAAAATTAAGCTCTCACATTTAAGTTATATACGACTCCCGAAGTGTAGGGTAAAAACTGGTTCCTTCGCCCTGCCTTCAAATTTCGAGATAGTTTCCAATTTTTCAGAAAGTATTCGATCCTTCGTTCAGTGAGCACTGACTGAATTGCCTTAGAGACAGACTGTGTCCCTGCACAAACTGAAATATACGCATACAATGTGTAAACAATCCCAAAACCCACAGTGCGTACTTTACTGTTTTATGCTGACTATAACAGTCTCACTCTTGTTTCCTCATGGCAATGGGTATTGATGTTTTGGTATATTATCTTCACTACTGGTTGGATGTTTTATTTACATGTCTTCGGAAATCTGAAACGGAGGACGCAAACACTACGTGATAACTAAAAGCCATAAGTTAAAGAAAATAACAGGTTGTGACCAAAGGAATAAAAGGCTTTTTACACACGTCGAATTCCTCCAGTTTAATGTTTGAATGAAAAGAATCTGCAGTGTAGCATCTCCCGAAATGAGGGAGATTCCACTCTGTTAACCAAAGCTTTCTGCTGCTTATAAAGACCCGAAAGGATTAGAAATACCCCAGCCTTCCTCAAGGCATCCATACTCAAAGAGCGCCAAATCCTGAAAGAATGACTTTCCAATTCGGTTTTTAAGTCGACTGATATTCTGGTGAAATATTCTTATCTTATTCTCTTTAAAAAAATTTAAATGAGCATTTCTTTTCTATCATGTTTTAAAGCTTCAATAACTACCAAAAAAATGGCTCTCAAAAGAGAGAGGAACACGGAAAAGCTGAAGGTGGCACGGCTCACAGGGTCATCCGAGAGCCGTAAGGAGCCCTCCAAAATCCAGCCTTGTCTTTATCCAGCCTGCACAGACCTGATGTTTTTTAGCACAATCCTTTGTTTCATAATTTACATGTAAACTTTACCTAAAGGCATTAAGTCTTGTTTTTTTCTCTCATTGAGAAAACATGCTCCACCAGACAGAACAGGTTTTGGCATCAAGAAACTGATGTCTACCACAATCCAATAATGCAAACCTCCTTTTCCATATAGGAAGAGAATAAGAGAGAACGGTTCAAAAAAGAGTCACTGGAAGGTCCTAGCAATGAGATTGTAGTTAGACTCACGGAAACAGAGGTAGATGGACCAAAAGCAAAGATAAATGTACAATATTTACACATCAGTTTGAAAGTCAGTCAAGCGAATTGTCATTTCAATAAAAGTGGGTTTGTTTCTTTTTTCAGAAAAGTTTACTCTTTGCTATAAACTGTACGTTTTAGAAAGCCATTGACTTGGTTTGTGACATTTACTATCTCAATTTTGAAGCAAATGTCACACCATCTTTACTCCCTCTTTTAAGTATTAACTTTGTTCAACCAAAACAGATGAGATGACAGTGACTAATCTTAAAAAATTGAAAGTTTGCTTCAATTTTAAAAGATAATATCATTTACTTTTCAGAGAGCCCGAAGGTTGCAGGGAGAAGAGGATGGAAGGCAACTTAAGAAGACAAGTATTGTACGGAGAACCTCGAGATGTTTATTATCAAAGAAAATGTTTCTCTGTCTAAGATACTGGAATTATGCTTTCAATATAGAATGGTCTACTTTGCCTGAAACATGAGAAATTTTGAATAATCCCATCAACTTCTCTGTATAATTCTAACTGGGAAAAATGTTTCCGCAAGAAGACAGCGTTTGGGGCTGTCCACAGGCTGTGTTAAAACCTAAAATAAAATATGTGATACAAGAGAGATCAAGGGCTTTATTTCCTGAAAAAAGATCACTTCATCTTTCCTAAGGTGATATCATGTCTGGAGGAAGTGCTGATCAGGGAATACAGCCAAGGATTTTGATACACAGGAATCTGGGTCCAAATTCTTACTCTCTAAGTTCTGTGACTTTGGGCAGACACCTAACCTACAAGAACCTGGGTTTCCTTGCCTTTCAAAAAAAAAAAAACCCCGTAACTATTGTTCCCAATCTAAAGGACTTTTGCAATGTGGCTAAATGAGACACAGAGTAAAGCTCCTGGCACTTAATAGGCACCGAATAGATGTCATTTTGCCTCCTTTTGTTAGCCAGGTGTCATTTTACGTAGAAAATGTCTCAACTGAAGTACTGAGCCAAAAGCTATCCCAGAGCCTTTCTATGATAATTATGCCCATTTAAATAGGCAGGTGAATTCTATGAGTAGAATAAGCCTCTACCTAACAGTGATCTTGAAAAATAACAATATAAGGAACTTTGAAGGTCTATGAAGAAAGTTTAAAAAAAAAAAGAAAAAAGAAAGTTTTAGTGGAAAAATATTTAAAAGTCAGCTGCTTGATAAATAGAAAGTCAGTAGTTCTGTTTACTGCATTCTTGATTTTAATATTCATGTATCTTAAGTATGCTGATTTGCCAACT
This sequence comes from Neophocaena asiaeorientalis asiaeorientalis, assembly GCF_003031525.2. NCBI lineage: Eukaryota > Metazoa > Chordata > Mammalia > Artiodactyla > Phocoenidae > Neophocaena > Neophocaena asiaeorientalis. Next base: position 5,368,922 of record NW_020173204.1, on the reverse strand, counting down.
GCAGACTAAATCACGTTATTTAATTTTTTTTTCCTTTCCAAATATCCACAAAGGCACTTTCTACTTTCAGAGCAGTATACATCTGATCTGATGGAGAGATTTTAGAGGTCTTAAAAGCTTTGCACTTCATATCTGTTGAACTTCCAAGGAGCAAAATAAAGGAAAGTTGTGTCTATACTTAAATAATTAAGAGTAGTGGACTCACCTGGGCATGTGACGTTATCAGCGACCACATATTTTAATTCAAACGCAGCTATTCAAATTAATGGACTGAAATGAACAAAATAAGTCACTATAGTTGAGAGATTTCATTCACGGTGACCAAGAATTTTATGTTCGGTACACACCTTAACTCAGAGTTTGAGACAGTACCTTTACGCGCAAGACGTAAACAATGTTGGCAAACATCATGAACATAAACAGATTTCTGCCATTAAGGAAGGTGAAACTTACGCCTTTGGGGAAAAACAGAACTCTAGTGATTACTAAACTATCAACCACCTTATTTTATATCTTAAATTCAGAGTTGTAAAAAGCTGACTCTAATTATACGAGAAAGGAAGGCCCACCTAGTACGGGAAAGCATAACACTAATTTCATTTTCTCCCCACACCCTTCCATTTTAACAGTGAAAGACAGCTTCCCAGGACGACTTTCTAAGTGGAAGGGCTTTTTTAGTTCCCAAACAGGTTCCCCTGGAGAAGAGTCACCTGGAAATTCAGACCCCAAAATGCAGCCATTTAATTAAGGCCACGGATCCTTCAGATGAAAATATCTTTGCGGCCGTGGACATCAAGAAGAAACTGTGATTTGATGGAAAAAGTCCCCATCACCCTGAGCAAATCTGTTTCTGTGTCTTAGGAGCCCTTAGATATTTTGAGGCAATCAGATGTAAACAAATCCTTGTTTGCATAACAGATGTTTACACCCATCTGAAAATGTTGCACCATTAAAATTCCTGGTGGCATTAAGCGAGAGAGCTGATGTAGAAAACATTACCAATTAATCATCCCACATCTAATACCCTGTGGACTACGTAAAAATTGCTACAAATGTGTATTTTTTTCAGTCAGCAGAAGTATAAAAGTCCTTATTTTAAAAGGTGAAAGCTTCAGTAACCTGGAAAACCCAGCTGGGATGACTGATTGCCATATAGGTTACAGATGGTTTAGGTTTTACTTTACTAGCTGGCAATCCTTCCCAGAGAAGAGTTTTTCAAATTTACAAAATAGTCACTTCGATGGTCCAAACCTGAACCAAATTCGTTAGCAATTTCCCTACAGACAGGAGGCATACTGAAGTGGAAAGTGTGAGGTTTGGAAAAGGAAAACCTGGGTTTAAAACCTGACTCTGTCCTCTAAGAATTGTGTCCCCTTAGGCAAGTTAGGCGACTTTTCTCTTTCTACTCCATTTCCTCATCTATAAAATGGGGATGATAAAGCCAAGAGGGTTGGGTAAAATAAAAGATGTTACATTTGGAAAAGGACTAGAACAGTGCCAGGCACATAGCAGTTTGCAAATAAATTAGTTTTAAAAGCTAACTAAACGTCTTCATAAAAAATAGATAATAATTGCTCAAAATATTTGCAACTCTTTTCTATCAGACTCATCCTACAGGGCCCCTCCTTGGTGCCCTCACAGGGGGAGGTGGACATTTCTTGTCCCATTGGTTGTATGACTTGCTTTGGCCAAGATGTGAACAGAAGTGGTGCAGTCTGTGTTCAAGTAGAAGCTTTGGGAGCCATTGCGCGGTCCGCCATCACTCTTCCTCACTGCCACGAGAGCAGCCACGTCTGCGATAAAGGCTTCTCCTTCTGGCATGAAAACAACAGAGAGTGGAGCCCCGTCGACCCCTGCAGCTCATGGAGTGTGGGTAAGAAAATAAAACTTCGTGGTTGCAAGCCACAAGACGGTGGTGGTGTTTGTCATCACAGCATAACTCAGCAAAGGCTCACTTAATTAATACAACGGCGTTACGGCTCGGTGCCAGACAGCTGTGGGGCGCTGAGAAAAGCACGGCCTTGAAGTCAGAAAACCTAAATTCAATTTGCACGTGGCTGTGTGACCTGGGCCAGTGCATGGCTTCATCGCTTCCATTTCCGCAGCCGCGGTGCAGGGGACCAGGGCACGGGATCCGCCGTGATTAGCTGCGTAGTTATAGGCAAGGGACTTCATTTCTCTGTGTCTCAATTCCTTCATCTGCAAAATGGGGATAATGATACCTATCTCACAGGTTGTTGTAAACATCAAAGGGGTTAATGCACGTCAGGTTTTTAGAGGAGTGCCTGACACATGGTAAACACTCAATATGTGTTAGTCAGATTATTGCATTACTATTATTATTTTATAACTTTTCCACGGGTTTTGGGGGGAAGCTTAAAGGTAATACGGTTTGTGAAGGTACTTTGTAAACTATTAAGTGTTAACAGGTACCTATGATTGTAATGAATAACTCATTCATCATCTCATTTGCGACCTTTAGTAGTTACAAGGAACTCTGTAAGAGCAGAGATCTTTAGCTGCAGTGTTCTATCCCAAGCCCTCAAACTCTACCTACCATGACCACCATTGATCTCCTTTGTAATCCATAGGACGCAGATGCTATTTTTAAATTATATTCTTACTGGCTGAGTCTCAGCCACTTTCATAAATCAAGGCTTCGTATATGCAAGCTTATTTCAGGTCCTGGGTATAATTAACTATCTACTTAAATTATCCAACTTACTAGATCTACGTTAAATAAAAATATCACATGTCATCACTTTTCAGCAGAGATCAGAATGGCTGGGGCTACACATCAGAAGAATCACCTTAAATGAAAGAATATGTTGTAATAATGTCTTTGATCAATGTATAATAAGAGTTGCATGTCAACGTTTTTATACTCTGAATTTTGAAACTAATCTAAGACTTTCAGTGTTTTTTTCCTTTGATATTTAGGCTAAGACTATTGAAATTATACTTTACAAAAAGGTGACAGTAAATTTAAAAGCAAATATTAACTGAAATATCATGAAGAAACTAATGAAATTTGTTTCATATGTGCTTGAAAGTCTAAAGGCAATTAGAAATGATACATTTTAGGTCAACTTTCAAAACCCCATATGTAAAGGCCAGAAAAATCCCCTGTAAGTTAAATAATATTTTCTATGTTATTACCGAACAGCAATGGTATTACTAGTGCTTTAGGAATCACAGGAGAGTTTGCATTAGGTGGCTTTGAGGGCTGAAAGGGCAACAGTGCATTTGTTACAGTTATTTTTAAAAGGCTCTTGACCAAAGTTAACAATTTTCTTCCCCAATAAATTTTTTTTTTGTTTAAGTATTGAAGATCATTGTGATATTACTCATGCCACAGAATTATAAAATTATAGAATTAGGTATGTTCCTAGAGGTCACCTAGATCAATCCTTGGACCAATTTCTGCTGTATTTTACTTGTTCATTCTTTTAACAAATATTGGCTAAGTATCACCTGCCAGGTACCGTGTTAGAGTGATGACGTACGTAGGTAGAATAGAGGTCACCGGCCTTAAAAGTCTTCTGTCTATTCTTGCCTGACAGCACTCTGTGACTAGACACTGACAGCGTTGCGAGGTAGACAAGGCTTCTGGACCAGAGGCTAATGGTTCGAGTCCGTCCTGCGAAGCGCTCGGACTTCTGCCCTACGATGGCCCCCATCCCAGGGCCCGAGAGCTCCTCTGTGGAGCGCCCACCGTGTAGCCCTTGCAATAAAACGCTTTTCAGATGCTCAAAGACGTTTTCCAGGGCTCTTCTCCCCAGAGTCCTCATTTTAGAAATAATTCTCTGCAGTTCCTTTTGCTATTTCCATATGGCTTTAAAAACAAACTTCTCCCATTTTTGTGTTCACCTTTATGGGTCGATTCTTGCTGAACTACTTCAGCTCTGATCAGCACACAGTGAAATCCACTGTCTTTTTTTCCCCAACATCCCATCTAACCATGGTCTCCTTGTTCACTAGATTCCAGCTGAAGCTTTCCTTTCTTCAAAACACCGTTTTTTTAAAAAACGCTTTACATTTGCCCATCTCTGTGTCTTCCCATAGCTTCTCGAATGTCTGGTTCCTTCCCATCCTTCAATCTGCAATGCACAAATCAACCCCCACCCCACCCCGAGAGGCATCCCTCACGATCCTAACTAAACTGACTTCTCTCTCTCCAGTCACTATCTTAAATCTCTTTTATTTTCAGTTTAACACCAGCATCTAAACTTATCCGCTTATTTGCTTACTTATTTATTGGCAATTTCCCCCCTAGAAAGCAAGTTCATTCTTACACTGCCGGAGCCTAGAACAGTGCACGGCAAGTGGAAAGAAGAAAGGGCAGGAGGGAACGTCCGTGCTCTGGATCCTCTATGGATCCACGTTGCCATATTTTCTTATGAATACAGTCACGATCGCACAAGCTTTCCTGACAGTCAGTCCACATTTGGTTATTCTAACTGTCTGAGGTCAACAGAACCATGTCTTTTTCACATGTGGATGAGACACCTTCTTACACGATGGGACCGCGCTGGTGAATTTTACAAGGAGGACTCGGATTGTTCGATGTAGCCCACCACCCTAGCTGGATTCTGATTCTAATCATCCAGCACAGTTCTCTTTACCTACCACCTGTCAACGAGGACTTTGATAACCACGCCATAAATGTCCTGGAAAACAAATATATTTCCACCTTGTGTACCCTTTCACAAGCTGGCCAGGTACCGTGTCGACTTAACTGTATCTAAAATGTTATTCTAGGGAGTTAAGACAGGCCATGACGTAAGTCTGACCCATAAGCACTGTTCTGCTTTTCTCTCTCTTCCCCTTTTCCTCCCCGTCTCCCTCCTCTTCCTTCTTGTCTTCCCTAATTCTTTCTCTTCCTACGCCTTGGGGCTGCCACCGATGGTGGTGACCCTGGGGTTAAACAGTTCGTTGACGCCTAAGACGTCTGCAGTGTGTCCATGGGACAACTTCTAGGGACCTCATTTCAGGCCATTTATGAAAAACACGTGCCCATAGGTGCTGCCCTCTGCTACAGCTCTTACTGCCTCTGTTTGTTCAACAGGAGAGACAAGTTAGCTCTCATGATATTTGCTGTTCTTTGTAGAACCAGGGAGGGCACACGTGGAAAGGAGTCACTGCTTACTACAGAGTACGTATTCAGAGGAGCTCCCTCCATAAAATGTTATATTGGTACTGAACAGAAATTAGAAACTGCTTTCCCCGAATTCTTGGATTTATGAACCATCACAAATCTCTAAAATCAATGAGGACCGTTATTATTCTACTGGTTTTCACTGATTAATGACGGAAATGTTAAGAAAGCATCTCAGAGTCCTAAAGCCAATTCAGTGTTGACATCAAAACAGCAGCCTCTGCTTCCTTTCTCCTGGGCCTGGCTGGGCCCGGAACAGAGAAAGTTTTCTGTCCTGTGAACGCATCACATACCGACATCCTCAGATACCTGCTTCAGACAGGCTCTAGCAGGAACCACAGTTGTCACATTCATCTAAAGAGCCTAAATAACATGTGCATTGCCACAGTTCAAAAGACCACACTTGCTAAACGGAGAAATAAACTGGGCCATTGCCCTGCTTTCAGTTAGAAGTTGTGACAGAATTTAAAGAAAAGTACAGCCGGAAGAGCCTGGGAAATCAAAACAAAATTTACACCCCCAATAAAAATGTGTGATATACTCTGGGGACCACCTGAAAAGCAATGTGTGACACAAAGAAACAACATCGACAGAGAAAAGAAGATCAGATCAATTCCTTTCCACTGGCTCTTCACTTTTCTGAAGGCAGCTGGAGGACGCTACAACACGTGAGACGGAGCAAAGGTGCTGGGCTTTCATTTCTCAAGAGAACTTTGCTGCTGGAAACAATTGTGTCTGTTCCTTGAAACAGTTTTTGGGAACAAAGTCCACCGATTAAGTAAACTCATCCCATGATCCATTTCTGGGTAAAAAGAGAATGATTTCAGCATGTCACGGGCTGTCAATATCCCCAGAGCCACTGACCTCTACTCGTTAAACGAACAACAGTGTAAAAGTTGATGGCTCGTTTTATTTTATTTTTTTAAATGGTTCTGAAGCCTTTGGCTGGTTCCCCAAACACTCAAAAGTATCCTACCATTTAAGGGGATTAAAGGCTTTTGTTGATTATGGAAGGCTGACATTAAAATAGAAAGGGATTCTGGCGATTGAATTTTGTGAAGAAATGCAAGATTCTCGTGAATTTAATTCGAACACAAACGACATCGAGCGCGGTTAATACATCGAGCGCGGTTAATAAAGTCAACAGGACTTGATTTGCGAGAAGGTACATTAACGTGAGAAGTAAAGTGATATTTGCGACCTCTGAGCAAACTGTGAAGTAGCAAAGTTTCCCTAAAGAGTTTACATGTTAGGCTGCACAGAAATTGGTCTTCTCCACCTACATTAAGCACCATGGCGGTTACTCAGACCCACTTACAGGGGCAGTGGGGTTCCAGGAACCACTGGAGTGCGGGGCTTGTGAGCCCAGGATTCCAGGAGACCCTGTCGTCCTCTTCACATCCTCCATCAGTCTGGGAGCCAGGCCAATGGCCAGCGCTTACATATTTCACAATCACAGAACGGAAAGCAGATACAAATTAGTTAACCTGGAGGCCATGTAAGTAAGTGCGTCTAAACGTAAAGAACAGTGGCTGGCATTATAAACCCTCATAATGAGTAGCTGTGAATTGTTCCAACGTGTACAGCTGCTTCGAACAATTCCGTCGGTCAAGATAATAGAATTAAAAAAGAGGTGTTTAAAGTTCAGTCAGCCCAAAGCAAACCAGCTACAATTATGCTTGGATTGTCTTGATCACCAGAATGCTCTACTGCCCTCGGTTCTGTACTATAATAGAAAAGACACATGATTTCCTTCTTGAGAGGGAGAAGACAGTCAGCCATGAGTGGCCTGCTTTCTCTGATTTCCTTATCTAAGTTCTGGAACCTCAGTAATAAAAAGAAAAACAATATTTGACATCAACGGGCAACCATTTTAAAAGATTTTGCTGATGTGAATATCAACTTTACATTTTTACACAATGTAAAATGAGGAATTAATGGGGCTTCCCTGGTGGTGCAGCGGTTGAGAGTCCGCCTGCCGATGCAGGGGACGTGGGTTCGCGCCCCGGTCCGGGAGGATCCCACGTGCCGCGGAGCGGCTGGGCCCGTGAGCCATGGCCGCTGGGCCTGCGCGTCCGGAGCCTGTGCTCCGCAGCGGGAGAGGCCACAGCAGTGAGAGACCCGCGTACCGCAAAAAATAAATAAATAAAAATTAGGAATTAGTTAACAATACTTCTGACGTCTCCTCCATTTTAAACCATCTCGAACCCTTTTTTCCCTTGGCTTCCGAGCTCCAACACATCCCAAGTTTTCCTCACACGCCTTTGGTTACTTGTTCTCAGTCTCCTCCTGAGTCCTGTCTTGGCCTCCAGCACTCCAGTCTTCAAGGCTCAATCGACCCCTCTTTCACGCTCTCCCCTTGCTCTGGACGGCGCCGTCCGTGTCCTCAGTGCCCGCCCGTATCCAGATGGCTCAGTAATTTGGTTTATCCTTCGTTCAGACTCGTCCTGACTGTAGACTTGGCTAAAGGCCTACCTGCCATACCTTCCTGGACACCTCAAAGAAATCTCAAACTCGGCAACTGTCAGGGTGCATTCAGGGTACCTTCCTCCATGCAGTCTACTCGGAGTTCTTCCCGTCTTAGTGAATGACACCACCGTCCAGTCATGCAGGTTCAAAACCTCGGGCTTCTCTTGTTTGCCTGCCTGCTTCTCTTCCTCTTTGCTTCTAATACGTCACCAGCTCTTGTCAATTTCATCCCCTAAATAGTTCTTCAACCAGCCCCTTTCCTCCATCTCCCATAACTACTACCCCAGTACAAGCTACCATCCTCGCTCACCTGGATGACGGGTGTGTAGACCCAGGGTAGGATTCCGAGAGAGTGGTCAGGCAGGAGAACCAAGAAAGTTTTAAGAAGGCAAACTGATGGAAAAGGCGAGGGGCCAACAAGGGAAAACAAAATACTAGATTGGGACTGAAAAGAGACCACTGGCTTTAGAAATTAGGAAGTCATTGCTGACCTTTGAGAGTCCTTTCGGCAGAGGAGGAGGTGTGATTTTAATGGGATAATCCAGTAATGGAGTATATGCTGTTCTTTCTAGAATGCTGCTATAAAGGGAATGAGATCCTTGTTTCAGGGGGAGGCAGTGCTGAAGGCATGTTTTTAAAAGGATGGTTGATTTGGGGTTGCTGGATGCAAACTATTGCCTTTAGAATGGATAAACAACAAGGTCCTGCTGTAGAGCACAGGGAACTATATCCATCTCCTGGGATAAACCATAATGGAAAAGAATACTGAAAAAAGAATGTACGTATCTGTCAAACTGAGTCACTTTGCTGTACAGCAGAGATTGGTACACATTGTAAATCAACTATACTTCAATAAAAGGAAAAAGATGGTTAGACGTGTGCATTTTATAACTTGACAAGGAAAAGAAAGGGAAAAGGAAGCTACTGAAGGTGTGACCGTGGAAGAAGGATTGACAAAGCAAGGATCCCAAGGAAGGAAAAGGAATCCCACACAGGGCAAAGGAAGATGGAGCATCACTGAACAGAAGAATAGGTGAAGATGCTTCCTCTTGGCAAAGAAGAAAGAAACGGAGTCAATGTATGATGGCCTCTCACGTCTTAGCAAATTAGAAGGCAGCGTTATCAGAAACGGGAAAGAAAGCTGTTAGAAGAGATCAAAGTGTTTGGATACTTAACTGAGTCAACAAATTATTTATTGAGTGTCTCTTATGAGCTGAGCACCAAAAACCCAGTAGTAAATTGGAGCGAAGCCACCACTAGTCTTGTGAAGATTCCAGCCCTCCAGGGATGAGATTTCTGCTTCCGTATTAAATCACCAAGGACAGAGGCAGATTAAGGGAACTGCATGGAAAGAAAATCTTCAAACCAGATGCCCAAAGCCTCAAAGAATGCCAGGGGATGATCTTGAGCTTGCTAAATGATGCTGGGAAGTGGGCTTCAAAGGAGGAAACACTGAGTGAAGGCCCGTAGAATAATAGTGTAAGAGAGGTAGTAAAAATGCAATAGCGTTTACAGGGCTCAGAGGCCAAATCTGAGGGGATATAAACGGGTCTGGTTTCAAAGCCACATAACGTGGCATTCATGCAACAAATAGGCAAACTAGTAGGTGACTGAGCTGCACTAAATATGGTATTTACGGCACCTCTACTCCAGGCTCTATTCCTACAGAGGGAAACCCGTGACACTGGCCCCAGGGAGAATGCCGCAAAGGGAGAGCCCTGGCTCCAGCCTGCCCTTCGCTGCCCTCCCAGGGCCCGGCCCCCCAAGGAGGGCTGTCAGAAATGCTGGTAATCATCCACCTGTTCAAAGTTCACATGAGATAACTTGGAGAAAAGCAGAGGCATTTTCACTCTGAGATCATGACACACGGTCTCCATCGCCCCTTTTATCTCTAATCCTGACACCACAGTTTCACAATTTATTCAGCGTCTGAGGGGTCCCACCGGGGACTGAGATCAAAGTGAGCCAGAAAAGGATTAATCCAGATAAGACAGAGGTTCTGATGAGAGTCGGAGCAGGTATTTAAGGAATGTGGCGAGCGTGCTTCTGCTACTACGAACGTAGCTTTTAATCCACGGTTACTTCTGGCATCTCGGTTGGTCCCAGTTGATGCCCATGACGCGACAGGCCCGGCACAAGAGGCCTATGTATAGTCCTGAACTTAGAGTCGATGCCTGTGCATGAAGCAGCTCTCACTTCGCAATTTCTTGGTGGCTGGCGCCGACCAGGGTCTTATTAAATGATGAGTTTAAGGCAAAGGCCAGGGTCCTTTTTTTTCCTCCACGAACTTTCTCTCAATGAAGTTATGAGCAAAGCAAGAAATGCTACCCTAGTTTTCTTCAGTTGCATTCTCTCTAACTGTTATTACACTGATGTTTTTTTCCCAACCATTTTAATTAATGTTGTTTTGTGAAATTTCTTCTGAATGTATTTTTCCGAGAAGTTTCATTTTAGAAAGCCCAAATGTGTCAAGAGATCTAAAATTAATTACCCTATTTTACACTTTGAAAATAGCATTTACACTTTGAAAATAGTTATTCATCAATTTTGTGGGGGGGGTTCTTTGTAATCAGATATGTGGAATTATTTCTTCTCTTACAGCCTTTCGGTGATTACTTGGGATATAATATTACTAAAAGCAACAAACAAAAAATTAGATAAAAGTTACTGTCCTTCCTCCTTACTTCATTTGAAGTGTCAGCAATGCTATTTTTTTCCTCCCCTGTTTCGTTCTCTATTTGGTGTTAAATTTTCAACTAGGTCTCTTTCTAGGAGAAAACTCCAGAGTCAATCATTGTTTTTTTTTCTCCCAGATAAACTTCACTCTTGAGGAAACAACTTATTTGTATGATACAAATATCAAAGATTTTCCAGCATACTAAATGGTAGACTGTAATAAGCCTTTGCCGATTTTTAGAAACTAGCAAAATATAATTTACTAATAATGGAAAGATTCAACAAATTGAACATTGAAAGGAGCAGCAGTTGTAATATTACACAAAAGTATAATCAAGGTTTTTTCAAACGACACATATCTTAGAATAGTCTCAGAAAGATTTTGTTTTTTTTTTCACAGAGGGAGCATTTATCTAGAAGAAAGAGCTGTTCAAAAATTATGATCTCAGCCCTTTCTCTCTGTCTCTCTTTTCTCTTGTTTGTTTCTGGCATAAAAAGGCTCAGATATTAGTGAGAGTCACTAGAGTATGTAAGTGAATAAAGAAGAGAAGGAGAAAAATTACGTGTGTTTGCATTTAAAAAACACTTTAGGGGCTTCCCTGGTGGCGCAGTGGTTGAGAGTCCGCCTGCCGATGCAGGGGACACGGGTCCGTGCCCCGGTCCGGGAAGATCCCACATGCCGCAGAGCGGCTGGGCCCGTGAGCCATGGCCGTTGAGCCTGTGCGTCCAGAGCCTGTGCTCCGCAGCGGGAGAGGCCACAACAGTGAGAGGCCCGTGTACCGCAAAACAAACAAACAAACAAACAAAAAACCCACTTTAAATAATTTTCCTAAGACTATCATCCCCATTGTCTAAAATTATAATAGTTGTAAGTTACAGATGAAAAGATGATTCAGTCCTTATGCATAGGCCAGGTCTCTTATGCGCCACCAATCATGGAAATATTCATTCATTGATTGATTCACTTAATGCACGGGGAGAGCTACTGTCTGCCACTCCCTGTCCCAGGCCCTCAGGGACTCAGCCAAGAACAGAAAGTTCCTGCCCCAGTGGAGCACACGCTCGCTCGTGAGGAGCTCAGATCAACAGGGAGTGAACACATACAAGAATCCCAGAGACCAACGAGGAAATAGGGGAAAGGGGCCCTGGCTGGTGGCCTGGGGGGAGAGCCCTGGGGGTTACATTTGAGCTGAGACCTAACTGATGATCAGGAGCTGCCAGGAGAAACTGGGGGGTGGGGGGGCAATGTTCCAGTCAGAGGGGACAGTAATGACCGAGACCTTAGGAAAGAATGAGCTTGACTTGTTCCAAATCTTAAAATTTCTCCTCTGGGACTCCGCTGTCAGAAAACTTTGGGGAAGTCATTCTGATATAGAATCCTTATATGGTTGGGGGGAATCCGGGGCTCATCTGACCCCGGACTCCCCTTCTGAGGATAAAGCAGCTAAGAAAGAAGGAAGAGACGGCTGCTATTTAAAACGTGGGGTCTTGTGACTTAACTGTTCTTTCATTCCCTCATTCATTAATTCATTTCCCCAACTCATTTAAAAGGAACATTTTCCCCCCCAAAAAAAAAAAAAAAAAAAAAAAAAAAAAAAAAAAAGGAACATTATTAACCAAGTCACCTAGAGTCTTACAGTATGGAAAACAAAAGAAACCTATATATTCCCATTGTGGTTAACTAGTATTTCCAGACGTATTTGCCGTTTCTTCCTGTGAATGCCAGAGGCTGGTCTTGGAAAATTTCCAAAATTCCTTTGGGATTCGACTACAGGTGCACAGTCTCGTATCACATTCTAAACCCTGGAAAGCTCTAAAGAGAATCAAAGAGACTCATGTGATGGCAAAGCAACCCGTGCTGCCTTATGCCCTTTATTCATCTCACTAAGTCCGAACGTTCACGAGTTTCGTGGAAGAAATGTTAAGAAGTGTTTAATTGTCGGACGTGGCTACCACATTACTTTTCTCAAATCCCAAAATCCTGAATTCGCCATGAGCTTTGGCTAAAGGGTTCTCCAAGAACCTGCCAGGCTTACTGTTGTATTCAGAATTCTCAGCAAGGTCGCCGGGCACTGCTACTGCATTATTCATGGCTGTCAAGATTAATACTGCTTCACGCTCGGACCCAGTGGTTGTCTGTTCCCGTGGACGCCACGCTTTACTGCATCAGGAAGGTTTCTTACTTCTTACCCAGATGACCTTGTTAAACCATTTTCACAGATAAATGATTTAACACATAAACATTTCACATGTAAATTTTACGTAAAATGATTTTAGATCTATGCTGGGGAAAAAAAAAATGTTTGTAAGGTCCATCGTACAGTCCCATGAAAGAGAAGGAACTGCCAATGAACAACCATATCGTGAAGGCCAATCAGGCATTTCCCGTGGCTGAAGTAACTGTTTATGAGAATTAATGTCCAAGTTATGAATGGGCAGATGGTCTGTTTAACCACACATATTCTAGTTTGTCATTTCTTATCAGCCGCCCCGATTCAGGAGCCATAAGAGTAACCGCAGGCAGATCTGCAGGCAACTGTCCATCAGGGGCACCCCTTAAACGTGTTATTCCAGAAGTGTGAACTTCAGAAATATGACAACCTATGCGGTGTAAAGCTTGAAGGTTTAGATAACTATACATCGCTTGTTTGGCATCTTTAAAACAACAGCTACAAAATCTCAGTAAATTTTTGTTCTCAGAGAAAACAGTCGATAACATGTGGAAGCTTAAAGGTTGGCTGAAGTATTGGGTGAAAAGGGATTCTGCTAGTATTTCTTCATCACTCTACTCACAAACGATCCTGCCCTAAGACTTATGAATACAATGACCCGAGGTAAATGCGAATTTGATCGTGTCACTTGCCTGTATCAAACCATCGACGCTTCTCTTTGCCTTTGGGACAAAGTTCCCCTAAAAAGTAGGTTCCAGGAGGAGAGAGATTTTTTTTTTAGACTGCTGCATTCACTGCTCTATCCTTAGGGACTAGAGCAGTGCTTGCACATAATAGGTACTCAACAGTTATCCTTGAAGTTTCAGTCCGTGACGCAGCCCACGTGCAGCCCATGCCAACTGTCCCCCTGCGTGGTGGTGGGGTCCTGTCTCCCTTTGCCTAGAGCATCTTTCTCACAACCCATTTCCCTCTTCCTCCATCACCTCTGTCCCTGTACCAGTCACTGAGGTCCTCCTTGAAACCCCAAACCAGGTTAACTTCCGGTGTTACCATTTTCTGCTTTATTCGATACCTTCCCTTCTGAAATATTCTTGCCATTTGCATTGACTAATTCAATATCTGATTTCCGCACAAAACTGTAGGCTTAATGAGGACGGCGACCGCAGTGATCTTGTCCTCCTCTGTTTCTTAGCTCATAATAGGACCTCGATAAACAAGCGCTGTCTGGATGAAGCACGGATAAGCCTTCTCCCTCGCCTCCTCCAGGGCCAGAGCTTGTACCCCTCCCTGGGAGAAGCGTTCTGTATGTCTGCCCGTGACATGGCCCCTGCGGACGTGTCTGCTTAGCCCCAGGGCAGCCACGCTCTCCCTGCAAGTTTGTCGTCTGTCACTCTTGCCCCAAACCCTGGAGCACGCTGAGGCCAGTTCTTGCACTCTTTAGAAACTGCAGAAAGCTTGGCATCGCCATCTGCACCCGAGTCACCAGATAGCCTGTCTTCATGAACGCTGGCGACTAGCACGTAACAGTGTCCCACGAGAACCGCCACGAGGAGGGTAGATTCTGGCTGCAAGATCTCTATAAAGACCGTGCGTAACCACACACATGTTGAGATATTTGAGATCACAGACACACACAGAACATTTTTAACCTATTAATATTTGTTTTCTCTGTAAATGCCCATATGCTTGCAATCCAGAATCATTACTATATCCCAGAGGCATTTTAGAGCTATAACAAGCACAGGTGTCTGTCTGTCAGCAAGTTGGTACCTGCCCCCAAGGACAGTCACAAAGTGAGGGCCACTGGCCTCCAGTGGGGTCCTGAGATGGGGGCTGGGCTCCGCAAGGGCAGGTTTTGTGTCTCAACAGGGCAAGTGTTTTCTCAGTGCTCTCCACCCCAGTGCCCTCACGGCTGCTCTGCTTTGCTCATAATGACCTTTGGGTTTGGAGGAACGTCCTTCCTGTGTCTGTTTTCTATGCATCCTTTAAAACTCAGCCCAGGCTAATTTCACCTCCTCCAGGAAGTCTTCCTGTTCCCATCTTCCTGCAAACTGGTTTCTCCCAGTGAGTGCCCACACCCTCTGGTTAGTATCTCTGTCAGTACTCTTAGGAGACTTTATTACAACGACCTCTCTGCCTGATTCGCTCACACTTGAGAACACAGACCGCGTCCGAGTTGTATTTCTAACTCCAGTGTTTAGCTTGGCATGTGGCACGCAGCAGGCTTGGTGCTGGAAAGGAGGAGTGAATATTCTCGCTGAATTCACTTCCCAGGAAAATAACTGCTAGCAGGGAGGCAAGGGGCAGGGGTCAGAGCTGAGGGTCAGGAGGGAACTGTGCTCTCAGGCTGTTCCCTCATCAAAGGTGGGCCACTCGCTCTGAGTGGGCAAACGGACCTTTGTGGACAGTAAGCCTGGATTCTCACCTCTAAGACGGAGGCTGGAGAGAGACCGCCTTGGGAAGCCCATGGCTGGCAGTGCAGAAAGAAGTGGCAGGTCTTATGAAGAAAGAGGTAGCCTTTCCCAGTGAACTCAGACTTTTCTGCCTTTGTCAGAAACCCTAAACCAGGACCGCCCCGTGACGGCTCAAACTAACAAATGAACCAACCACCCGTGGCTCAGATCCCCATGTGAGAAGGGAAACGGTGATGACAACATCAGAGGCCTGGCAAGCT
This sequence comes from Neophocaena asiaeorientalis asiaeorientalis, assembly GCF_003031525.2. Taxonomy (NCBI): domain Eukaryota; kingdom Metazoa; phylum Chordata; class Mammalia; order Artiodactyla; family Phocoenidae; genus Neophocaena; species Neophocaena asiaeorientalis. The sequence continues at coordinate 5,353,774 of NW_020173204.1, read as the reverse complement.
GGAAGGGCTGAAAAGTGTAAATAGTGACTTCACCAAGATGAAACGAGCCCAGATATTTGGAGCAAAAGCCTGTGCTTACATCCAAGAGCATGTGCGAGAGTTCGACCAGACCACAGGTACCTGCAGCTTCTTCCGAAATGGAAGGTGATGGTGCTTCTTAAAGCGATTCTTTGTTTGCTCCATGGAAAAAAAAAAATTGGGATTATCTTGTCACCTAGAATATTGTCCTTTGGTCAAAGAATCTACCTAAACTCATCTTGGGAAGTTGGGAAGATGCCAGATCTGGAACATCTGTTGGGAAAAACAACTGTGACGGTGACCTGACCATGTGTCAAATACACAGTCCAAGAATAAAGGAAATATACTCTAGAGAGAGAATCTAACGTTTTGTGAATTTTAAGCAGCTTCCAGAACGTCCTCTTCCATAAGAAGCATAAAATTTCAATAGTGTTATCGTACTGCCAAAAAAGAATTAAATGTAGGCAACCCGCAACTTAATGAACAGGTTGTACTTCAGGAGTGTGTTTCTGAGGCAGTCGTGTGGGAATCGGCAATGCCCATTTCCCACTGAAACTGTCACATACGTGGCGGTCACTTTCCTGAGCGGAATGAAGCCACGATGCACGTGGAGTGCAGTGTGACTGACGAGCCCGGGACCGGCCAGGGCGGGACCATGCCACTGTGGGAGTGCACGTGTGAGGTGCACGGTGCTCACATTTTTTCCTGCCGAAAAACCAGTGGAGGCATCCGGGAATTGCCCTCGCTCCTGCTTGGGGCTCTCCTAGTCCTGTTTTGGCCAAGCGGTAGAAGCAGGGATGCCTCAGCCTCAGGTCACTGGAGCAGTTTCAGTGCGCTGATGTCCTAAGTGGGTGATTTGGAGGAGCTGAGATTGTGGGGTACGGAGGTACTCCTCCCTCTGGAGACCCCCCCTCTTCTGCATATTTCTGAGACTATACTGTCTACACTTGTCCTTAATGACTGACCAAAAAGAGTTCACTAGGTGGACAGAATAGGTACGCAACAGACCGTTTGTTAATGTTCCTCTTGGGGCTGATAACGGTGGAGGAAGGTGCTGGGCTACTTTTATTTTCTTCCCTTTCCTCCTTGACCTTCTCAGCCTGCAGTGAAGGAGGGTCTCTCTCCAGGACCAACACTGGGGCCAGGTGAGAAGCCAGAGCTAGGGTTCTGAATAGAAGCAGAATTCCAAGCTCTTTCAACCAAGTAGGGCAGGAGAGTCAGGAAGCCAGTGATCGGAATGGACATTTGTATGTAAATTACCAACAGTTAATTTCCCGGAAGACCTCAGACTAACAATAACAGCAACAAAACTCCAGAGATGCCCGTGTAGCGTGGAAAATGAGAATCCCGAATTCTCCTGAAGAGTTAGTGAAAAGTTCAGGAAAGTGATTTTAAATGCATATCACAGACACATGCAAAAAATACGCAAATGAGCCAGACCGGACTCTGGCCAGTTTAATCTCTAAGGTGCTTTCCAGCTACTATTTTTTCTCCTGCAGATTCATCTCACACCCAGATTGTTAGAAATTGTGGTGGAAGGCTGCGTATCACTCAATAATTCTCTGGGAGTCTGCTGGTGCCCCGAGCCCCAGGGCATCCGAGCTCGGCGCGTGGGTGGTGTACAGGCGGACCAGCTGTCCCAGGAGTCCAGCCCGGGTACGAAGCGCACCATGCTACTGGCAACCTTACTGCTGTTCTAGGAGAAGAGCCACTCCTACGACAGCTGAGAGGTCCTCACGAAGCAAGAGCCAGGAACATTCCTGCCCTGGGCGTAACCCTTTGGCCAGAGCCTCCTTGCACTGCTAGCCAGAGTTCTCTCCACTTTTTCAGGTTGTGAGCAGCTGCTGGTGAAATATAAACCTGGGCAACTGGACACAGAGGTCCAGAGCTGAATGTACTCAAGTGAAAGCAGATCACAGGGTTGGGCTGATCGTGTAATCACAGGCAGAATTACGAATGCGAGAAGAGCTTGTGGGCCCCAAGCTAACTTCCCCCTCACGTTCTTTTTTTTTTTTTTACATCTTTATTGGAGTATAATTGCTCTACAATGCTGTTCGTTTCTGCTTTGTAACAAAGTGAATCAGTTATACGTATACATATGTTCCCATACCTCTTCCCTCTTGCGTCTCCTTCCCTCCCACCCTCCCTATCCCACCCCTCTAGGTGGTCACAAAGCACCGAGCTGATCTCCCTGTGCTTTCCCTGAGGAGAATCCACTCCAGCTTCCCAGGTCAACACCCTGTGGGTCGGTAAGGACTTGATCAGAACAGGTCCAGCCCTCTCCTCGGGCAATGGAGACACGCATATTCAGCGAGTGAAACAATACCGAGAGCAATGAAAGAGGATGGAGGTTGGGGAATTGAAATCCGAAAAACATTTCTGCGATCTGGGAAGAAAGAAGTATAAGGAGAAAACAGGAAGTGATTCAGGGGTCCTTCGAGCCTGTGACACAAGGAGTCCCTGGTAGCCAACCCTCTAGTTTCTTCCCTCCTCCAGCACAGAACGGTTTTGGGCCTGGCGGATGGGAGCCATTGACAATGAGACCCCAGGTCTGGTCCAGGAAAGACACTCGTTGGTCACGGCGATCATAAGCCAGGACGGCATCCTCTCTTTGGCTGGGAAAGTTGCCTCTAATTTGCCACAATTATGGGATTGCAGGAGGCAGAAGCAGGGCTGTATAGTCTGGGAAATCATGCTTCGTCTCGCTGTTGTTTGCTTAACACACATTTTAAAAATTACAATAATACAAACGACAGAAAATAAAGCTCAAAAATATTTCCCTCTCTGATAAGGCTAAGCAGAAAACAGGATGCAAAAGAAAAGCCTTCGTTAAAGAGGGTGGGACACCCTCAAAGGGAGAGCAGCACGGAGATAAGTGTGAAAGCTGTAAGTAGAACGAAGCTCTGCAGGGATCAGCTCTCTTTCCTGGAACGCCGGCTCCCTCACGGCAGGGACTGTCTGTTGGGGTCACTGCTCTATTGCAAAGAAAAGAGCTTGCTGCGGAGTGGGTATTCCAATCAATATTTTCCTAATCAAGAGGTTACTCAGGGTTCAGAAGGAAGTCCTATGAAGGATGGCAGAAATGTTGTCACCTCCCCGTCTTTGGTTGACCTGCTGCGTGGCTAGAGGGAGTCTTCCGGGGTACAGAAGAACGATTACTGAGGCCTCTTCTGACCAAGGTTTGCCAGAATGCTTTGCTGGCCTAGGGGTGAGGATCTGGGCGGAGGATGTACGTGGGGGACATGGCACATTCCAAGGGGCCATGCCTGGAGCTGGAGCCACACCCCTGAAAACTAGTTATTTGGAGATCAGGTACACTGTGTTCTTTATCCCAGTTTCTGGGAAGAATTTTTTCTTAGTAGCTCCAAGCAGGCAGGGGACATAAAGTTTCTGTGTCTGCTTACATCCAATTAACGTTCAGTGAGTCTCTGGCTATTTAAAATGGGGAAATAATGCATATTTATTCACACATGCTTTGAGATCTGTGGATAAAAATGCTATATTACTAGTAACCACAATGAATGCACATACTTTAAATATAATTATCAATTACCAGCTACCACCTGTTGCGATAACTAACTACAGTGCCTTAAACACCGTCCTTTCAAATTTTAAGACTGGCAACATTCTTCAGTGTCATATGCACTACGGTCAAGGAAGTTCTTTGTTACTCTTATTATGACTTATGTATCAGCAAGAGAAATGGAAATTAAGCTATACGAATTCCTCAAGTATCTGAGGACCTATAGTTAGGATCTGATCTTCTTACAAAGTCATCTTTTAAAACTCTTTGAAGACGCGCTTAATGGTATCCACATAGCCTAGGGTCATATCGCTGCATTTTAAAAACAAAATTTTACCCTCTTGTCAAATCAGACATTAAATGGTTAAGATGCATACAAAGTGAGAGGCATTTTTATAAATACAAAGCCCCTGGTGCAATTCACTTCATAAACCATGCATAAACAGAAGGTATTATGTTACTCTTTCACCACTCGGGAACATAGATTGCAGCTGAAACCATAAGACTCTGCTTATAGACGGGCAATTATTACGGGGTTTTATTCTTCAAAAGCTATTAACATTTTTATAGCGTAAGCAAAGTTTTTACAAACAACCTCTAAAATGTGAAGAATGATTTTTCTGGAACTCCTCCTAAATCCTCGCCTCAACATGAGACACTAGATTTGTTTACTGAAAAGAAAAAAAAAAAGACTAAGTAGGTTAAAGCTGAAATAAAAATGCTGCTGGCGTAATGTCAAGGAAGTCTCAATGAAATTCCATCAAGCTGCTCTCCACAGCCTATGTTCTGAAGGGCAAGGCAACAATAGAAAGCAAACAGACGTGGGTGTTAAGTCATCATCAACATCATTAAAAACTTATTTACACAGCCTGATCCACAGAGTTGCAAGTCTCAAACTGGCCGGAGCTCAGGGCACTGAGGGTGTTCCCCCAGCCCACCTCAGTGCTGTTCGCCAGTGACCAGTGGGACACGCACCACTGTGGCGTCTCTACAACAAAACTGGAAGCTTCCAAACTACAAAGGAGGAGATACGGATGCCTCCATGCTCAAGTCGACAAAGGCATTTCACCTCACAGAATAAGACAAAGATAGAAATCCTACCATAATGCTAGGAGTGAAAGAGGAATGTCTCAAATCTGCTCCTACGCCTCTAAAGTTTGAGAGTTCATCCTAAAAAAATATATATATGTATCTGCGAGTATAAGAATACGTTCTCTATGCGTTTGGTAACGAATTTTCTTGATGCCTGTTGTCACAAAGTGAAGAGACACCTGATAACTAGATGCTTTATCTGTGGAAGACACCAATTAGTGACAAGGCTGACTTCATTCCTCACGCTCATCTTGGAACCTTTAGGACCTGGCATGTCGCTGCAGAGTCACCAGGAGAGAAATCAATAGGACGGGATGTGAAGGGAAATATCTCTTCTTAAAGACTTAGTCGTCCAATTTCGACTGCGCAACCTTTGAGTTACAGATTTTAGAGCTGCCATGGGTCTTAAACAACATCAAGTCCATCCTCATTTTATTCATAAGAAAACCTAAATACACTGCTGAAGGTAAAGTGATTTTCTCAAAGTCAGAAGGTCGCTTTTTGCTACTCCACTTACTCTCCCAGAGCACTGGGGTATTCCCCTTCCCCTTAATATGCTTTCCTTTAAAGAAAATTTCAGAAGCCCTGAACCTCAGGGCTAGCATAACAAGAAAAAGTAGATTTCAAACAATTTTCTATTGGAACACGAGTGGTTTGGATGCAGGATTTTTTTTTTTTTTCTTTGCCGTGAAGCTGTGAAACACAGAATATTTTGAAAGGACAACAAAATTAAAATTAAAAAAAAAGACAAAACAAAATAACTGCACACACAAACACACACACACAAAGACAAAATTAGACTGAAGCTAGACTTCTGAGTAGCTAGGTTCACAGAAACGACTGCTTCTCACGCAAAGACCAGGTGCTACGAGCAGAAACTGAAGCGGTCAGGGACGCCTTCGGGAAAGATTCTAACTGTGTGGCCCGTAATGATCACCGTCACCAGGGAAGGGCCTGAGGCTGAAAGCCCAGGCATCGGCACCAGGAAGTCAACAGGACCCTGTGGTCATGTGACCCTAAGTGGGTCTCCAGGGCACCAGGACAGTGCAGACCTATACTCTCAGACCAGGAAAGGGCAGCTCTGGGAAACCAATGGGAAAACCAGGCAAAGAGGACTGCCCTGCCCACCCTTTGAGGCTGCAGGAGTGAAATCCAGCTCACCAAATGCAAAGTGGGGAAGTTTAAAGAAAAAGTCACTATGTCCCTATTCCATAGAAAGAAGTGTCTATACTTGAGCCCTCTTGTGCAACTCCCAAAGTTACAAAAGATAGAAGAGAAACGGGCAGCAATAGGAGTTATGGTAGAAAAGATGAGTTAAGACAGAAAAGCTCTAAACTGCCATTAAGTCACTGCAGGAAGATGCTAGTGACTTGCAGAGACGCATTGTGACCAAAGTCTGTACCCAGTCACTGCGATAGACCAGTGCAGGGTGGAACCACGGTGTAGCACGACTGCTCCACAGAAGAGGCTGAACACTCAGCCTCTCCAGCCTCAGTCACCAAACAGGGCTTGATAACTTTCAAGATTCACAGCTGCGTTTTCTGTAATGCAGCTACTTACACATCTATATCTAAGCTCGCTCCCAACTGGCAGCTTGATTCCAGTTTATTTTCACGTTATTCTTGTTTTTCTTAATTATTATCTTTGTTCTTGATGAACCAAGTTAAAGGAGCCTATTTGGGCATTGTTGAAATAGAAACTCATTAAGTTGCATTAGTCATCTTGCTTGTCCAGTTTTGGTGCTTAGATTGAGGCAATCAAGAATAAAATAGGGACTTGCCTGGTGGCGCAGGGGTTAAGAGTCTGCCTGCCAATGCAGGGGACGCCGGTTCGGGCCCTGGTCCAGGAGGATCCCGCGGAGCGACTAGGCCCGTGTGCCACAACTGCTGAGCCTGTGCTCTGGAGCCCGTGAGCCACAACTGCTGAGCCCACGTGCCGCAACGACTGAAGCCTGCATGCCTGGAGCCCGTGCTCCGCAACAAGAGAAGCCACGGCAATGAGGCGCCTGCACGTGGCTCGTTGCAACTAGAGGAAGCCTGCATGCAGCAACGAAGACCCAAAACAGCCAAAAATCAATAAATATTAAAAAAAAAGAATAAAATAGGTCTCTTGCCCTTGACTCACGTCTCCGTCAAGGGTCAGCTCTGCGCATTCCTCTCATCCTTAGCAAAGTCTCCCAGGAATTCATCTGCATTCTTCTCTTTTCCTTCATGGGTTGCCACCTTCTTTACTTTTCCAATTTCTTTTCTCTTGGCCCAGCTATGGAGTAGGACATCCTACCCAGGTTTTCTGTCTTTGTTGTCTCTGAAAACGGGCACACAGGCCTTCTTCATGTAAGTACTGAATCCATCAACAAGGAAATGGACGGAATAGCAAACACCAAAACCGAGAGTAAGTTATAAAGGTTCTAACACGTTACAGAATACTCAGCGTAATCGTCCTCGGTCTATATTTCCTGAAGGTCACTTTCTTGGAAGATATTTTAAGGTCTCTGTTAAATGGTCCCTTTTACTGAGCTGCGCTGTTTTAGATCTGTGATGGTAGATTAGGAGTTGTCACTGCAGCAATCTAGCAAATCCTGAGCCCTGTGAGATGCTGTGTTCTAACCTTCACTCCAGGTACAGTCTGCCCCTTTGTCAGATGCACGGATGTCTTACGTAAGAAAGCCGTTCTCTTTCCTGACCCCTATAGCTTTTCCTCTGGGGCACAAGCAGCTCTTCATTGACTTTGGAGAAACATCTCACACCTTCCTAATTGGTCCTTTTAAATCCCACAATTATCCATGTTCCCTCTTTGTGGAAGGAAGATCCTCCCTTCAAAGGACCCCAAGATTCCTCCCCTGGCCCTGAGATCATCGTGTGTGAATCTCCAGGCGTCAGTTCCACTCATCTCTGACTTTCCACGGTTCCAGCCCTAAGATGTCCTAACCATCCATATACCATAGTCCCTGCTTCCTGACGACCACATAATTTACGTTGGAAAGGTTTGGGTACCAGTCACTGGGGCAGGTTCTCTCAGTGAAGCCTGGCTGTTTCGTCTGTGGTAGTCTGTGGACATCGTGACCACTCCGTTTTGAAAGCAAACCTCCAAGAGCCTCCAGCAGAGACAAAGCCACACCTTCCCTCTCCAGGACCTTGATCTTTCCCATGTTTATTTGTCCCCATCTCCATGCTAAATCCAAATAAGACCCATTCTCAGGGGCCATTTCAAAACTTAACTGCTAGACGTTATACATCCTGAGACCAAAAATAATCATCATTGCTGTCACGTACTAAGTATGCAAACAGGATATACAAGGCTTGGAGGTACATGATATCCAGAGTGGGTTTCATTTAATCCACAAAACAAACCTAAGAAGATTGTATTTTCAACCCCATCTTCAGGCAAAGTAATCAGGATAGAGAGGTAAAACAACTTGCCCAAGGTCTCAGAACTAGTAAGGACGTCTGCCTCCAAAGCTAATGCTCTTAATTTCTGTGCTCCACTGCCTTCCTGCAGAAATGAACAAGCCCAGCAGGATGTGGGTTGTTACGAGCTGTGTACATAGCTTTGAACATCTCCCTTGTCTCACCTGGGACCACGAACTGGTGTGTTTCTATGTCCAACTTTATAATATAAAAATTTTAATATATTCATTATATTTTTCAATAAAAATAAATTTAAAATTGAAAAGTAAAATGTAAATATTGATAACCATAGTTTTCACCTTTGAAAGCAGAGGATTATTTCACCAGGAAAACTACCTTTGACAGAGTCTTCTAGGCTACCAGGTACATAAACAACTGTTACTCAATTCACGTCAGGAAAAACTTTTCTCCCATTTGAGAATTCCAGCCAGAAATATAGGGTCTGGCTACTCTCCCTGGTAAAACCTGCAAGCCAGGAGCTCCTCTTCCATACGTTGTCTAATTTTGCTGCTTTTGTTCTTATTCAGGAGAATATTCAGCAAGAAAAAGAACAGGGCTTCCCTGGTGGCGCAGTGGTTCAGAGTCCGCCTGCCGATGCAGGGGACACGGGTTCGTGCCCCGGTCCGGGAAGATCCCACGTGCCGTGGAGCGGCTGGGCCCGTGAGCCATGGTCGCTGAGCCTGCGCGTCCGGAGCCTGTGCTCCGCAACGGGAGAGGCCACGACAGTGAGAGGCCCGCGTACCGCAAAAAAAAAAAAAAAAAAAAAATGAAAAAGAAAAAGAACAGAGCCGCTACTGAAAGGATCTCGCATGCCTATGAGAAATAAAAACTGTGAGAAGTGGTTGCCTCGTCTTTCAATTAAAACATTAAAAAATGTACTTAACTGAAAAAATTAAAATCAGAAAGTGGCTTGATTTATCAGTTGATAATCTATATTGTGGAGTACATAAAATAAGTCACACTATCATCGTTTTCAGAAAAAATTCTCTCAAGTGTTGGATTCGAAAAGAGGATAATCTTGGAAGGACGTTTCCACCATCTTTCTTCCATTGCCTGCAGTCAAACACACTCCTAACAGATCACTTTAATTGGATTGAAACGATCTGTTGGACATTCTACTGCTTATATTAACACAGGGCAATCCTGTAACTGCTGAGTGGTCTAAAGAAGTACTAATAATTTACCAGCTATTCAATTTCTTTCTTTTACCAATCTATATCCATTTGTGGCAGGGTTCTATGATTACATTCACATACACACACCCAAGCACAAACACTCAGTATTACAGAAACACCTGGTGCAAACTAGGCAACTATGAAGATTTATTCATGGTGAGCCTCAGTTTTCTCATTTATATAACGGAGATAATACTTGTTGACTTCTTAAAAGGGCTTTTTGGTTTTAGGAACAAATGTGGTCCTGTCAGGTATGTTAAAGCATGTTGTAAACTGTAAGGTGTAAGCGTGTAATAAAACATATACTACATGATTATATTATCACTATTATTATTAAGCTGATGTAGCTGTTCTTTTCTATGGTAGCATAGGCCTAGCAGAGAAGTATCATTAAAAGTACTATAAAAATCTACAACATACTTTTGTTACTTAGAATATAATCTAGTACTGATTTTTTTGTACGCATTTTATTGCCTGTGCTATTCTTCTCTTTCCCAAATCAACTTGAGAAAAGATGAGAGACAATGTGGCCGACAAGGTAAGAATAGAACCCTATATTGGCAGGAAAAGGGATATTAACATCGATTAACTTATTTTTACCAAAACAAGGAAGGCATTACAACCCTTCCAACTCATTTCTCCCTACAATCCGCTCAAAAGCATTTTCCCCCATTCTTCTCTCTCTCTCTTTTTCTCCTTCCTATTGACTGGCAAGGTGCTGAATGCAGAAACACCACTCAAGGAGTCCAGGTTCCTTTCCCATTTCTGGAGCCCAAGCTGGTTTGCATCGACCAGTGGGGAAAGGTCCAGAAGATGAACAATGCTGGAGGAGCTTCAAGACGGCGGAGGAATGAGACGCGGAGATCACCTTCCTCCCCACAGATACACCAGAAACACATCTACACGTGGAACAACTCCTACAGAACACCTACTGAACGCTGGCAGAAGACCTCAGACCTCCCAAAAGACAAGAAAGTCCCCACCTTCCTGGGTAGGGCAAAGGAAAACAGAAAAATCAGAGACAAAAGAATAGGACCTGCGACAGTGGGAGGGAGCCGTGAAGGAGAAAAGGTTTCCATACACCAGGAGCCCCTTCGCGGGCGGAGACTGCGGGTGGTGGAGGGGGGAAGCTTCGGAGCCACGGAGGAGAGGGCAGCCACAGGGGTGCGGGGGCAAAGAGGGGAGATTCCCGCACAGAGGATCGGCGCCGACCGGCACTCACCAGCCCGAGAGGCTTGTCTGCTCCCCCGCCGGGGCGGGCGGGGCTGGGAGCTGAGGCTCGGGCTTCGGTCGGAGCGCCGGGAGAGGACTGGGGTTGGCGGCTTGAACACACCCTGCAGGGGCTTAGTGCGCCACGGCTGGCCGGGAGGGAGTCCGGGGAGAAGTCTGGAGCTGCCGAAGAGACAAGAGACGTTGTCTTCCCTCTTTGTTTCCTGGTGCGCGAGGAGAGGGGATTCAGAGCGCCGCTTAAAGGAGCTCCAGAGACGGGCGCGAGCCGCGGCTAAAAGCGCGGACCCCAGAGACGGGCGGGAGACGCTAAGGCTGCTGCTGCCGCCACCAAGAAGCCTGTGTGCGAGCACAGGTCACTATCCACACCCGCCTTCCGGGGAGCCTGTGCAGCCCGCCACCGCCAGGGTCCCGAGATCCAGGGACAACTTCTCCGGGAGAACGCATGGCGCACCTCAGGCTGGTGCAAATCCAAAGCTGAGCCCCGGGAGCTGTGTGAACAAAGAAGAGAAAGGGAAATCCCTCCCAGCAGCCTCAGGAGCAGAGGATTAAATCTCCACAATCAACCTGATGTACCTGCATCTGTGGAATACGTGAATAGACAATGAATCATCCCAAATTGAGGAGGTGGACTTTGGGAGCAACTGTAGACTTGGGGTTTGCTGTCTGCATCTAATTTGTTTCGGGTTTTATGTTTACCTTAGTTTAGAATTTAGAGTTTATTATCACTGGTAGACTTGTTTATTAATTTGGTTGCTCTCTTCCTCCTTTATTTCTTTTATATATAGATATATATTTTTTTGCTTTTTCTCTTTTTGTGACTGTGTATGTATATGCTTCTTTGTGTGATTTTGTCTGTATAGCTTTGTTTTTACCATTTGCCCTAGGGTTCTGTCTGTCCTCTTTTTGTTGTTTGTTTTTTTAATAGTTTTCAGCCCTTGTTATCATTGGTGGATTTGATTTTTGGTTTGGTAGCTCTCTTTCATTCCTTCTTTTTCTTTTCTTTTTTTATTACTTTTAATTTTTAATAATTTTTTTTAATTTTAAAAACTTTATTTTATTTTATATACTTTTTCTTTCTTGCTTTCTTTTGTTCTCCCTTTTCTTCTGAGCTGAGTGGCTGACACGGTCTTGGTGCTCCCGCCAGCTGTCACACATGAGCCACTCAGGTGGGAGAGCTGAGCTCAGGACACTGGTCCACCAGAGACCTCCCGGCCCCCCGTAATATCAATAGGCGAGAGCTCTCCCAGAGATCTCTGTCTCAACACTAAAACCCAGCTCCACCCAATGGCCAGCAAGCTTCAGTGCTGGACACCCTATGCCAAACAACTAGCAAGACAGGAACACAATCCCACCCATTAGCAGAGAGGATGCCTAAAATCATAATAAACTCACAGACACCCAAAAACACATCACTGGACGCAGTCCTGCCCAACAGAAAGACAAGATCCAGCCTCATCCACCAGAACACAGGCACCAGTCCCCTCCACCAGGAAGCCTACACAACCCATTGAATCAACCTGACCCACTGGGGGCAGATACCAAAAACAAAAGGAACTACAAACCTGCAGCCTGCGAAAAGCAGACGCCAAACACAGTAAGTTAAGCAAAATAAGAAGACATGGAAACACACAGCAGATGAAGGAGCAAGGTAAAAACCCCCCAGACCAAACAAATGAAGAGGAAGTAGGCAGTCTACCTGAAAAAGAATTCAGAATAATGATAGTAAAGGTGATCCAAAATCTTGGAAACAGAATGGAGAAAATACAAGAAACGTTTAACAAGGACCAAGAAGAACTAAAGAGCAAATGAACCATGATGAACAACACAGTAAATGAAATTAAAAATTCTCTACAAGGAATCAGTAGCAGAATAACTGAGACAGAAGAACGGATAAGTGACCTGGAAGATAAAATAGTGGAAATAACTACCACAGAGCAGAGTAAAGAAAAAGGAATGCAAAGAATTGAGGACAGTCTCAGAGACCTCTGGGACAACATTAAATGCACCAACATATGAATAAGGGTCCCAAAAGTAGAGAGGAAAAGAAAGGGACTGAGAAAGCATTTGAAGAAATTATAGTTGAAAACGTCCCTAATATGGGAAAAGAAATAGTCAATCAAATCCAGGAAGCACAGAGAGTCCCATACAGGATAAATCCAAGGAGAAACACGCAAGACACATATTAATCATACTATCAAAATTAAATACAGAGAAAAAATATTAAAAGCAGCAAGGGAAAAGCAACAAATAACATACAAGGGAATCCCCATAGGTTTAACAGGTGATCTTTCAGCAGAAACTCCAAGCCAGAAGGGTGCGGCAGGACATATTTACAGTGATGAAAGGGAAAAACCTACAACCAAGATTACTGTACCCAGCAAGGATCTCATTCAGATTTGACGGAGAAATTAAAACCTTTAGAGACAATCAAAAGCTAAGAAAATTGAGCACCACAAAACCAGCTTTACAACAAATGCTAAAGGAACTTCTCTAGGAAGGAAACACAAGAGAAGGAAAAGACCTGCAATAATAAACCCAAAACAAAAAAAAAATAAATAAATAAATAAATAAATAAATAAACCCAAAACAAGTAAGAAAATGGTAATAGGAACATACATAACGATAACTACCTTAAATGTAAATGGATTAAATGCTCTAAACAAAAGACACAGACTGGCTGAATGGATACAAAAACAAGGCCCGTATATATGCTGACTACAAAAGACCCAGTTCAGACCTAGGGACACATACAGACCGAAAGTGAGGGCATGGAAAAAGATATTCCATGCAAATAGAAATCAAAAGAAAGCTGGAGCAGCAATTCTCATATCAAAAAAAATAGACTTTAAAATAAAGACAATTACACGAGACAAAGAAGGACACTATATAATGATCAAAGGATCAATCCAAGAAGAAGATATAACAATTGTAAATATTTATGCATCCAACATAGGAGTACCTCAATATGTAAGGCAAATGCTAACAGCCAAAAAAGGGGAAATCGACAGTAACACAATCATAGTAGGGGACTTTAACACCCCACTTTCACCAATGGACAGATCACCCAAAATGAAAATAAATAAGGAAACACAAGCTTTAAATGAGACATTAAACAAGATGGACTTAATTGATATTTATAGGACATTCCATCCAAAAACAACAGAATACCCTTTCTTCTCAAGTGCTCATGGAACATTCTCCATGAGAGATGATATCTTGGGTCACAAATCAAGCCTTGGTAAACTTAAGGATATTGAAATCATATCCAGTATCTTTTCCGACCACAACGCTATGAGACTAGATATCAATTTCAGGAAAAAACATGTAAAAAATACAAACACATACAGGCTAAACAATACACTACTAAATAACCAAGAGATCACTGAAGAAGTCAAAGAAGAAATCAAAAAATACCTAGAAACAAATGACAATGAAAACACGACGACCCCAAACCTACGGGATGTGGCACAAGCAGTTCTAAGACAGAAGTTTATAGCAATACAATCCTACCTCAAGAAACATGTCAAATAAACAACCTAACCTTACACCTAAAGCAATTAGAGAAAGAAGAACAAAAAACCCACAACGTTAGCCAAAGGAAAGAAAACATAAAGATCAGAGCAGAAATAAATGAAAAAGAAATGAAGAAAATGATAGCAAAGGTCAATAAAACGAAAAGCTGGTTCTTCAAGAAGATAAACGAAATTGATAAACCATTAGCCAGACTCATCTTGAAAAAAAGGGAGAAGACTCAAATCAATAGGATTAGAAATGAAAAAGGAGAAGTAACAACTGACACTGCAGAAATACAAAGGAACATGAGAGATTACTACAAGCAACTCTATGCCAATAAAATGGACAACCTGGAAGAAATGGACAAATTCTTAGAAAAGCACAACCTTCCGCAACTGAACCAGAAAGAAATAGAAAATATAAACAGACAAATCGCAAGCACTGAAATTGAAACTGTGATTAAAAATCTTCCAACAAACAAAAGCCCAGGACCAGATGGCTACACAGGTGAATTCTATCAAACATTTAGAGAGAGCTAAGACCTATCCTTCTCATACTCTTCCCAAATATAGCAGATGGAGGAACATTCCCAAACTCATTCTATGAGGCCACCATCACCCTGATACCAAAACCAGAAAAAGATATCACAAAGAAAGACAACTACAAACCAGTATCACTGATGAACATAGATGCAAAAATCCTCAACAAAATACTAGCAAACAGAATCCTACAGCACATTAAAAGGATCATACACATGATCAAGAGGGGTTTGTCCCAGGAAGGCAAGGATTCTTCAATATATGCAAATCAATCAATGTAATACACCATATTAACAAATTGAAGAAGAAAAACCATAAGATCATCTCAATAGATGCAGAAAAAGGTTTGACAAAATTCAACACCAATTTATGAAAAAAACCCTCCAGAAAGTAGGCATAGAGGGAATTTACCTCAACATAATAAAGGCCATATATGACAAACCCACAGCCAACATTGTTCTCAAGGGTGAAAAACTGGAACCATTCTCTCTAAGATCAGAAGGAAGACAAGGTTTCCCACTCTCATCACTATTTTTCAACATAGTTGTGGAAGTTTTTGGCCACAGCCATCACAGAAGAAAAAGTTTTAAAAGGAATCCAAATTGGAAAAGAAGAAGTAAAGCTGTCACTGTTTGCAGATGACATGATAGTATACTTAGAGAATCCTAAAGATGCTACCAGAAAGCTACTACAGCTAATCAATGAATTTGGTAAAGTAGCAGGATACGAAATTAATGCACAGAAATCTCTTGCATTCCTATACACAAATGTTGAAAAATTGAGAGAGTGGCATGGACATATATACACTACCAAACGTAAAATAGATAGCTAGTGGGAAGCAGCCACATGGCACAGGGAAATCAGCTCCATGCTTTGTGACCACCTAGAGGGGTGGGATAGGGAGGGTGGGAGGGAGACATAAGAGGGAGGGGATATGGGGATATATGTATATGTATAACTGATTCACTTTGTTATAAAACAGAAAGTAACACGCCATTGTAAAGCAATTATACTCAGTAAAGATTTTTAAAAAAGAAAAGAAAAAAAAGAATGCTGGACCCTCTGCAAAGGATGCCTTGCTCTAAAAGCTCTCCCAGGAGTGGGGTTGAGGTCACAGTGGTGTAGACCAGGAGCAGGCCCCTTAATCATGACTGAAAAGAAACCCAAATTAGTGCTCTCATTTCAAGCAATTTCTCCAGAGCAGACGCAGAACTGTGGAAGATGCTCCTCCCACACCACTGTAAAAGTATTAATTAAAAAAGCAAAGAACTAAACGTTAGAACAATGGGAAAAACTTAGAAAGAAATTCTTAATAAATGTAAAATACGTAACTTGCCTCTTGAAATGAAAGCTCGTCATGACATGTGATTTATTTTTTCTTTAGAGGAAACAAACCCACTTGGCAAAGATGAAATACCACTCGATGTACAATAGTAATTTCCTTACTCATCTTTTGAGGATGTATCTGTATTCACAAAGTATATAAATACATTTCCCCCCAGTCCCCTCATACTTCCAGATATATATGACCGGGGAAAAGAAAAAGCAAGAAGAAAAAACCAAAAGCCACAGACAAACAAACACACGTACACACACAGAGGTACATTCACCAATTCATTGGCTACGAATTTTGTTGTTGGTTTGAAACGTGGGGAGCAAGGAGTTAAGGGAGGTTTGTTGATAGCCTATGTGCAGACAATTTTGTACAGTTTAACGGGTTTTAAAGACCTCCATGCATCAGTGACTATTGTTAAAAACAGTGAATTGGTTATGACAACCTGTGGGTTAGTTTACACCACAGTCTAAAAATTGGGAAATTCAGTTTAGAAATTTGATCAATATTCATGCCATCTCACATCATAATTCAATTGGCAAAAATGCAGTAGAAATCTCCCCAGGGCAACCCTGAAGAACAACTTACATGCTGGTGCTTTAACATGTGTAAACCTCCTGCTTGGAATCACTGATGGGGGTTGATGGAAGCCTTGAACTTTTAACAAGGGCTTCCAGGTGATTTGATTGAGGGGTTAACTGTGATAGAACAGCAACGAGAACGTTAAAATGAATATGCCAAGGCAAAAACTCAAGATGCTTTTTTTTAACTCTCCAAGAGCACTCTGCAAAAAGCATAAAGAACTGTCAAGATAGGATCTTGCTTAAAACGCAAAAGGTATTTTCAAAGCGAGGATGACATTTGCATACAATACGTGCTGACGACTGATGATATGCCCAAAATGTCTTACTTGTAGATTGAGTCTGTATGACATCAAATGCCAGGATTAAAAAAATAAAAAAGGGTTGAAAATATTAGATCTAAAAATATTTATTGATGCCTTTCTCTAATTAATTTAAACATTCACCTATTAGCAAATTCTGGAACTTTAAATTTATATAGGATATTATGACCTCTGAGCAGGATGGAGTATGTATAGGACGGTGGCTGGACCATTATTAGCTAATTATACAAGACTACATTTGAAAGACAGTAACTAATATAGCTTCCAGTGTTAGGCTGCCAGCATCATTATGATTTTAGCTCTGGTATTTTTACTCTAAAATGTTCTCCCACGTGGCCCACCACCAGATTTTGGGTCGTGGCCACCTTGTATCAATTCCTGGATTACCTCTTCATTTTGGGACAGAAACATGATGCTAAGGGCACTTTTCTAAAGTTCAATTTCAATAAAGTTTCTGGTCTTTAAAAAATAAATGTCATGGCAAATCCTTTAAAAGATCAAATATTCTAATATTATTCACATGATTCTCTGAGCTTAAAGTGGCTAACTTTTAGCAGGGAAAAGAAAAAATTAGAAATTTTCCTTTAAAAGGAAAATTTGAAGAGGAAATTGCATGTTTACCACATGTAACAAAGGCACAGTGTCCTCCCCCTCCGACCTTATTTTGATAAAATCAGTGCAAATGAAATCAAGAACTGTTTAAAAATGTTAACATTTTTCTGCAGCAGTGTAACTGGATTTGAGCTAAGGTACTCAGGTACACACAGAACAATCGTGCCTTTCACCAAGAATTCTAAGTAACTTGACACCCATAAATCTTCATTATGTTTGATTAAGGGAAGGGGTAAAACAAAACTCTGCTAAAAGCTACGCATATAGAGAGGCTAACTCACTCTGAAGCGCTATCGTTCTGATAGTTTTGGTGGATAAAATCCACTGAAATAATTTTTCTAATCAGTAAAGAGAGGTCTTTTCCAGTCTCTCATGTTGGAGCTCAAAACTTATCCTAAATAACCCTTATATAGGAATAATTTCCCAAGAATAAAAAGAAGACAAATATTTTTTACATGATGACCCTCACAGAGCTGTAGATTACTGTTTTATATCACACACTATTCATTACCAGTTACTAAAGGAAAAATAAAAATGGGGAAAATTACAGTCTTGGTATACACGTAAAATGTACACTGTACCATCTGCTAGCTATTTGGTAATTATAAGAAATATCGTGTAATGTGATCATAAAGCTATGATTTTTACCTAACTGTTTGGCTTGGAAGTAAGTATTTCTACCTGTCAAATGGTCTCTGGCTAGCAAGTAGTGTGAACCTTTTCCAATGCACAATTTACTGTCAGTCTAAGGTGACTCTGGCTCCAGGGTGGTCCTCTCACATTGGAACACTGCTTGGAATGGCAGTGAGCTGCGTGATCCCATAAGGGATTGCAGGAAGAAGGGAAGGGCGAGGAAAAGGTCCAGCTGTCAGAGCCCGGAACTGTTCCAGCGGCAGAGACCCGAGACCAGCCACTGATCTTCTTTATCAAGCCGACTTGTCACAAGCCACCAAAACGGAAGACACTCCTAAGGGCCGAAGAACGTGGGCTGTGAGTCCTTGTTTTCATTTCATAGGCCACATTGAAAGTTGAGCTCTCTAAAATGTGTTCCAAGAAATAGAAAAACCCAGTCTGTCCAGAGGCATATTAAGTACTCCATTTACAGTACCAAAAAGCTTGACAAATAACATAAAAAAGATTTTCCAAATCAAGGATTTCTTTCTTTTATTTTCTTCCTTTTCTTTTGGAGGGTGAACAAACTTCACTGTCAGACTGAGTGACAGCGGAACTGGGTAAGTGTCAATCTGTGTGAGCTTGCGATGCAAACTGAAACAATTATTTTAAACCATCACTTGGATTTCAGAGAAGCATGATCGCGTGTGTTTTCTTAGGCTGGATTTTAACTGCCACCGTTTGAAGCTTTTGGATTTTAACTCTCACGATGTGCTTCTGACAAATGCTTTTGTTGACAATATTCAAATTAATAGAAATGAAATATGTTTCTTCATTTTCAACTACTTAGTTTCTATTCAAAATATTATATATCTTAGCTTAAAAAAATACCATGCCAGATAGTATACATGAGTGAAGAAAATGAATTTTAACATAATCTACACCAATCAAGGCACTGGTACTGTCAAATTTTCATCATCTTTTTTCTTCTTATGCATATGTTTGCAAATATATTAGGTGTTCCCTCAATGTATTTAACAGTTAAAGGTACAGAAGGGTTAAATTAATTATCACTCACTGGTTAGGTTGTGTAATGTGAAATGGCCAATAGTTGACCATTTTCTGACTTACCAAGATGGCTTAATCTATTTTGGTAGAATGTTCTGTGTGGAGCAGCAAAGGTCATGGGCTTTGAAGTCGCCTACTGCGTGACTTTAAACAATTTATCCTCTCTAGGCCTCAACTCTCTCCTTTATAAAAGAGGAATAATAATGATACCTACTCATCAGGGTCACCAGGCAGTTTAAGTGAGATAACACATGAAATTGCACGATGACCTACACCCAGGAAGCTATGATAAACTACTGCAAAACCTGGAAGCGCAACAGTATCATAGCTTATGTAACACGTTCAATCAGGATTTCAGTTAAAACACCTTCAAAAGATTAAGGGGTTCATCGAAACACCAAATACGTTCTTTCTTCCATGCGCTCAAGATGATTGCCGTAATGAGAGGACATTGTTCAAACCACAGATTTTGCGGTCAGATTTATTTTGATTGGGGGCCCTACTCTGCTTCCTCTAACATATGTCACTTGGAGCAAGGAAGTTGGTCATCCATAAAATAGGACTTATTTACACATAAGAAAACGCACCTGAAGCACCTGGAACGTTGCTTCCTTACAGAGTATGTTATGTGGATGCTACCCGTTACTTAAGGTGTTTTTATTGTTATCATGTGATGCTTGTCTTACTCAAGTTCTTTATTTTTGGCTGAAGTCCAAGGAAACAATTTTATCACCCCTGACATATTTCCATATTTAATTAAAATATTTTTCTTAGGCAGGATACCTTTTTCTTTATGGGATTTTTAATGCCTATAACACTATTATTTAATTTTTTCTGCCCTAAAGGTAGAAAGAATACTTTAAAAGGGATATTCCAAATAATATCACAAAGTAATAGCTAGTCATACTGCGGAAAGACTATAAGCACAAAAATCAGGCCAGGCTGTCTGGATCCAAGTCTCAGTTCCACCATATCTTGGCTCTATAGCCTTGGACAAATTATTTAGTATCTCTGGGCCTCAGATTCCTCATCTGTAAAATGGGTAGAATAATGTCACCTGTCTCATAAGAGGATTCTGAGCTTTAAAACAGTTAACACATGTAAAATGCTTTGAACGAGTACTTGACACACGGTAAGCCCAGTAAGTTAGGCAAGTGCTCGTTAAACAGTTTGCTTTAAGAATACCAAGACACACGCCATAATCTTATTTAATACGACTTCAAGTACTTTGATCTTATATGCTGAATCTCACACAGGCCACTGTCTTTGCTTTGGCAGTGCTATTCAGATAATCACTTTGCAGAAAAGTTATGGGTTGAAATGATGAAATTTAAAAATGCACTGAGCCAGGTGTCCACGCCTCCGGTGAGACAGGGCCGGGGGACGCTCTCCTCAGCTCCTTGCCTGGGTGGGCAAGTCAGGCTCCAGGGCCGGCAGAAATCCTCTTGGGAAGGTCCCACCGAGTTCCCGGTCAGCGTGCTGCACCCGAGCAAAGCGGCTGCGTGGGACTACTGCTCGGCCGCTGCAGAAAGCCTTCTGGAATCCGACACGTGATCACGGCTGCGTGGGACTACTGCTCGGCCGCTGCAGAAAGCCTTCTGGAATCCGACACGTGATCACGGCTGCGTGGGACTACTGCTCGGGCGCTGTAGAAAGCCTTCTGGAATCCGACACGTGATCACTCTGGCACCATTGGCCAGCTGCTCCTGACCTGGCCACGTGAAGGCTCCGACTGTCCCAGCCTCTGAGCTGCAGAGAACCAACACTATCAGCATGTCTCTCACCACCATGAACGCAAAGTATCTCAGTGAAGAGCGTCAGGAGGACGTCCTCAAAGCCCAGACCGGCAGGTGCAAGGTCTGAGGAATGGGAATAACCCAGTGTATCTGGGTGACCTCTGGAGGCAGCTGAGACAGAGCTACAACAGGGCAGTGGCTGACACCCAACTCATAGCCCATCTTCTCCAGCCGTGTGGCTGACAGGGTCTTGGTGCTCTGGCCAGGTGTCAGGCCTGAGCCTCTGAGGTGGGAGAGCCAAATTCAGGACACTGGACCACCAGAGACCTCCCGGACCCATGTAATATCAATTGGCGAGAGCTCTCCCAGAGACCTCCATCTCAACGCTAAGACCCAGCTCCACTCAACGACCAGCAAGCTCCAGTGCTGGACACCCCATGCCAAACAACTAGCAAGACAGGAACACAATGCCACCCATTAGCAGAGAGGTTGCCTAAAATCATAATAAGGTCACAGGCACTCCAAAACACAACACTGGATGCGGCCCCGCCCACCAGAAAGACAAGATCCAGCCTCATCCACCAGAACACAGGCACCAGTCCCCTCCACCAGGAAGCCTACACAGCCCACTGAACCACCCTTACCCACTGGGGGCAGACACCAAAATCAAAAGGAACTACGAACCTGCAGCCTGCAAAAAGCAGACCCCAAACACAGTAAGTTAAACAAAATGAGAAGACAGTGAAATATGCAGCAGATGAAGGAGCAAGGTAAAAACCCCCCAGACCAAACAAATGAAGAGGAAATAGGCAGTCTACCTGAAAAAGAATTCAGAATAATCATAGTAAAGATGATCCAAAATCTTGGAAATATAACGGAGAAAATACAAGAAACGTTTAACAAGGACCTAGAAGAACTAAAGAGCAAATAAACCATGATGAACAACACAATAAATGAAATTTAAAATTTTCTACAAGGAATCAATAGCAGAATAACTGAGACAGAAGAACGGATAAGTGACCTGGAAGATAAAATAGGGGAAATAACTACTGCAGAGCAGAATAAAGAAAAAAGAATGAAAAGAATTGAGGACCGTTTCAGAGCCTTCTGGGACAACATTCAGAGCCTTCTGGACCAACATTCGAATACGGGTCCCAGAAGTAGAAGAGAAAAAGAAAGGAACTGAGAAAGCATTTGAAGAAATTGTAGTTGAAAACTTCCCTAATATGGGGAAGAAAATAGTCAATCAAGTCCAGGAAGCACAGAGAGTCCCATAGAGGATAAATCCAATGAGAAACACGCCAAGACACATAGTAATCATACTATCAAAAATTAAATACAAAGGAAAAATACTAAAAGCAGCAAGGGAAAAAAATAAAAAGTACAAGGGAATCCCCATAGGGTTAACAGCTGATCTTTCAGCAGAAACTCTCCAAGCCAGAAGGGTTTGGCAGGACATATTTACAGTGATGAAAGGGAAAAACCTACAACCAAGATTACTCTACCCAACAAGAATTTCATTCAGATTCGATGGAGAAATTAAAACATTAACAGATAAGCAAAAGCTAAGAAAATTGAGCACCACAAAACCAGCTTTACAACAAATGCTAAAGGAACTTCTCTAGGAAGGAAACACAAGAGAAGGAAAAGACCTGACCGAAAACAATTAGGAGAATGGTAATAGGAACATACATATCGATAACTACCTTAAATGTAAATGGATTAAATGCTCCAACCGAAAGACACAGACTGGCTGAATGGATACAAAAACAAGACCCGTATATATGCCCTCTACAAGAGACCCAATTCAGACCTAGGGACACATACAGACTGAAAGTGAGGGGATGGAAAAAGATATTCCATGCAAATGGAAATCAAAAGAGAGCTGGAGTAGCAATTCTCATATCAAAAAAAAAGACTTTAAAATAAAGACAATTACAAGACACAAAGAAGGACACTATATAATGATCAAGGGATCAATCCAAGAAGAAGATATAACAATTGTAAATATTTATGCACCCAACATGGGAGCACCTCAACAATAAGGCAAATGCTAACAGCCATAAAGGGGAAATCGACAGTAACACAATCATAGTAGGGGATTTTAACACCCCACTTTCAACAATGGACAGATCATCCAAAATGCAGGCGAATTCTATCAAACATTGAGAGAAGAGCTAACACCTATCCTTCTCAAACTCTTCCAAAATATAGCAGAGGGAGGAAAACTCCCAAACTCATTCTATGAGGCCACCATCACCCTGATACCAAAACCAGACAAAGATGTCACCAAAAAAGAAAATTACAGACCAGTATCACTGATGAACATAGATGCAAAAATCCTCCACAAAATACTAGCAAACAGAAGCCAACAACACATTAAAAGGATCATACACCATGGTCAAGTGGGATTTTTCCCAGGGATGCAAGGATTCTTCAATATACACAAATCAATCAATGTGATACACCACATTAACAGACTGAAGATTAAAAGCCATATGATCGTCTCAGTAGAAGCAGAAAAAGCTTTTGACAAAATTCAACACCCATTTATGATAAAAACTCTCCAGAAAGTGGGAATAGAGTGAACCTACCTCAACATAATAAAGGCCATATATGACAAACCCACTCCTAGGAATAAACCTACTTAAGGAGGTAAAAGATCTGTATTCAGAAAACTATAAGACACTGATGAAAGAAATCAAAGATGACACAAACAGATGGACAGATATACCATGTTCTTGGATTGGAAGAATCAATATTGTGAAAAAGACTATACTACCCAAAGCAATCTACAGATTCAGTGCAATCCCTATCAAATTACCAATGGCATTTTTTTTTTTACAGAACTAGAAGAAAAAATCTTAATATTTGTATAGAGACACAAAAGACCCCAAATAGCCAAAGCAATCTTGAGGGAAAAAAGCAGAGCTGGAGGAATCAGACTCCCTGACTACAGACTATACTACAAAGCTACAGTCATGAAGACAATATGGTACTGGCACAAAAACCTAAATATAGATCAATGGAACAGGATAGAAAGCCCAGAGATAAACCCACACACCTATGGTCAACTAATCTATGACAAAGGAGGCAAGAATATACAATGGAGAAAACTTCTTCAATAAGCGGTGCTGGGAAAACTGGACAGCTACATGTAAAAGAATGAAATTTGAACAATCCTTAACACCATACACAAAAATAAATTTAAAATGGATTAAAGACCTAAACTCTTAGAGGAAAACATAGGAATAACACTCTTTGACATAAATCACAGCAAGATTTTTTCTGACCCACCTCCTAGAGTAATGGAAGTAAAAACAAAAATAAACAAATGGGACCTAACGAAACTTAAAAGCTTTTGCACAGCAAAGGAAACTGTAAACAAGATGAAAAGACAACCCTCGGAATGGGAGAAATATTTGTAAACGGATCAATGAACAAAAGATTAATCTCCAAAATATATAAACAGCTCATGCAGCTCAATATTAAAAAAACAAACAACCTAATCCAAAAATGGGCAGAAGACCTAAATAGACATTTCTCCAAAGAAGACATACAGGTGGCCAAGAAGCACATGAAAAGCTACTCAACATCACTAATCATTAGGGAAATGCAAATCAAAACTACAACGAGGTATCACCTCACACCAGTTAGAATGGGCATCATCAGAAAATCTACAAACAACAAATGCTGAAGAGGGTGTGGAGAAAAGGGAACCCTCCTGCACTGTTGTGGGAAAGTAAACTGACACAGCCACTGTGGAGAACTGTACGGAGGCTCCTTAAAAAACTAAAAATAGAACGGCCACATGCCCCAGCAATCCCACTACTGGGCATATACCCTGAGAAAACCATCATTCAAAAAGTGTCATGTACCACAGCATTCTTTGCATCACTATTTACAATCGCCAGGACATGGAAGCAAGCTAAGTGTCCATCGACAGATGAATGGATAAAGAAGATGTGGCACATATATACAATGGAATATTACTCAGCCATAAAAAGAAACGAAATTGAGCTATCTGTAGTGAGGTGGATGGACCTAGAGAGTCATACACAGTGAAGTAAGTTAGAAAGAAAAAAACAAATACCGTATGCTAACACATATATGGAATCTTAAAAAATTAAATAAGTAAATAAATAAATGGTTCTGAAGAACCTAGGGGCAGGACAGGAATAAAGACGCAGATGTACAGAATGGACTTGAGGACATGGGGAGGGGGAAGGGTAAGCTGGGACGAGGTGAGAAGAGTGGCATGGACATATATACACTACCAAACGTAAAATAGATGGCTAGTGGGAAGCAGCCGCATAGCACAGGGAGATCAGCTCGGTGCCTTGTGGCCACCCAGAGGGGTGGGATAGGGAGGGTGGGAGGGAGACGCAAGAGGGAGGGGATATGGGGTATGTGTATACGTATGGCTGATCTAGATCTTTGTTATACAGCAGAAGCTAACGCACCACTGTAGAGCAATTATGCTCCAATAAAGATGTTGAAGGAAAAAATGCAGTGAAACACTGATTATGTATTTACATAAGAAAATGGGTGTTTGAATCACACCCATTTTCATTCCAAAAGGACTTTGGTTACAAAGATGGTCAGTGGAGCTCTTTAATGGGATGCAAGTCTGTCATTGTTCTAGAAAAGACCTGGATCATTTACAGGAATTAAAGTATGGAAGCATTGTCTGAACAAGGTGGCTGAATGCTATCAACAGGATTCATGACTCAATTCAGCATTTATTGTACACCTAATACATGCCAGACACAGAGCCAGCAGCTAGGAACTCAACAGTAACTGAGAAAGAGCTTCTAGTAAATAGTGTCTAAAATACGACATTCCTGTTTATCCCCCTGTTTCAAAGTGTATGAGGACTGCATCTACGTAATCTTTATTTTTCCTATTCAGTTAGGATTGATGACGGAGGTGGGGTAGCCAAACTGACAGGGAAACAGTATGCACCAGACCACAACTGATGCCCAGATGATTTATGCTTTCCAAGAAAGGACACAGGTACCAAGTGATAGCACATCAGATCATGAATTTGTTGACCTAGTGCAGTGGAATTGCAATGACCATGGGCAAGGTCACATGGGGACCGAACAAGCTGAAATTAGGCCACGCTAGCTTGAAGGGAACTGCATTCACCTGGTAACCTTTAGGTACCTTTTACACATGTGCAGTAATTTGAACCCAAATGGAACCCACCAGCAGGTCTGGCTCAGGAGTATTTCTGTCTCCTTTGTGAATATAGTCTGACCTAGCTGAAAATCACACGTTTTGAGGACTGTATGCTGGCGATCTTTTCTGGTTTGTAAATACAAGGACAGACATACAGCGGAATTTCCACTGTTTTGTCATGGTTACATGTGGACTGTTCACTGGCCTTTGGAACAATCAACTAGCAAAAAAAAAAAATCAAAGAAGGGATTTTCAGCAGAGAATATAAATTCTCCAGAGACTCTGAGACCACCCAGGGGCTAGAGGGGGATAGAGCTGCATCCTTTTCTCCAGCTCTAGCTTTCCTTCCCTCATTCACAATTAGGTGTTCATTTCCAATTAATGTTTTATTACTTTCAAAGGTGAGTTTTCATAGAGGATTTCTGGAGACACTAAAGCCCCAGTCTTAGAAAGGTATCTATAGATCAATGGAATTTGAGACCTGATTGCGAGTCAGGAGCGAAAAATAAGTGAACCAATGTCCTTTGCAGTAAAGATTACTCTGTTGACGTGTTCAAGGTACAAACAAGAAGACCTGCTTGTGAAAAACAATCTCCTCTAGAATTCAAGGGAAAGCCTGCTGCCACTTTTGTGCCTTAAGTCCATAGGATCTATAGATTTCCATGGCCCTACAGTCTACAGATAACTTGATTCAAATTTTCTACTCCGCTACCATTACAAAAAGAATATACCATGATCTTTTCGATACATTTTGATTGGCTCTAGGAAACTGGGAAACTCTTCCTTTTTTTAATCACGTAGATTAAAAAACCAGCACCTTTTTCAAGGAAAACAATAGCACATGAGGACCCCACAGAACATCTGTCTGACCTCTTTTTTGGTTTTTTGTATCTTTTTATAAAAGCTAGACAAGTGAAGTGGTCATTTAGTGAAGAGGGAGCTTGCCTCGATTCAACTATAACTGCCTCATTTTGGAGGCATCATTTTTTTTTTTTCTCATTAATAAAGATTGAATCAGTCACTCGCATCACCCTTTGCTTTAATGACATTTGTTCTCAGGAGTCAACTAGACTAAGTGCTGTTCTTGTCCACTAGGAAAGCTCTTGAGAATACCATTTATAGCCCACTGCCCACGTGACAAGGCGAGTTCTTTGCACTTCGTCTGCACTCTAGCTCAGAGCTATTTCTTCAAAAGTTTCTGATGTGCTCTTTTACCAGCAGAGTTTCACGCCTGCTATCAAGATAAATGATTACACTCTTGCAGACACCTTCCTTATCTCTAGCTGGAATTTCATTTGTGTACCATGATTTAGTTAAAGGGTGATATAATAGAAAATTCATGTATTTGTTTTGATCTCAAGAACGTGGGTAACTTAGGAAGATCTCCAATGCATTCTTAAGGACTGTCGACATCCATAACCTTAGTTACTCTCAAGTCGCTAACATTCTCTAACAGATGAATTTTATTGTAAGAAAGACTGCCCTTTATTCACAAACATTATGACGTCAACAACACAATCACTGTCAAAGTTTAAGTGCTTTGTTAACAACGTTTGTTACACCTTGTAGAAATTTAGAGAAGATTACCCAGAGTTCACGAGGGGTGTTGTAAAAAATAAATATGATAAATAGAATTTAAGCTCCTGAAATGAAGGTTCATTATGGACATCCAAAAACATCGTGGTAAATATGTGTCTCTCATCAAGAAGACACATATGTAATTAAATCTTCATATCTTATAGCATATTTGTGCCATAGCTTCCTTATCTGTAAAGGGGGAAAGATAATGCTGTTCACAGCTACTATAATGATTAAATGAGATCATATGATTAAATGAGATCATATAAAAAAAACTTCATATCTTACACTATGATGTCCATTTAGTTCTTCAAATTTTCAAAGGATAGAGTCAAACTACAGATCAGATGGCAGGCCAAAGAAATCTATTAGTTATGCTATAATTAAATTTACTTCGCTTTCTTGGAGATCACAGAGTAAGCACATATTTAAGAAACACCAGGAGTCAAGAAACTAGAATTATATCTCATTTCCAACAAGTGATGTATTATGCTTCCCTAATACATTCAAATTTCCATGTAGATGTAAACCCTAGTTCCCTAACAGCACATCTTTCTCCCTCTCATTTAAGAAAAGCTGCATTTCTTCTCTCTAGACAATAGCCAAAAATATATAGACTAATTTTTAAATTCTATTACCATAGTGGGGTTTGTTTGTTGCTTAGAATTTTGGTCAGGCAAACAGAGCTAAAGAAGTAGTATCTCTATTTACTGAGATGACATTAAATATGCCTTCATATGGATTGTACTGTATCGTTTAGTAACTCTTCCTAATGAGACATTCACAAACAGCTCTCAAAAGGCAATAAATCACCATTGTATTGAATTGAATCGAGATAATAATTAAGCCCATTCAAAACAACCATGTTTGTTATGAATTATGAAAAGCCTATCTTAATTTCTTTATACTTTTGGGGGTATAATAGCTTTATTCTGAGGATAAAAATAGTTGTAGCCAAATCTTTAACAGTATAATTAGGAAAAAAGATGACTAAATGGCTCCGGAATGTATTAGTGGGTAGTATGGTAATTCATGTCACTTTTTAATTTCATTTTCCTTTTTGGCCCATGTTTTACCACTTCCATATAATATTTGAACTGGCTCATAGGTTATATGATATTCTGAAATATGTTGCAACTATAATACTAAATGCACTCTGCTTTATTCAATTACTTAATAAGTTCTTAGAAGTTCTTTAGAAGCTTAACAGAATATCCATTTAAAATAGGGCTGCCAATCACAGGGAAGGTCTGGTTTTCCTGGAGTAGGAAACAGTCCTCCAACTAAACTTACAGACCAATGCTTTTAACTGCTAATCAGAGTGTAAATCCTCTAATGGAATGCCGCCGTGCTTCAAATCTGTAACATCAAGCAAAAAGACAAGGAATCGCAGGATGGATGGGGCTCTGACGTTCGTGATGCGGTCTCCACATAAGACTTAATTTCTTTTGCTCTTTAAGTAAAGAAAAAACCCACCTCTTATGGTCAGCACTGCATCCCGCCTCTTTGGCATCTCGTCACCCAGGACAACGATAAAGGACATCTGTTTGTGACTGGTGACCTTTGGCACCACCAGTTCTATCTTTGGGAAGTCAAAACTGATTTTCTTCCACTTGTCACACTAAAATCTAGACTCTGTCCTTCCGGTTACATTCTCCAAGAGCTCAGTGGTACGGGCACCAAAGGATTAGGAAGCAGCAGCTTTAAGGGGAGCGGGCAGCGTGAGGAGCCAGGAGAGGCAATCTATTCCAGCTTCCGAGGGAGCACCGGCTAAGTGGTGAACAACATGTAAAGTGCTCACCTGACATAAGTTTTTTTTTTTTTTTTTTTTATGTAGTTGAGATAAAGAGAGCCTCCGGTGGCTGACCTTATATTATTACTCGGAGCCCCAAGTACTTGAGCAGAGGGGACCCCAGGCACACTCTTAGCTGCTGGTGTAATATTTGCTGCTGCCTCATTCTCCTTCCACTTGTTTGTTCCACTCGCGGCCCGATGTGCCTGATGTCTGATTTCCAGCTCTGGAAACCGTGTGCAAGCCCTGCTGGGGGAGGGCGGGCGGGTTCAAGTCTGGATTTGAACTGCAAAGGAGCACATCGCTGCGGGCTCCCAGGAGTCAGGCGCAACTCAGTATCTGTCTCGGTTTCGCTTGGAAAATGTACAAACCTTTTATAAAACTTATGAAAGAGATAAGGGAATCCCTAGCATTTACATCTCCATTCCATATCTAAAAGTAGTCTAATAATGGGAAGAAAAGAATACGTATTCATATTCTTTGAGAGACAGGGATGGGGTTTAGCGAACTGTACATTTCAATTAATTTAATAAATAGATATTAGCACACCATTTGCTGTATTTCATATATGCTAGGCTCGGTGCTACATGCTTGATGTATAAGAACCCATTTAATCCTAGCAACAAACCTGTCAGGAATTGTAATGTCTCCGATTTACAGATGAATGAACTGAGGGCCCTGCAAGGATTGAGGAATTTGTGCAAAGTCACACGATAAGTAAAGCAGCAATTTTCAAAGAATTAAAAACAACAACAAAGTGTATTTAAAACATATTTTCTTTGGTAAATCAGAAAGTACTTCAGTAGTGTACATTGCTTCTGCCTCATTGTGATGAAATTCAATGCTTTCAGCATTAAAAAAATGATTTCAGTATATTTTCTTGACGCAAGGATTCAGGATCTTTTAAAAAATTAATAAGCTGAATTATTTGATGATGATTTTTTACAGGTAGCAGACTTGATTTCTGAATCACCTACCAAGTCTTAAGTGGTTAACATTGGGGGTTTCTCTTCATGTACACACCAAATTTCTTTTCAAATTCAGAATCAGAATATAGCCTACATTTTAGACATATTTCTCTATGTAATTAAGCAATTTTCAAATAGAAAAGGGAGGCACAGCATAAATATAAGACATACTGGAGTGGTTAATATTTAATTATGGCATAATTAATCATAGAAGCTCATATGAATCTAATTTATTTGTGTTCTCCCCAAAAATGCCATCTTTGATTTCAACCAGAAAAAAAAAAAAGAGACAAAAGTATAAAGAACAATGCATGCACTGTATCTATACATCTTGTAAACAAGAGCCACATCCTCTGCTCATGCGTTCAAAGAGTTTCATGAATATCATCTTTACACTTTAAAAGAACCCTGCGGGCTTCCCTGCTGGCGCAGTGGTTGGGAGTCCGCCTGCCGATGCGGGGGACACGGGTTCGTGCCCCGGTCCGGGAAGATCCCACGTGCCCGTGAGCCATGGCCGCTGAGCCTGCGCGTCCGGAGCCTGTGCTCCGCAGCGGGAGAGGCCACAGCAGTGAGAGGCCCGCGTACCAAAAAAAAAAAAAAAAAAAAAAAGTGACACCAGAGGGCAGGCAGCAGGTGGGTTTGCACAGGTAGGAAGGAGAAGCTGGCAGTGAAAAGGCAGGGGCAGAGCTCTGGTCTTCGAGCTCACATTCCTCCAAGTATAAATATTTAATACCTTCTAGTATAGCCAGGCTGATATGTTCATATGTTCAAATCCTTCAGATTCCATCACCCTCGCAGAACCCTAGATTCTTGCCCCGTGTAAGGACCTACTTACCTCCTGTATTTATTTTATTTTACCTCCTGTAAACCGAGTCAATACTCCCTTCCAATGGCATAAGATGCAGTTACAAAATGACTAATGGCTACTGAAGAAATTATCTACTGGACTAGGTAACCTTTCTTTCAAGGACTTTACCCAGCTCTAGCAGGAAAGGTATTAACAAAGGGGACATGTTTGGGGAAGGTGGGTTGCTAGCAGTGACAGATGCCAGGTAGGTGTTTAGGATAACAGCAATTGAGGATCTGAAAGAGTAGAGTCTTGGCAACTTGGGCTGTAGCTTGGATAGAACGGTGAGGACGAGAACAATATTGCAGAAGGATGTGAAGAACACGCTGGTAGAGGCAACGAGGCACATTGGAAGAGTCCGGCTTGAACGGGGTGATGGGATGGCAGCTGGAGTACAGCAGCATCCAAATAATGCTTATTGTTTCAAAGGGGGTACCTGAGCCTATCTGAAGGCTGAAGGGGAAAAGTCCATGGAAAGTGCTGGATTTCCTAAAGATAGGAGATACACGTTGCCAACTAAACTAAGGTTGTAAGAGCCACAGGGAAAGGCCAGATCAGATGAGCTTAATATGCAGGGAAGCCCAAGGATCTGCACATTTAACAAAGCAACTCAGTGATGAGACATCAGATGGTCCCAAGACCACACGTGGAGAAAACCTAACTTACAGAGTGATCAACACTCTACCGTCTTGCAAACATTATTTGTGGAAATTTGTTTTCTCTGCCACTGAGTACCTGCATACTATCCTTGATTTGGCCTCTTGACCCACAAAGCCTAAAATATTTACTATTTATCCTTTTTCAGAAACAGTTTGCTGACTCCTGCCTTAAAGGCGTCTGGATGAGAAGTAACTTTTATTCCCCACACCAGAGACCCACAGGCAGATCCACAGAAAGTGATGTGTTCAGGTGCATCGAGCTTTGGCACCTGACTTCCTAATGGTGTGGCTGCTGCAGGATGATCCAATGCTTTTTATTTTGCAAAGGCAAGTTCCTTTGCTCCTCACAAATATTTAACATCGCAATGCGTTTATAAAGTGCAAAGTCTGTTGCTAGAAAAGGCATGTTAAGACGCTAACTCTGCGATAAGCAGCTTGCATTATTAAAAAAAATACCTACAGTAGACAAGGCAAGGGCAACTTTCCTTTGCATCACTTACAGTTTTAAAGCTTGTGAAATGTTTGGAGAAACACACTAATATCCTACTACAAGGATATCTTCTTCCAAATCATGTCAGCATCAGCACCTTTAACCAGATGAATGTTTAGAAATAGCTTAAGAGCAAACACTTAAACTGCTGGGGAGGGATTTTAAGCACAGCTGTGATGCCTGCTACACAGAAAGGAGGTGCCGAAGACAAAGCTCTGGGTAGAACACAATCCAATAAAAACTGATTACAAAAAATAATGTCTGGTTTTTAGAAAACTGGCGTATTTAGGGACCCTACAGTTAATTTACTTAAACGATTTCTGATCATATTGTCCAATAGTTAACATATTGGGAAAGTTTTCAGACAGCCCAAATCTACTTTAATAACGGTTCTTAAAAAGGCTTCTTCCTAGTGATTTTTTAACTACCCTATGTGATGTACGAGTTACTTATATGGCAGGTTCAATTTGTAATATGGACTTCCAAGATAAGCACCAGTAATATCAGCTTTTAATACTTTTAATAACAGCTCTAACACTCGGGAGATCTTTTTATATATGGGTTGGGAGGGATGGTCACCTTAAAAGGAGAGCACAAATGTGAGAGTACTCTTTACATAAGGTACTTAAGCTACAAAATGAAGTAAACAACTTCATTTGTAAGTAGAAAATGCTCCCAGCTTAGTTTTAAAATATGAAGTACCAAGTGAACCTCAAGCTGCTTAAATAAGTGTTTTACATTTTTCCAGCGGAGGCTGAACTAGGAAAGGAACAAGAGGACATTTCTCCCCCTTGAATGAAGATATAATCGCTTTTATTGTTGCCAGGTCAAAATTCAGATTCCACACAGCAACCTCTGACTAAAGAACAGTAAACCCTTTCAGGTCAGAAGGTCCTAGATGGAGCCCCTCAGAAACATAGCATAATAGTCCTGAAATAACAAGCAAACATGTAGCTTTCTTAATTTGCCCGGCTGGACTCCTGTAATAAGTACTTAACAACCGCAGGCTCCTAGCAGCTCAGCAGACATCGACAAGACCATTTGCCAGATGATTTAGCAAACAGATTTCCGAGCGTCTCATACGTAGGTTGAGCGCGTCACATAAGAAAACATGCAGGGAGTTAGACATAATAATAGTAGAGCGGAGTTTTAAGAATGAAAACAGAAAAAAGGATTGAGAATTTTAAAGTCTAGAGAATTAGGCAGATATGCCCAATTCTCTTCCTGAAAAGAAGCTCCCTGAATTTGAATCCTCAGAAACTCCTGCTAATTTTTTATTCTTTGAGCAAATAACCTGAAATTGACTTCTTGGGAAGGGAGACAGGACAAAAGAATCCGGAATTGACTTGTAGGGAAGGAAGAAAAGGGCAGAAATCACTAGAATTTTGAGCAACTGACATTCAGCAAGTACGGAACATGAAAGGTTCTCTACAAATAGTTGCTGAACGAATAAATCCAAGTCTATGACACATGTGGGACAGCCCCACCATAAAGAATGCTGGCGGAATTCTCAATAAATAATAGCGGTTAGGAATGGGGAAAAGGCATTCATAAAGGATTCACTCTCTAGTGTCAGGAATTCCAGGCTTGAACATGGGAAGAGGGAGACATTTTCTTGAATCACAAGTAAGCAGTCCCGTGGCTTTCTTCTCACAGGACTGGGCCATGACCGAATCTGAGATGCTTCTAAGTGGGGAAAATCAGGGTAGCAGTGGCATTTACCATTTTAAGAATGACAGCAATCCTGAGGGTCTGTGAGGCAAGCCATCCACACCAGAACAGGAAAACCAAAGTTACAACGGAGAAGGGCTGGCCTCCAACAGGGGCCCAGGAAGCCTGTTCTGAGGAGGGAGGGTAATTACCCCACCACTTTACCTTACAGTTACACTGTGCTCTATTCTCTGAAGACACATTTTTAAACGGGAATGTGGACAATTTTACATGTCAAAAATCCAACCAACCATTTTTATTAGATCCCATATTAGTTTAGCTCTTTTTTTTTTTTTTTCCATTTTAAGTATTCCTTCTTTCAGTGAATTGTCTAAAGTAGTAAGTTGCAGGACTTCCCTGGTGGTCCAGTGGTTAAAAATCCACCTGCCAATGTAGGGGACGTGGGCTGGATCCCTGGTGGGGGAACTAAGATCCCACATGCAACGGGGCAACTAAGACTGAGCACCGCAGCTACTGAGCCCATGCGCCACAACTAGAGAGAAGCCCACGCGCCGCTACGAGATCCCATGTGCCGCAACTCAGACCCGACACAGCCAAAAATAAATAAGTAAATAAAAATAAATAAATTAGTAAGTTGCTTTTATGTCTTTCGGTCAGCCTTGGAGAAGGATAAAGTGCCCAATACTTGACGAGAGGCCACATTTCACACTTGAGAAGTATGACTTAAAATTAATTGTCAGTTTGCTTAATTTTCTAATATTCTGCCTAACGCACTTTAAGTGTGTGCGAGAGTAAGACGGGGCCTTCGGAACCTTCCGTGAGTCGAAAGCATCCACACAGACTCCCCCGAGCTTCCGGGATAAACTTTACACAGGGGGAGGACAGCAGTCAAATGTGAGAAGAATATGCAAATAAATAAAAGGTTCCTGGAGTTGTCGACAGGAAAGCACGGTGCCAAGCGCACAATGAACGGAAGTGAAGCTTTAGAATGAGTCAGGCTGCCAGATGCTGCCTGGTGATTTGGGGGCTGCCCGGGGAGCACCCAGGAATAGAAAGGCTGGGTGTAAATCAGTCATAGAAATACTCCACTGCAGCTGGGGGGCCCAAAGGAAATATAGTCACAGAGAATCAAGAGCAGGGTGCCGGGGTCTGGGACCAGCTGCACCGAGAATGGGGGGCGGCAGTCAGGTGTGAGAGGTGGAAGGTGGGCCCGAGGGGGGAGAGGGGCACGTGAGCCATCCAGAGGCCCCAACTTCTATAAGCAATGATGCAAACAGCTGAGGTTAGCGGATTCGATTATTTAGTAATTAAATGCAAAGAACTTTTTGGCTTTACGTGAACTGTTTCAGTTAGGAGAGCAATATTCACAAAGAGAAGGAGAGTTGTGAAATGTACACTGTTGGAAAGAGGGTGTGAGCAGAAAAGGGATGGGAGAATTAACTGTATTCTTAAGGCCAAATTGTGCTTTCGGAGTCGCAGCTTAAGTGGGAATTACACCATCCAGTGAGTGTGAGAGAATTATTTGCAAACTGTATTTTACTGTAGACGGGATGATTTTTAATTCAGAAAATGAAACGTAAAAGCTTTTGCACAGCAAAGGAAACTGTAAACAAGACAAAAAGACAACCCTCAGAATGGGAGAAAATATTTGCAAATGAATCAATGACAAAGGATTAATCTCCAAAATATACAAGCAGCTCATGCAGCTCAATATTAAAAAAACAAACAACCCAATCAAAAAATGGGCAGGAGACCTAAACAGACATTTCTCCAAAGAAGACATACAGATGGCCAACAAACACATGAAAGGATGCTCAACATCACTAATCATTAGAGAAATGCAAATCAAAACTACAATGAGGTATCATCTCACACCAGTCAGCACGGCCATCATCAAAAAATCTACAAACAATAAATGCTGGAGAGGGTGTGGAGAAAAGGGAACCCTCCTGCACTGTTGGTAGGAATGTAATTTGATACGGCCACTATGGAGAACAGTATGGAGGTTCCTTAAAAAACTACAAATAGAACTACCATACGACCCAGCAATCCCACTACTGGGCGTATATCTGGAGAAAAC
Organism: Neophocaena asiaeorientalis asiaeorientalis; assembly: GCF_003031525.2. Taxonomy (NCBI): domain Eukaryota; kingdom Metazoa; phylum Chordata; class Mammalia; order Artiodactyla; family Phocoenidae; genus Neophocaena; species Neophocaena asiaeorientalis. The sequence continues at coordinate 5,317,743 of NW_020173204.1, read as the reverse complement.
CATCATTCAGAAAGAGTCATGCACCCCAATGTTCACTGTAGCACTATTTACAACAGCCAGGACATGGAAGGAAACTAAATGCCCATGGACAGACGAATGCATAAAGAAGATGTGGTACATATATACAATGGAATATTACTCAGCCATAAAAAGGAACGCAATTGGGTCATTTGCAGAGATGTGGATGGACCTAGAGCTTGTCATACAGAATGAAGTTAAGTCAGAAAGAGAAAAACAGATATCGCATATGAACGCATATATGTGGAATTTAGAAAAATGGTACAGATGAACCTGTTTGCAAGGTAGAAATAGAGACCCAGATATAGAGAACAAACATATGGGGGGACAGGGGGGATGAATTGGGAGATTGGGATGGACATATATACACTAGTATGTACAAAATAAATAACTAATGAGAATCTGCCGTATAACACAGGGAATTCCACTTCACTGTACAGTAGAAACGAACACAACATTGTAAAACAACTACACCCCAATTCAGAAAAAAGGGAGAGAATGAATAAGAATGAATGTGAATCTTACGGGACAAACAATCAGCGGATCCACAGCTGAAACGGAAAAGTCCCAAAGCTTCCTGGGGAAATGGGAATGACACAGACTCAGCGTTCCTGAACAGCTTATGTGAATCTACCTTTTAGACAAATCTCTCAGCAGATCGTTCAATGCAAACGTCTCTATGTGCATCGAGGAGGAGAAAAGCTGTAATTTTAATTGAACAGACGCATGCTTCTTTTGATTTTTTTAATCCTTTCCATTTGCATTTAATTATTATTTTCCATGAAACTGAATTTAACACTGGACTTGTGCGTAAGCCTTGTAGGAGAAGGTTTTCAGGAATCTGCCAGAGCCATTTCCTGTGTCTCATTAAAATAATGGGCAGGAGAGTCAATGCGTGAATGGAAGGACTGTAGTGTGCTGATTATGTGGAGACACTGAGCAGAACAGAGTGTGTGACACAGTGATTAAGATGACCTGGCTGGGGCTACCCTGGTGGCGCAGTGGTTGAGAGTCCGCCTGCCGATGCAGGGTAACTACTGAGCCTGCACGTCCGGAGCCTGCGCTCCGCAACAAGAGAGGCCGCGACAGTGAGAGGCCCGCGCACCGCCATGAATAGTGGCCCCCGCTTGCCGCAACTGGAGAAAGCCCTCGCACAGAAACGAAGACCCAACACAGCCAAAAATGAATAAATAAACAAATAAATTAAAGATAACCTGGCTTGAAACAAAATGGTGAACTGAAAACGGAGCTGTGTACAGAGCATCTAACAGAATCCTGCAAGGAAGCTCAAACGTGATCACTTACTTATTTCAAGTGTATTTTCAAGATAAACTTATTATGAATTATTCACTCTTTCCCAAAAAACAAAAAGAAAGAAGAAAAAACCTGTTATGAATTAGTTTGGACTAAAGGTTTTCACATGTTTTCAACTTATTGTACCATACACACTTAAAATAACACTCATGCATTCTGGAAACATCTGAACTTTTTTCTTTTTAAATTAATTAATTAATTTATTTTGCTGTTTTGGGTCTTCGTTTCTGCGCGAGGGCTTTCTCCAGTTGTGGCAAGCGGGGGTCACTCTTCATCGCGGTGCGCAGGCCTCTCACTATCGCGGCCTCTCTTGTTGCGGAGCACAGGCTCCAGACGCGCAGGCTCGGTAGTTGTGGCTCACGGGCCTAGTTGCGGCTCACGGGCCTAGTTGCTCCGCGGCATGTGGGATCCTCCCAGACCAGGGCTTGAACCCGTGTCCCCTGCATTAGCAGATTCTCAACCACTGCGCCACCAGGGAAGCCCCATCTGAACTCTTATATGGGCCTAAAGATAACACCCTGACAGTCAGCATGAGGATAACACCATTTGAAATCTGCACCAGACTGAACCTGCTGTCACTCTCATACTCTATCCAGCTGTCTCTGTATTCCTTATTTTTTTTTAATCATAATGCTGCTCAAAACCTCATCTTTGACTCTTTTTCTTTCTATTTTCCTTCATGGCCAACTAATTACTGAGTCCGGTTGATTTTCCTCCTTCAATATCTCTGCCCTCTACCCATCACCATCAGCACTCTGGTGCTTCGTTAGTGTTTAACCTTGAAAGCAACAGCTTCTGGACCACCTCCTTGAATCCATTCTGCACCTTGGATGGAACTCATTTTCTTGAAACATGGCTCTGCTTTTCTGTCATCCCCCAGCTCTAAAGCTTCCCATGACTTCAGGAGGTCTTCTGGGCTTCCACCGTGTTCAGGAGGGAGGCCGAAGGCCATATGCCTGGGCAACGGTGCAACTGAGCAGATGTCCTGCTAGAGGGGCTGTGCTGCTGTGCCCACGACGGGAAACCACTTGCCAAAGATGTTCCACCGGAACAAGAAAGGTAGCAAATTCCTCCAGTGCAGCCATCGAAGCCCCAGCCCTCAGGCCCGGGAGGGGCTGGTTCAGAAAGAGGAGAGAAGCAGAGCAAAGCTGGAGAGTGTGGGCTCTGAGGGGCAACGTCCGCTCTGAGCCAAGTCTGTGGCTTCAACTCTTGGCCCCTGAAACAGGAGCTCGAGTCTCCCGACCGCCTTTGTCATTTATTGAAGACCTTAAGGCAGCTCTTGGGGCTCCAGAAAGCAGAAGGCATTCTTTGCCCTCTTTTCTTCGGTCAATTTCCTTCCAATGTCTTTCCTCCTACCATTTTGCAAGGGTGGGAGCGGGCTGGACAAGGCAAACACTGTCTCTTTCTCTCCGATACGCTAAGCGTGAGCCATGCTTAGGGAAACCTACCTGTCGCCTTGAAGCTGGCGTGTGAGCGGACGGTTAAGGGAGAAGAGGGAAAGGGACCACACGTTATACTTGAGTCCACTTGGATAATGATGCCGCAGTCTCCCATGGCTTAGGAGGGCCGTGCAGGCCCCTGCCCAGCCTCTTGATCTCTGACCTCATCGCCCAGGCCCATGGCGCCCGGCTCCCTGCACCTGCACCTGCGCTTCCTGTCTGCCTGTCTGGCCGTGGGTCTGGCTGAGTCCATCACCATTCTCTCTCAAGCATGGTCAGCCTCCGCGCCCCACTCCTGGGCGAGGTCCAGGGCCACAGGTAAGAAGGCAGCCTTGGGCACTTCGATTTTTTTTTTGAAGTACAGCACACACACCTTAGTCGTGCATTCAAAATTCACCAGGAACTCCCAGGCCCGTTTAAAAAAGTGTGAGTTCCCTCAGGTACGCAAGTTGCTATCCAATAGAGCTATAGATGTGCCATGCTTTCAAATTCCACTGGATCCTTTAGCTGGAACGGGCTCTGGGTCTGATTCCACTTTTAACCGACCGCCTTTAGCACGGACACAAGCAGAGACAATTGGTTGGTTTGATGCATGAATAAATGAAGGACTTTCGCACAGACCAAGTGTTTCTGTTTACATTTGTAGGTAGTGATACAATTTGTCTTCCACGATTGTACAAGAGCTTTAGAGACTGTGCAGACAGAGCATTCCGGGCTGGCATTTCCACCAAAATATCTTTAAATGCATAGTTATTATTCGATTTCCTAGGAGACCCTTGAGCACTTGCACAAAATTTTAGTACTTAAATTAATAAGACAGTGTGCGCCTCATGTCGAAAGACCTAATTCCATGTTTGGCTATACAGAGGCAGTGGATTCTGAAATAAGCCCTTATAAAGGGCCCTATGATGAGACAGCTTATCTATTTGTTTCTAACATAAGGGAGGCTTTCTGAGCACTGCTCTCTCCTCCAGACCTCCAAGCCCTCCCTTGGGGTGATTTTAGACCCTCCCACTGCTGGAGTTGACCGCTGCTGCCTCCCTGCCCCTTTGTCCTACTTTGGATAAGCATCTCTGGTTGACCTCAGCCCTCTCCGTTGTACACAGCCCTGGAATATTTACCCTCCTCTCACAGATCCGGTTCTGTCAAACAGCATCAGTCATGCCGTGTCTCAGGAATGTCAATCGTAACTGAAAATGTGTCAGTTTTACTAACATAAACACTGAGATAGCTTCATTCCGCTCTACTGTTATCAGCGAACTGTTTGTTTTTCCTCAGAAATTGGAGATGCTTTTTGACTCCAGAAAAATAAAAAATGTTGTAACGAGTATAGATTTACAACATTCTGCAGTAAGAGTGCAGTAATGTCTCCAAATTAGGGAGCTTGGGAGACGCCTTTTCTAAGGTACTGTTTGGTTGTTTGAAGTTGTGGTGGTCTCTTCTTCGAATACGAAAAGGAACTCTAGTTTCTAAGGTTATTCCTCCCCTCTGCTGGTTCAGTTTGTAAGGACCGCTCATTACATGACCATGAACGTTACCACAAGGAAGGCAGGAGACTGGAGTGAACAGTGTGCATTTTTAATTGCTCTTTATCAGTCTGTCTGTATCCTTCTAATCTTCCGTGCCAGGGAGCAAATTTGCTGTAATATGTGTTCTTCCTTATAGGCAAAGCATAAGTACAAAAAAGAGCAACCTTCTGTAGAGAATAACTTAGCCAAGGACACTGTGCTCCATCTTTATGATGAAATACATACTTCCCATTAAAAGGCAAATCTGTCATTTTAAAAGGTTGAATTGGATGTACTTTAAAAATAATTCCAGCTGGTTAAAACGAGAGCACTGAAAAAAAGCTCAGTGAGAATGTTCTCTTGGTCTGTAGTATTTTCATTTTCCTGAAGTGTGAATTGGATATATTTTCTTTTACTTTAAACCCTTTATTCTCAGTGTCTGATTCTGAGTTAGTGGAATAAGTTTTAAAGATGAATTGAGCTCAGTAATACTATTTCTAATACTTAAAGTTTCTATTTCTGTACTATGTATTTCTAGCAAAAAATTGGCCCATTTGAACTGATCTTTTTTCTATGACTACACGAGAAATGCTGATATTTTCTACGTCGTTCCGTTACATGTGCATCATTTCTGGACCTTTTATAGCTCTTCCTTTGAAAGCCCTGTCCATTTAATATAATATCAATATTCTTTTCATAAACTAAACGACTAACTACCTCCTGGTAGAACAGAAGCAAAACATAACTTAAAATATTCAATGAGGTTCTGTAAAAGCCATCTCTGTGTGTGTACAGACACTAGTACTCCACATCTAGCGATCTGAGATTTGTCTCTGTGTGTGTGTACACAGACACTAGTATTCCACACCTAGCGATCTGAGATTTGTACCTGGATCTTCACACCTGTAGTAAGCTTGGATGCTGAGCTATTATTGCTATTATTTTTTCTAAGAAAACAAACAGAAATACAAACACACACAAACACTTTCCCACTAGTCAATGTTCAACTCATCGAAAATTTTGTCCATGCAAGTTTAATTTTCCTCACTAACCACCAATGACTTTTGCTCCTAAGATATTGAATAACGAGATGTACATGTGTGATGCTTCTTCACATACAGTCCTGGTCGACCACCATCATTAACCACACTGGTGATTCCTAAGTTTATGGCAATGTTTCTACTTCCTGGCTTTCACTCTTGTGTCCCAACACTATCCAAAGTATACTCTTCAATTTTGGTACAGACCTTACTTATGTATGTTGTACCTTCAGACAGTTTGCAAAATGAGATAAAAGCAGAAGGAGGCAAAGGCCCATCATCTTCCTTTACGTGTTAAGAACTCTTTTTGGTTATGATTTGCTTTGGCTTCTTCCTGTTGGATTTTACCCCCGTCTAGCTCCTTGCCCACTCCCATTTGTGCCTCTACGGTACAGCCCAGGCTGTGGTTTTACACCCCTCTCCACCGACACTTTTATTTGTACTCCTTTTCCTCCCTTTCCTCTGTCCTCATCACCCAGACCTCATCCTCTGTGTCTCTAGGCACCCAGCCCTGGCCCAGCGGCTGAGGCATCCCACATCGGCTCTGCACTGCCCAACGCCTGCCTGCCTTTGTTGCTTGCACCCTTTCCCACCACGCTGACTGCTCGCTGGCTTCATTCTCACTGCCTATCATCCACGGCCAGCAGCCGTTTATGTTTTGTGCTATCTGTCCTTTCTCCGCTCACCAAAGGGGCAGGCTGTCGGCAACATTCTGCCAAGGTCACACCAATACCTAAAAGGATAGGTTGGGTCTTAAAGGCAACCCGGGGCCCACGTGCTGACCTCTCTGGCTGTGGCACTCCACCTAGGGGTGCTTCCATCCTACCGCCGTGAGTTCCCGTAACCTCTCACCTTACCTTGCCCTCAATCCACAGGCCTCTTCCCTCAGCAAAGTAATCTGATTACCTGATGAAAGTAATACCCACTAAGGTGTAAATGACTGATAACTAAGCCACCTCCATGGGAACTTTGGAATTTATTAGTGCAAATGAATATCTAATCTGCAGAATGTGTTGTGGAATAGGGCAAGAATTCTGGGTCAGGAATCTACTCTAGGCCTTCCCAGTGAGCCTTTATCTCCTTGCCAAACAGAAGAACAGGCTTAACAAGCCAGCACTGCGCTTCTGAGCAGCTGTGAGTCCCTGCTGAAAGGCCACTCCAGATTATATATAAGTAGGTAGCTGCTCTCAATCTGCTAAATAATTAAAGTTGTTCTATTTCAACCATTTATATGCAAAGGATGCTTATTATTACCACAGTACCTATTTATGGCATTTTATACTTTTTTTTCTTTTGTATTACTGAGCTGCGACCTCTTATTTTCCTATACCCTACCATGGTGGGATAATTATTTATTGAGTTTTTCTTAAGTAATCGAAGCAGTGATTTAGAAACTTTTCTTTTTCCTCTGAATAATATCCTCTGTGGTGAAATAAACTCTTAGGGGAAGAGCAGAACTGCCCTTGTTGGACTGGGGGTGCAGCCCCCAGGATGGAACTGGCTGTTCCCTGGGCCAGACTCTCCGTGCCTGGAGAGGGTCACGGTGGCATAGTTTCTAATCCACTGCTACAGGAGATATTAAGCAGTAACAGTATTAACCACAGGCCTAGACTTAAGATGTGCACAGTTAGGGAAATCAAGCTAACAGAAGTGAAACTCTGAATGTCTACTTCTTCAGCGCAACTCTGTTAAAAATCTTGCAGAAAACTAAAATAATAACCCCCCCCAAAACTAAAAATAGAACTACCATACGATCCATCGATTCCACTACTGTCTATATCCAAAGAAAACGAAAACACTAGTTGAAAAAGATACATGCAACCTCAGTATTCACAGCAGCTCCGTTCACAATAGCCGAGACATGGAAGCAGCCTAAGTGCCCATCAACAGATGGATAAAGAAGGTGTGAGATACACACACAACACACATCACAATGGACCATTTACTCTGCCATAAAAAGAATGATATTCTGCCCTTTGCAACAGCGTGGATGGACCTAGAGAGTGTTCCACTTAGTGAAATAAGTCAGAAAGAGAGAGACAAATACTGTTACCACTTCTATGTGGAATCTAAAAAGTAAAACAAAGGAATGTATATAACAGAACAGAAACAGACTCACAGGTACAGAGAACAGACCAGTGGTTACCAGTGGGGAGAGGGAAGCGGGGGAGCGGAGAGAGAGATGTAGAGGATTAAGAAATACAAACTACTAGGTAAAAATAAATAAGCAACAAGGATATATTGTACAACACAGGGAAAGACAGCCACTATTTTATAATAACTTTACATAAAGTATAATCTATAAAACCACTACGTTGTACACCTGAACCTAATAGAATATAAATCAACTATGCTTCAAAAAAGAAAAAAGAATCAGGACAATGAAATGGGAAAAAAAAACCTAAAATAATAAAAATGGAGCTTGCTATTTGTATAGGAAATAGGTTTGCAAGTAAAGTAATAGTAGGTGGAATCAGAAAACTGCTGGAAGGAGCTTAAATTGTTAAATTATAGCAGGTTGACAAAATGGCAGTAGGGGTTCTGAGGACAGAAAAAAGTGAAGGAAGGTAAAAAAGGAACTCTTACAAGTCAGGTGTTGGGTCCCTCTGCTGCTGTCAGGATAACCAGACTGACACGCAGCATTTCACGGGGAGAGAGGAGGGTGTAAAAAGGCCCAGGGCAAGTACGGCACTTGGTTTGAAGGCAGCGATGCTCTACGGGTCTTTGGTTTGGGTACAGAGATGTGAGATTCACAAGATATGACTGTCTTAAAAACTTCCTGGCACATTCCCTTGAAATGTGTGGGAAATGATACAACAAAGGAAAAGTAAAAACATGTCTTCAATGATCGGAATGTTCCTTTAAAAAGTAACGCTCTAGCTAAAAAGAACGACTAAAAATCTGTAGCAGAAACGGAGACAGGCCCTCTATTCTTTCCCCACAATCAGCCCCAGTCACTTTACTGCCCCCGAGGGCTCAAGTCCAGACGCAACTTTCCACCCAGAGAGTGTGATGACAATGAACAGAGATGAAGGCCAAGAGGCTATAGGGTCAAGGACCAGGCTCACCTCCTGCCGCCCTGGAACTTGCTCAGATTGGTCCTGGGGAGCCGCTGACCTTCGGAACTGGCAATCCCACACCGAGTTTCTGGATGCTACACTGCCAGTTTGTCCTGCCTCTGGACACGTGACAAATCTTCCTGGACTACTTGAGTGTTACATCCAGTAAACAGAGGATCTACAGGAACTCTATGCATAAAGCTCTGACCCTTGCCTTGACTTGGGGAGACAGTGGTGTGGGCCTATCTCAGCCCGGGTAAATTCCCTCCTCCTAGGGGACAGCAGGGGAGTGAAAGCACCGTTCTCCAGTGCTGACTTTCAGGGAGAATTCTTAGAAGACTCCAAGCAGAGAAACACAGGGAAGCAGAAACCACAGAGGATTGTTAGCTCTTTTCTGGAGTTCAATCCAAGATAAGCTCTCTTTCCAGGGCAGTTAATCTTGGCCCTGAAAAGAAGTTGCCAGAAGGGTTATTGATTTCAAAGCTACAAGCTGCTTGCAGGAGTTGAGGTCTAGCCAGGGCCTCGGGGAGGTTTTCAAGGTTAGAGATTTTCTTCTGAGAATATAATGGAAAGCCATAGTTTCCTTCATAAAAAGTCATAATTAGTGTTTGAAGCTATAACTGAGTTAACGTTTACAGCAGAGGCAAATCTTTTATGTTTTTTGGCATTTGTATTCCTTTTTAAATGTCTTCCACAGCATATTGACAAGTTAATTTAGGGTTATGGATAGTAATTAAAATTCAAAATTCATATTAGTGTAACTGATATTCAGCAATGATTAGGAATTAATATTCAGAATGTAGTAAAAGGCTATATTTATGCTGTTATTTCAAGACTCTTAAAAAATACGTTCTCAAAGCTACGTCTCCGTGTGGCACCGTATTCTAAAATACTCTGTTATCCGCTTCAGAAGGAGAGGTTGACCAGCTGATCCTTGCCAGCAATCAAGTCCCCATCATTTAGAAGGGAGACAGCCCAGGCATGGTGGTGTGAAGGGAAATGCACTTTCTACGGGCTTTCCTTGCAAATCAAACCCCTCTAAGAGATGGCAAATACCATAAAAAGGTATTTTTTTGCTTGAAATTCTTGAAATTCCATCATACATTGCTCATGTTATACTGACCCCCTCACAAAGGGACAAAATTTCTCCTTACGTGGCTTGTTTGAGTGAAACTATTATAAAGAAATCCTTCTTAATATATAAATGTGTGTGTGTGTGTGTGTGTGTATAACTATATTGGTTACATTTTATTTCATCTGCCTTGCAGTTATAACCACAGTCTGAAGTAACCCTATTTTTTATGTCTGAATACTTCCAGGGTAAAAAAAAACCAAATTTCATCACAACAGAAAACTTTTAGAAAAAACATGAAGAACAGTCTAACCTTTAAAGTTCACTCAGAAGCTGAAATCTTTATCTGAATTCATTATGAAATCAATGGAACCTCTGGTTAAGATTCATGTAATTATAAATAATACGAAGACCACGAAGAGAAAGAAACGTTCAAGTCATAAATCTCTCAGAGCTTCTGAGACTTCACTTCTCACTCTCACATGCTTACATTTTCCACACCCAAGAAGGACTATTGTACCACTGTGGGTTATTGAGTCTGGCTAGCTGGCTTGCTGCCTATCCTTTTATGAGTTAAAAAAAGATCATATAATCTGTCTTTTGATATTTCAGTTCACGGTTTTCAGCATGCTTGTATCTTTGCCAAGGAATGCATATTGAGTGAAAATCCTCTGCTTAACACGCACCGTGGGAGGAGTCACAGGTAAACAAAAAGCACGATGAAAAGACACTTCTCTCTCTCAAAAGATATACCAAATCCTTGTTTCAGAATATATTCCGGTAACTCTATAAATTTCATTGGTGTGAATAACCATGGCTTGGCGACGCTACATGCATCAGTATACATCAGCTGGCATGCCACAGTGATTTTCAGGGGCGTTCAGTTTCGTTACCAGTCAGAAGGATCACTTAACAATTCTTCTCAGAAACAACAGGGACAAAAAGCAGCTTGGATCAAGGATACCATTCGATTTGCCTGCACTAATAAGTGTCATAAATTATTTACAGAATTTCAAAGTCTTGAAACTGGTGAAGTACACCAGGGCAAAAGTAGAATTTGTTTGTTCATTATCAATTATTTACACAGTATGTTTTACAACATCAGATGTGTAGAAAAGGCATAATCCTGAGAACAGCATACAATGAAAAGCATATTATGTTAATTCCATAAAAGCTTAACATGAGACATCAAGTTGTGGAAGCTATTTGATGCGGTATTTATAAATGTTTCAATGACAACCTCAATAATACTAAACTCTAAAAAGCATTCCGAAATATAGATCTATTTATAATATCTAGGTGAGTGAGAAGCCATGCACACACAATTCCTTGCATAATTATAATAAGGGGATTTCAAATCTCTGATGAAATGGTGACTTCAAAATAAAAAGGGTTCTTGTTCTACTACTAAAATATTTGTAATACAGGGTCACACACAATAGAGGAATCCAATCCACATGCATCCAAATAGGTTAGCCAAAAAATAAACACGTCAATCTTTTTAATCAAACTGGCACTTCAAATCTAATGTAGTCATTATAGATGAAAATGTTGCTGAGATTAAGAGCTACACCCCTGGGATGTATGGAATGTATGTTGGGACACTATTGTTTTTTAATATGCCTCCGGTCAAATGTGGTAAACTTCACACTTTTAACCAGTGCTGTTTGTAACAGATTGAATGAAACAGGTCTACAAAAGAATCAATAAATGTAAAGACAAGAAAGAATTAGAGAGGCTGGCAGACTTGTACCTATTGTCTGGGGGAATTAGATGTCAGTTTGAGTATTCTAACTCTGACAAAGGTTTCCAAGCTTTAATTTACTAGAACATATAATGGGCCAAGGAGAGGCTGGGAAACATAGTCAGACTGAATACATTATTTAACAAACACTTCAATGAATGTTACACACTTCCTTTTTTTTTTATACTCCTGACATATTCTCCCCATTCATTTTTCAGAACCTTGTTTATCAATGAAACACACTCCTCTAAAAGAGACTTCTCCCAGGGTCCTTAAATTCCAAACCCATGACGGTATATTTAAGGCTGAATAATACACCCATGGGGACGAACGAGGCTTACCTTAATGTCAGGACGAAAGAAGTATCGGAAACCCTATTGCTGAATTTCAGCAAGCAAACAAAACATGACGGTGATGCAGGATTAGGTGAGGAACTCCTGGTTCAACACGTATGCCTAAATAGGACAAGACTTCACAAGAATTCTCCTCCGCTCTTTACTTTTCCAGCGACCGAGAAAAGTTTAGGAAAGCTCGGTGGCTGGCATAGCGAAAAAAGACCCAGTGCCTTTTTGTTTATTTACTTATTTTTTCAACCTAAATCCGTGGACTTAACTGTGCTTAGCTCACAAAGGAGTTGTTCAGCCCTTATCCACACACCAGATGCAATTTAGATAGGTTGAACTTCTCCCCACTTATCTTGGGAAAGGAGAAAACATTCCATTAATCAAAAACGAATGCAGAAACACCCTTGGGAATAAATGGAAACTACATTGCAAAGGGAGAATTCGTGTTCTCTGTAAAACATGAAAGAACGACATGTCAGGAAACGGGCCGAAGTAGCCAAATACTAATCAACACGTTGCCAGCCAAAAATTACTCGAGTCTCTGCTGACTTTCACTGCCTGCCCGTCAGTAACGAGAGGCACACATCTTACTGAAGTAAGCCGCCCTGTCTGCTGTTTCGTGGTGCTCTAACCTGACCTCCGGCAACCAGCAACAAACCAAACAACGAACAGATATTCAAAGTGCCAAAGAGACATGCGTTTGAAGGGCGGCAGGAGACGCAAAGATGGCCCTTGTCTTCAAAGAGTTGACCATCTAATCAAATACGTTTCAGATACTCTCAAATAGGGTCGAAAAGCATTTTATGTAAAGAGCCAGATGGGAATTAGGCTGTGTGGGTCACACTGCTAGGCACAACTGTCCAACTCTGCCATCATGGCACAAAGCAGCCGTGGGCAAGATGTAAACAAATCCAGGTGGCTGATTTCCAGTAAGATTACTGAGGGACGCTAAAGACATGACATTTCATGTAACTGTCCCATGTCATAAACTATTCTTATCGTTTCTTGTCATCTACTTAAAAAGGTAAAAATCACACAGGCCACACAAAACAGGTGGTGGGCCCGATTTGATCTGTGGGCCTGTTGCTAAACCTTTCTCTAAAATAATTATGTAATAAAGACCATGACAAGTTCTTGGCTCGTATAATCAGAAAATGCAGACTGCAACCAACCAGGGATGCAGAAGTACATTAGATATAGTTACCAATCTAAAATGCAGCTCTAAATCTGTTTGAAGACAATACAATTATTCCAGGGGCAACACTGAAATGAAATCCCGATACAAAATATCTTTAGATCTCGATGTACCGCAGGGTCCCTGGCATGCGGTAAGAGTATGCAGGGCAAACTTCCGCCCAGGAGGCCGGAAATCCACATTAATTTCAACTGAAATGGTCATGCATTTAGGATGTAAAGGTAAGCTAGCAGGCACTGTTCCTAATATCTAGGACCTAACCATCCTGAAAGGCTAAACACATAGTTCTTGCAACAATTCTAGATAAAACCAACTGCACTAAGTTTAGCAACTGAGGTACAAAGTGTGCTGGGTAAGGAGAACTTCCGGCGGGGTGATCTGCCGTGACGTTACAAGGGAGGCCGTCTTTGAGACCGTCGCCTAATCAGAGGCACGCACGTGAGCGGAAATGGCAGAAAGGGACATTCTAAGCAGAGGACCGAACTTGGGAGAAGGGAAGGGGCGGGAAGCATACACAAGGAGAACTCAGAGAACCTCAAGGGCTGAGTGGGTAGCAGACAAAAGAGATAAGGATGGATTCATATTAAAGAGGGCTTTGAACGCTACCCTGAAGAATTTGGACTCCATTTTTATGCAGATGAAGGCCAAGAATTTCAAGCTCTTATTATACAAATGAAATTTTAGCAAAGCTGAAGTCTTCTTTATAACTCGAGTTCAATAATACTCTAATCACAAAATGAAAATTTTCATAAAATAATTTAAGACCATACATTTCTTTCTAAAATCCTTCGGCCACTGTTCTGAATAAAAATTAACGTGACGTTTACAACACAGGCCTAACATGGTGCAGCAGGAAAGGGCTCAGCACAGCGCAGACGCTTAATAGATGGGTAAACGATTGTCTGTTATCTTTTGGATCCAGGCCAATGTCAGGCAAATGAAATAAAGTTGGATTTTGAAGCTTAAGCAACACGAAAGGAAATCTTTTCTTCATTATCATATGAAAATTTGGAAGCCTCCAATATATCCCCCCCGACCCCTGTTTTCAACCTATTATCTGTGGAGGCAAAGTTGGCATTATACCAGGCTTATGTCACTGATAATTTTTTTTCGGTGAAAAATTTCAGTTAGTAAGACATGGCGCATGAGAAAAACCAATAAGTTAGAACTGATTAATAGAAACAAACCTGACATGTACACTTGACACCTCCAGGTAAATTCAGTTCTCAAACACCCACTGGCCTCTTCATTGTCATCAGAGGATAGTCATAAATACCCACAAATGGATTATTGGATTCAGGTGCTCTGTGAACCTTAGGACAACACAGTGCTATGATAACCATGTGAGATGAGGTGCTTAGAGGAGGTCCAATTATAAGCCCATTGAATGAGGGGCCAGAAATTTTACATGTGTCCAGCTGCTCAAGCAAGCTTTCAGAGGACAGGCGCACATAAAGGACACTGAATGTTTGTTCAAATATTTGTGTGATTTTCCACAGTTTTCTGTAGTTATCTGAATTACTGATATAGTCAGAGGCACACCAGAAATACTTCAGAATGTCGGTACTGTCAGAGCAAATTAATTTAGGAAGTACTTGTCGAACCGATTCTAGGGGTCTAGAATTCATGTTTAGGGGAAAAAGAATTAAGGACACAACTAAGGAAATAATAGGTTTCTTTTTCTTTAAATTTGCAACTACACCCAATTTTTTATGAAGAAATGTATATGCGTACAACAATGTATTTATAGAGAAGAAAATGTGATACAGACCTCAAAATATAATACCTGTTAATCTCCCCAACTCATTAGTCATTCATAGTTTTTAGTTTTAGTCATTTTAGATTTTTTAAAAGGGAAACCAGAAAACAGTTCTAAGAATAATTAAAGTCCTTTTTTAAAAGAAGGAGAATTCTAAGGGTAAAACCCAGCAAACTGTACTCATAAAGATGCAGATGTCCGCCATCCCCACCCGTAAATGTGCCTCTAAGCAGGGGAGACAATTCTGGATAGAGGGGACCGTAGCCTCCATAAGTAAGGTCCCCCTTATGGGCTGGCGTATGTGTAAGCTATGTAAGGACACTCAGGCAGGCGGGCACAGACACAGACACACACACACACACACACACACACACACACGCACACACACACGCATGCGCTGACCGATTTGCAGGCATGACTAATGATGTTCCTGCACAAACCGCAGTCCACACCCTTTTGGACAAATTCCAGACACCAAATGAACCAACTTCTGAGATGTGTGGGCTGAGCTGAAACCGTCTGTCCCAGGTGTACCCCCAGGAGGTCCGCAGCAATGAGCCTGGGACGGGCCTGAGACTTTGTGCCAGCCACAACGGCAGTCCTCTCATCTCCAGGTGACGTGCTGCGCAGTCTCCAGGTCTGGTTTCCTCAAGGCTCTTTTCTCCAACTTTGGACTTTCTTGTATACATACATCTAAAAAATATACACATTTGGACATTTGGGTTTCCCTGGTGGTGCAGTCGTTAAGAATCCGCCCGCCAATGCAGGGGACACGGGTTCAACCCCTGGTCCAGGAAGATCCCACCTGCTGCAGGGCAACTAAGCCCATGAGCCACAGCTACTGAGCCTGCGCTCTAGAGCCCGCAAGCCACAACTACTGAGCCTGAGTGCTGCAACTACTGAGCCTGTGCTCTAGAGCCCGTGCTCCCAACAAGAGAAGCCACCGCAATGAGAAGCCCATGCACCGCAATGAAGAGTAACCTCTGCTCGCCGCAACTAGAGAAAGCCCACGCGCAGCAACGAAGACCCAACGCAGCCATAATTACGTTATTAAAAGATATATACACCTTAGTGTGTCTAGTTGTGCTGTAACACGGGTGTACTATTTAGAGCTAAAATCTCCCACTCATTATCAAATCTATGCATCAGAGAATTTTTTTTTGTATGAGACAAAAGTGCAAAGCATGGATGACCTGGTGTCATTTGATCAATCATGCCCACTTAATCCAGAAAAGTCTCACTGAGCTGAAGTTACATCCTCTTCCAGCACAAGGAGAGAGAGAGCCACCAGAATCAGACACCAAAGTCACCTGTTACACTCTATCACGTGAAACACAAGAGGAACAACACTGATACCTCACCATAACTTTTAGTTCATGTGAAACTCCGTAACAGAACTGGATTAACATTTTGCTTTTTTTAATACTGAAAAATTCTCCACTTACTTTCATTCACTCCCAGTCTTACAGCTCTCACTGAAATAGGCTTTACTGTGTAAATATTTAACATCATCCTTGCTCAACTACAGTATACAGTTGTTTTAAAGATGCTGAATGATAAGCAACTCAGTTGAAGTTTCCCACTGACGGGACACAGAGATGTGTGACGAGCAAAGCGGACGTGAGTCAATCAGCAAACATTCATTGTACATCTAGAGCACTCAGCAGGTCAGGGTGCTTCGGAGAAGGCTGCTGGCCTCGCTCCAAGGAGCTCTAGTTATTAGAGGAATCAGGCTTCCCTCTTTGCAACTACTTAGAGCTTTGACACCCTGACCATTTGATCCTGTCAAACCTTATCTTTCATTTCTTGTCAGTTTTGTTTTTCTTCACTCAGTTAATTACATGCAAAAGCACAGCAGCTCACCAAGGCATACGCAACCCAATTCAAAATATGTACCTCCTTGTTGCCATTCTTGGCAACACAGAAGTGAGACCCACTGACAGTACGTTACACACCTCTGGGAACATGCACAGCTTTCATTAGGGCATCCAGGGTCCTGAGCGATACTGAGCCATTTCTGGGTGTTTAACGTAATGCCAGAAGATGATCTGAGTACTAATAAGACTCATGAGACATCCTGAGATTTTAAAAGAGGCGTCCAGTCTTCTCATCTACAGATAGGGAAACTGAGGTCCGGTGAGTTTAACTGGCTCAGCTAAGATCACACATTCAGTGACAAACTCAGTTAGAACGCAATTTTACTGAGTCTCAAAAGGTATTCATTTTATTTATCTAAGTTTTAAAATACCTGTAACAAATAATGCGAGGCAGAAGGAAAAAATATATGCACACCTACAGTATGCATAGTGTAACATATGTATATAATATGCACTTACATTTGGTTGTATCTCATTTTACCTCCTCTAAATTATTGAGACTTTCACAGTTGTATTTCGAAAAAACCTTTCAGAGTTAAACATTTAAGGACTGTATTACATACAAAAAAGTCTTGGAAACACCAGCTTCATTTCTGGTGCTGTTTCACATAGATTGTTCTTAACATGTCACAAGCTGCAGACACTTAAAAATACTGTTTAATTTTCTTTAATCCATTTCGTTTTATGGATCTAAAATGGCCATCAGACAATAATACAGCAGTTTCCATAAGGAATAAATTGTTACCGCTTGACAAAAAACTCTTTTTATGCCAGAAGAGGGGAATATAAAAATGTCTTTTTCATATAATTATATTAAAAAATGTGTTCGTACGTTCTCTCATATTACAGCTGTTAGAATGTTTTTTTATTTTCCTTAAGCCACTGACTTCAGAGCTTTCCTTTTCTTCCCCATTTTTTCCTAATTAATTTCTGTTCAACCAAAGAATTCTTTTATTTTATGGCTTCTGCTATCAGAGCAATGCCTTCATGATGTGAGCAAGCCCATTTCTGAGCTCTGCTCTTCCAAAAACAGGGGTAGGAAAGATCAAAATATTTCTAAAAAGGGTACTTTCCCATTTAGGTGTTATTCTTCACGTAAGGAGAGTTGACAGATAATTACTTGCCTGTAAAAAATTGAAATCTTCTGCTACTCAAAGATGGACAGTGCACATAAACAGAGAAATATAACCTTTAAAAGACAGTCCGAGCTTCACAAACTCGGTCCTACGGGGAATCATGTGCTATTAATCAACTTACTACCTGAGTTCTGATAAGTCTTGCTTTTGTTTATCTTGCTTTATCATTATGTGTTAAAGTGTTTTAAAAAAAGAACTAGAATGAATTTAGCGTATTGTTTCTCTTCAACAGATTTCTCTTCTTCTGTTTTTCTCGTGTTTATTTTAGATTTTGTTTATACTTTAAACATCCAGTGTTAACGAGGTTTCCTTATGCACTTTGCGAACTTTACAGACCATTATTTTTCATCTTTTTTTTTCTTTTTATGCTTTGAATAACTGCTTTTCCTTTTAAAGAATAAGGGAGGAAAGTCTGTTTAATTAAATAATATAGTCAAACAACTGCTCTTTTTTACACCGCAATTGCTTCACTATTAAAAAAAAAGGCAAGGCATAAAACTCAACTAATTACATTTATTAAAGATCTGAAGAAGCAGTGGTAGCTCTGCCAATACCTCCTACTTCCACCCTCACACCAACTGCCTGGATATTAGAAAATCTGGAGAAATGAGATGCCTAACACAAATTATTCAACAGGGTAGGGTTATATACAAATACATACAATATTTATGAGATACATTGGTATATTTCTTACCCAAGCTATTTGAGCTCATACAAACAGACTTTTTTTTAAAAAAAAACATGTCACTGCCATGAACTGGCAACTCAGTTAAGACAAATGCAGTTATCGGTACGAATCTAGGAGTCAGAAAATTGGCCGTTTTGAGATCTATTCATTCTGTGCATGTAGATGTGGCTTAGCTTTACTCCCCAGTTAAGAATATGTAATAAAAGTAACAAGTTCCAGTGAAGTAAGTAATCTGTTATTAAAAACAAACAAGGGAGCGTCTGTTATTAAAAACATAAGCTCATTTTCCTTCAGTATAGATTCAACGGCGTTGATCAATAAATATTAGAAATTATGTTTGAAACAGGCAAATTTTGTAAAAGGAATAACTTAAACAATGATATACTTCAGAAGTGATTCTATACTGATTTCATTCAAATATTATCTCTTACACTCATAAATCTACTAACTTTCTCTACCTTTTAAGAGATACTGACAAAAAATTAATATGAGTGTTTCATCTCCCATGGACACACACACACACACGTCAGCATGGGTGTGCAGGCACAGGTAGGAAACTGATCATCGCAATACTTCAGGTCAAACAAACCACTTAACAAACAGAGGTTTTTTCTTTTAATTAATTGCACCATTTTCCCTTTTCAGCTTCTATAGAAAAAGGAAGCTTAGCTATGTGCTTACAATGATAGTTCAGGCTAGAATCCATTACTTTAATCACCTTACAATGAGCAGGAAAAGTCTAATGTGTGGTAAACGTAGCTCTCTTCACAGAAAAGCAGGTTTTAAAGGCATGCGCATTTTCAAAAGAAGCTGGACACACTACAGTCAGGTTTCTGTGTTTTCTATATACAACTGGCGTCTCATTTTGAATTACTTGAGCACTTTGCAAAGCGTATATGCACCATAACAAGAGGTCAAGTTTCACTCAGTGAATCGATTCAATACGAGAAGGAGAAATTTCCACAGAGGGAAGGAAATTGCCTTAAAGTCAACGGGCATCATTTCGTTTCAGCTTCCTGCTCTGAGGGCTGGGTCCAAAGGCCTACAGCGCTCGCTCTGTGCTGCTCTGACGAACAGAAGGCTTGAAGGGCTGTTAGAGAGAGTACTGATGGAATTATAACCGACTAGCTCTCCTTCTGGTGAGGCTACCCAGAAAAGACGAACAGAGCAACGGCTAAAGAAGGTCTTTGTTGTCTAGGTAAGAATGCAAGTTTTCTTTTTTCCTTTTTGAGTTCTTCACTCCAATGGTAACCTCAAATTCAGAAAAGCCAAAGATTCAGTGTGGCTCACACTGGCTTTGATCAGGTTTCCAATATAGTCTAAATAACAGATCATTGTAAAGGATACGTAAAACAGTTTCTGTTCAGACAGTGATCAGTGTTTGAAAAGAACTCTCTGTTTATGTTACAGTGCCATCAACATAGAACTTTCCTCAACAGTTGATCAGAAGCCAGTGATGGCACTAAAGTTAATGGAAATGAGGAAACAGGTTAGATTGCTTGGGTGACTAAACTGATATAATAAGAGTCAATGGCTGGATAAAGAAGATGTGGCACATATATACAATGGAATATTACTCGGCCATAAAAGGAAACGAAATCGAGCTGTTTGTAATGAGGTGGATGGACCTACAGTCTGTCATACAGAGTGAAGTAAGTCAGAAAGAGAGAGACAAATACCGTATGCTAACACATATATATGGAATTTAAGAAAAAAAAATGTCATGAAGAGCCTAGGGGTAAGACAGGAATAAAGACACAGACCTACTAGAGAATGGACTTGAGGATATGGGGAGGGGGAAGGGTAAGCTGTGACAAAGCGAGAGAGAGGCATGGACATAAAAAAAAAAAAAAAAAAGAGTCAGTGAAATGATTTCAGAACTGATGGAGCTAATGACACCCAAGCCATGTTGAGAAGCTTCCTTGGACAGCTTCTGTTCAATTTCCAAAAATCTGTATAAAATAGGTGGTTTTCACGTGACTGTAACAAAATAATTTTAAATCAAGAAAGGAGGGACCCATCTTTCCATTCACAAGACCGTATCATTTCTTCTTTGTGAGGATTAGACAGGTGTTCAGTCTATATTTCCCCCAAAATAAGACCGAGAATACTGAGTTATAGATGACAAAATTACAGAAATAGGCTGGCTCTGTTTATTTTGAAAAGGTTCGTTGAAGTTTTAAAAACACATTTAATTCTTTCAGAAACGAAAAATTTGCATCCAAGCCGTAAGAAATTCACTCCTTTTCTAAAAAATACTCAATCAGGCGTCCCTTTACAGCTGTAATTATATTTTCAGCATCATCAAATATATTTTATTAAGCGCTTATGCCTTTTGGTACAATGGTCATTTTTAGAGACTTGGAGTGCTTTCGTGTTTTATCTTGCTTCTACATCAAAATGTAAATTCCTTAAGGAAAGAAACATCCCATGTAACCCCCCAGATGCCCAGTAGAGTGATCTGCATACTCAATCAAAGGATTTGATTAACCTCTGTCCAGAAATTTCAGTCTTAGAAACCTAGCGATCTATTGGGAATGAACGTAATAACCTTCTAGTATAGGCTGTCTAAAAATCTTTGTTTGTACAAAAATATTCTGCTTGTCTAACCTAAAGCATTCTTGCTGTGATTTCAAACCATTTCTTATAATATTGGACTTTTTGAAGTTGAGGAATCAAACTGCTGGTCAGCATTTTACAAAATACATAAAACATTTCCTTTGGAATAATAAAATAGGACTACCACTTTCTACATCAAGATTGGGTTTTATATAAATGTAGTAAACTACATCTTTAGTTTTAATATGGAATATATTTTCAACATTACTAAATTAGATATTGGAAGAAACTTCACATGTTTGTTTTTTATTCTCCACTAAAGATCAAGTACATTAGGACACCTGAATGAGAAAAAATAGAAAACAAACATGTAAAATAAATGCACGTTGCACTAATATAATATGATCCAGATAAGGTTTGCTGCCTTTTCAGAAATAACTCCTACAATCTTGGCATGCTTCTACTCAGGACAGTTCTGTAAATATGCACATGGTTCAGGACATGGTAAAAATGAAAATGCTGATAAAAAAATGGACATATGTTACCTGGTCTCTCAGTATGTCAAACTTCAGCTGAAATAGCTAGAAAAGAAGGAAGGAAATTATCCTTCCCCGGCCCGTTCCTTATTATTCTTAGAGTCTTCCCTGAGTTCATGGGAGTAGAAATTATGTCTACCAAAATAGTCCTTGGTTCTGTAACTGCATATTAATGAATTACAATCGAGGTCCTTTCCACAAGCAAGAAATAAGGGTGAAGACCTCTATCTCAATCCTTTTTGAGCATGAAAGCACTGACTCCTTTAAATAATTGGCTAAAAACAATGCAACATCCTCTAGGTGAGTTTTGTGGTGATTAAGGTAGCTTTCAATATTTCCCAGAAACTTCTAAAATGCAGTTCTCATCTTTGAAAACCTAATTTCACCCTTAATTTTCTGCAACCCCATACCTTTTCAGTTGTTGATACGTTAACTGTTCAAGTCTCATCTAATATTCTCATCAAATTGATGGCTATTCCTTTTAATTGGAATATTCAGTCCTATAAATCATGTTTTAATCATTTGATCCCATTTTCCCAAATACTACAAAAATTAACCATCCAACTATTTAATTCAAATTGCACAGTATTTTGGCATTTCCTATAGCGATTACTATTATTTCTTCGTTAGTCTCTTGAAGTGAAAACATTTTGGAGAAAATAGGAAGTCCTACATCAGAAGGTAAATCGCTTCTAGTAGGGTTTCAGTTAAACATGTCTAGTTTAGAAATCTGATTGGGCCACTGGCTTCTTTTTTTAGCTTAAGCTAGTCATGTAACCCCTCAAAATGTAAATAATGATACTTGCAGATGAACAATCAGGAAAGAAAATATCTAGATAGATTATAACTAGTAAAAATGAAGATAGAGACTACTTTTGCAGTGAATCCTGGTCTGCATGGGAGTAAGAAAACGGCTACAAATTCAAACGAATTAACCAAAAGCAGTAACCTCTGGTTTGAAGCCCCCGGATGGCTGAAACCAAAGAGCTAGTTTGTCCATTAAGATACTCTGAAATCTAATATTTCAGCATAATGAATCACAGTATATGACTGTGATTTTAAGTTATTCCATTGTGAATCACACTTACTTGATTTCCGTTAATTTTTTTTCCTAATTAGAATAACTTAATGAAAAAGGAACATGTATGCAAGGGTGAGAAGCGATTTGCCCTGGGTCTTCCTTAGCTAACATAATAGATTTAGTGGTATGTTGGGTTTCAGTTATATTGCTTGTGTGTTTGCAACATGTGGGTACTTTAAAAAAATCAGCGATTTAAAGTAACAAACCACGTGGGGTGGGTTCTCTTCACACATACAGTCGTACCACCTCATCCTCCCAACAACCCTAGCAGGGAGGCATTTTACCGAGGAGGGGACTGAGGCTCACAGAAGTTACCTGCCTGAGAACACATGCTAATCAATAGTGGAGCTGAGCTTAGAACCCAGGGTGTCTAGGGTCGCAGTCAGGCTCCTGGACAGCACTGCTTTAATAGGCAAGTTCATACCATTGCCATTTGGAAGAACTGGATCACCAGGAGATACATATAATCCTGCCAGTGTAGAAATGCACTGTGCCTGTCCCGGACCCATTTCAAGGGCTTTTCCCATAACACAGTTTTCTACTAGGGCAACCTAGGGACCTTCCGTTTCTCTATTTAGTACCCTTCTCCTACCTCCTGGAATTTCTACACCAACACCAAGAAATCTGTCTTCACGTTGTCTGTACTTCATCACCCTGAACTTATTCTCTCCTTCATACAGGACAAAATTTGATATGTAAAAGTTCAAGCTTAGAAATAAGTGACCAGGAGCTATGAGATATAAGTGACCAGGAGCTATTAACATTTTAATAGGGAGTAGCTCACTCATGCAAAATAGGAATGGAATTCTATTGGGATCACTTAGGTATCACAGAATAACAGAAGCGATCCTTGAAGGAAGGGTTTGCCCTTCAAATGATATCATATCTTAAAAAACCTGACCTTTATTAGAACCAAGTCTAAAATTTTCCTACCCTTTTTCATCACTGACCTAGGAGGGTACAACTATCCAATTGGATAGTGCAGTATTTTTCATCAGCAATGATTCCTCAAAAGGAGAAAATGAATTTTACAAATTTATATTAGGGTTTCCTTATATCAGTCAGATAACAGTTTACATGTGATCATACCGACATGTGACCACTGATTTATATTTTAAAGCCAAAGGACACACTACCTATTAAACCCTTTAAAAAAATTTTTTTACAACCAAATTAAACAAACAAGCAAGACCTCAGCCAAAATCATAACGGGACATTTACAACGGATTCATTTTTAATGAAATATGATTGGTGATTGATTATGCATTACACTATCTTTTTACACTTGCCAAATGGGATATGAAAATCAAGCAATGCCGAATATAAATAATCTGACGCAATCTGATACACATCTTGTAAACAGTTGCCTTGAATTTACAAGGCTGATCTACATGTAAATGAAGTAACCTTTTTAACTGAACCGACCGATTGGCTCTGCTGAAAAATATCAGTTCACTTTTTTTTTCCCTTTAAGTAAATACCTACCACAGGGTCAAATTGCTAGAATTTTATACTCTGGAATTTCCTCCCAGAATATAACATTCTGCTACTGTACATTCTTAACAGGTTTGATTAACTTTATAAAAAGGGGGTCAAATACTGACCACATTAGAGGTTTGGTTTCGATTCCTCACTAAAACTGGTTTTGTTAAGCTGAGCTCGGTGGCTCCCGCAGAGAAAAAAGAGGAAAACAATTAAAGACTCCCTCAGGAGGCCCCATCTTTCAGCAGAAGATTTGGGGGAACATTCTTCTTCACATCCAGTCACAGTCAAATGCCTTTTAAGGGTGTTACTGAGCCACAGCACGGCTTTGGTTTTCTATTATTTCCTATTGTTAGGTCCAAGGTTCAAGGGGAACAGTAAAGGAAGAAATGAAACAGTCCTGATTAGTTTACGTATACAGACGACTTGATTGCCATTCCAGAGCAACTTCTTTCTTTCTTTCAAAATCTTAATTGTCTTGTTGCTTTACTTGGTTACTGGGTTTTGATTGGCTTTCATGTCACATCTGGTTCATTCCTATAGCCATACAGATAAGAAAAAATGAACTCATCTCCGCCAAAAATGTCAAGATTTCATCAAGAAGTCTTCTGAGGCCAGATGATAGGCAGAAATAAAAATAAGAATTTAATAAATGAAAGAAAATAAAAATTAATGAATGGATGTGATTTGTGAAGAACAATGAGATGCTATTAAAATAAAAGGAAGCTAAATTAAGTGTTACTCAACAAATGTGGTTCGTAATAAGAAAACTGTTAACAAGAAACAAATGACTGTTGTCCAGAAGCACCACAAAAATGATTTACATGTTACGTGCATACTGAGTAATATTGAAATAAGAAAGGCTGAGATGCTTATTCACATAGAATGACTTTCTGAAACTTATCCAACTTAAAGAAGTATAAAAAAAATGCCCTCTTTACTATATAGCATCTAGAGATGCTATAAAGGAAGATGAGATCTGATCACTGCGTAAACATATGCTAAAGAAAGATGTCAAAGGAGGATTTCAAAAAGACAGCTAAAGTGTAACAGCGGAGAAACGCCACATTAACTCTGCTCTCGGGGGAAAAACACAGAAGCAAGTAATGCAAACACACGGGTGAGGCTATCGTCCTCCATAAATATGTAACTAAATAGCAACATTTTCAAGTTCAAGTCATTTGGTAAAAGCCAAGGAAAAACAAACATTAAAATGTTACGAGTGAAAATAAACTTCTCAAAGCAGCATTTTCCTAATTCAAAGTTCACATTACTTTAAGAAGAAAACCCTTCATTTTTTTTTTTTTTTTTACTCTGAAAGCAGGTTTTATTCAAATTTCTAGTGTGCATGCAACCGCAAGCATTAAGGACTTCAGTCCCCCAAATACTTAAGTAAATACTTAAAACAAGCTATAATTTAGTGAAGTGGATTCCTGCCCATAATACAAAGCTGATTCCATATAACCTTCTGGAGGAAGAACACAAACGTGGGTTTGAATGTGAGGTCTGAACAAAATGACAAAGGTTATGGCTGTTTTTACTAAGCTACAAACATATTCCAAACTCATGCAAAGTCTAAAATTAAAGAAGCATCTCATCCCATAATATTAAATTTGACGTTTGCTGTATTTAAAAAATAAACAACATTTAGAAGACAATGATCTTCATACGAAGAAAAATCTTCGTATTTCACACAGCCATGTGCGCACACCAAGATGCTTTTTGAACTTGAAAGCTGAATCAAAGGATTAAGTAAATGTATTCTGTGCAAAGGAAATGATGGTGTCAGAGCAGAGATGACTTTGAGGTTTGCAATATATATGCTTTGTTGTACTGTTACGTAAATTATAATGTTTTATAGTACTGAAACGTTTAAAAATAGACACAGATTTTTTAAATTTCCTGTTCTATTATATATTGTTATAAAGTATCCAGTGTTTATTCTCAAATTGGGATACAGAAGTTGAATTAAGAAATGCCTCGACAGTAGTTTTGTTTCTGTTTTTGTTTTTCATTCCAGCTGTGGAAGAGAGGACTATTTTTAAACGAATTCAATGAAAAAACAACATCATGTACTGCTGACCCACTCTGGTTTGGGTTCATCCTGGCCACACATTCCAAATGAGTCTAAATGAACAGGCATTATGTAAATAGGCATCGCTAAATAAAAAGCAGCTCGTGTATTAATCCAAACCCTGCGGTGCTCTTAGACAAGCCTGGAGACCATCCCAGACACCTGGCTTTTGAAAGACCACCAAGAGAATAAGTAAAAGGAGTCCTTAAAAGCGTTTCAAAATTAAATCTAACTTAAATACCAGATTTAGATATGTTTTTGCTCAGCAATTTAAAAAGTTTATTTTGGTTATTTAATACAAAAATTCTCACCTTGAAGACACCAAACTGTTCCTCAATCAGTGAATAGTTAAGAATTAAAATCGTGGAAAGGGCTCGGGTGAAAACAAATGATTTCACTTCTCGCTCTACAACATATACTCTGGTTTCCTTCATTCCAATGCTGACCTCTGCTTTTAAATATTTGGAATCGAAAATTTACAGGTATGTATAGATGAAGTACAATAACCACACCACCTGTTTAAGACGGTGATATAAAGAAATTAACTAGAAAAAATTTTAGAATGCCTAATAGGCCCCAGGGTAAAATACAGAATCATAATGTTAAAACTCACAGATACTACAGGAAAATGACTATGAAGTTGTTTTATTTTTTCTCTAAGAAATAATTAAGTAATGAGTTCAACTTGTTAATTTTTAAAACCATTTAACTAAAATATTCCATAGCTAACAAAATTAGTTATTCAATTTAGAAGGGAAACACACATATTATGAGAAATCCTAAGGCCTAAAAAAAGAGAATTCCTGAATATGCAAGACATGGATTTTATGGAGAGTTAGTATGTATATTTGTAGGTTCATAGTTTTTGAATTCTATTAAACTCTTCCTTGGGGGATGGCTTCTGTCACATTGTTTGAATCACGACAAAAGCCACAGAAAAGATCAACAGTGCTGGGAAGGTAATGATCTTTCCCAGGCCTCTCTGGAGCTGGTTGTGAAATTTATAAGGAAAGTTCTATCCATGGCCTACGTAATTTTTTGGTGAGGCAGTAGAAATTGATTCCATCTATCTAAAAGAATAAAAGTTGTCAATTTAGGTATGTGAATGTTCTCAGCTGCCACAGATCTTGGAGACACCTGGGGTTATTAAAGGCACAGAAGTTTAACTTATGGATGTGTGATTCAATCATCTATCTTTTAACTAGGTGATAGGTATTAAATACGGTGCTCTATTTTGTAGGATGTAACGGAATTACAAAATACCATTCCTGCCCTTGGGGTGCTTAGAATCTACTAGGAAGATACAAACATTCTGCAGCCGTGAAACACGGAGTGTTTTAACAGGAGCTAACTCTTATCAGAGCAAAAATTTTATGTCAAAATGTATAAAATAGTGTAAAGAAACTTTTGCCCCTAGATTAAATCCTAAGACTTCTCTTGAGTAGTTTAATTGTGGGCTCATCTGAACCTCAAAACTTTCAACAAGTTTTTTTTTTTTTGTCAATGCAATTTATATAACTTTAAAATTTTAACATAATTTCAAACTTACAGAAAAGTCACAAAAGCAGAACAAAAAATTCCTACACACCTTTACCCAAATTGGCTACTTATTAACATTTTGCCCCCTTTGCTTCATCACCAATGTGATTTTATAAACACGACAATGCAGAATAAAATGACTTCATAGCAATTATAATTAATCAATATTTTTTAGGATGGTTCAAACTCAAGTTAAAGGGAACACCACTTGGCTGCCAGGATCACCAAGTACAAATCTAACCACAGCCTTGAACTGGAAAGCTCACTGGATTCGTTTCAGTAGTTTTTGAAAGCAGAACAAAAGAAAACATGTATGCCAAACATTTGATAATTTAAATGAAAGACAATTCTTTATTTCCATCTTGACTCTAGATAGTTCTGTAATCACCTCATTTGGGAATTTTCAGGGTGGTTTCATGGCAGAAATTTCCCCCAAATTGGGTGATTTAGGAGCATCAGCTTGATGAATCCAAAGGACCATAGATGGATCAGGGCCTGGAGGCACGATTCTCTGAGGGGCTCTGAGTGGGATGCTAACTGGCAAGTCCAGGTACAGGTGGGCAGAAGAATTTGTAAGACATTTTTCAGATTGAGAAAACGAAAGTGTTTGGGACTACTTCATCTGGCTCGATTTTGGATCGTCCTAACCGCTCATTAAAAAGAATTAAGAATTAAGCTATGATTGTGTCTCAGTGACTTAATCTGATGGTGGGATGGTAACACCTCGCACAAGGTAAAGGGAAGCAAGGAGGCTTTACTGAGCACCACCTGACCGCCAGCACTGGCCACTGGTGGAGACTCTGGCTTGACCCCAGGGTCTCATCTCACTCATCATTGACTCATAGGTCATCGTTTCTTGAAAGTCACTTTAAACCAATCATCTCTAAAATGCTAACGTCTCCTCCCACCTCTCTCATCATAAGGCTTGGACAAAACTGGGTATCAAATTTTAAATATCTGTGTGAAAAGAGTTCTGCCAACTTTAAAACATTATTTAAATGTCAGTGATTACTTTAACAGATAATTGCAACAGCTTCCTTTAGAACTTGTGAGTCTAGAAGAATATTCACTTTCAAACCGAAGGATGTCCTATGTATTCGTTTATGTAATACCGCTACTAATAATGAACACTTGATGAGTGCTAGTTATGTGTCAGGTGTGATTCTAATGTCTTTAGCTTCACTACAAACCTGAGACTAAGTACTATTATTATCTCCACTTCAAACACAATGACGCTGAACCACAGAGAGTAGGTAATTTGCCCGAAGTCATAAGGCAGTACATGGTAGAGCTATAATTCAAAAAGGTAGTTTCCTTCTGGAGCCCACACTCTTAACCACTATGCTAGACTGCCTCCTAACTGTGTCATTTATACAATCCTCCATCGTATAAACATCATCTGTTACAGGCTGACTGGAAACCATGCCCTCTGCTAAGCACCGTGTCCTCTGTGTATGAAAACACTGGTCTGACAGTACGTGGACAGAGAGACCTAACTCATCCACTAAAATACCTAGATTCTTCAAGGCACAGTTAGGTTTGATCAAATAAGTCATTCACCAGGCAACACGAAATGGCTGAAGCTACCAGAGAGCGATTCACTAATTGCTGGACAGTGGGTCATTTCAACCGTGTACACAAATCCCTACTCCCAGAGCTACTGAGGCACTACCACAGTGCCCCGTAAGCACCCACGTGCCCCTACAAGCATAAGACTTGCAAAAGCATGTTTGGCTTTATTTGGAAGATGATGCAGGACCTTTCAAATGCACTGGCTTTTCCTACACTGCCATCAAGAAGACAAACCGGGCAAACAATCATTTATGGTGGACATATTGCTCTAGCATCGCCTGTCCTCAATCCGGGAGAAAAACTGACAATAACACAGCCATCAGCTTTCCTGTGCTGTCAGTGTCTCTTTGGCAGAGGATAACAGTAGGCAGGACTTCTTTAAGTTATTTTCAGACATCTTAAATAGTCCATGGGCCTCTTCTGTGCAAGCACGCTGAGGGATTTTTGTCTCGATTTTAGAATTATGCAGGGGAGTAATGAAAAGAATGGCATAAAAGAAACAGAGTATGAAATACTTCTGTGTTTTCACTAGCATGTAGACTTTCTGTGGTTTGCAAATATTTACATTTACATCTATATTTATATTTATATTTGGCAGACCAGAGACCTGAGGTGGTAAAGATAAATGAGAAACGTGCCCCAAATGGGGGCATCAGTAACAACACAGCACCAAGGCCTCGCCAGCTGCAAACGACACACTTAAAAAATAATTGTAGGTTGTGAGGAGTCACTAATAAAATTAATTTCTAACGTGGTAAAAAGATAAGACACGCAGGATCATGCTATCTGCCTTAACATGCACTTCCTGAAACACTGTCACGTACCAGGTTCTTCCCGGACAAATGGACTTCTCGCACCTTGCAAACCCACAGAAGAGATTGTAAGTTCATTAAGCTGCTTGCTGTCTTTCAAGAGGTTTTTTCCCCCTACTTACAGACAGTGTGTAACAAATTAAATATCCAACTGAAATAATGAAAATGTCAATACTTGTAATAAAAGTTTTCCCAAAAAAAGGAAATTAAAAATTGAAAATGAGTGGAATAAAAATGTTTTTCTTTTCTTCCCCCCTCCCTTTAGACATTCTTTCAATTAGAAAGGAGACCAAACTTAAATTATAGCTACCAATTAATTTTTCTGCTCTCTGGCACGTGAAATAAGCGTCTTTCATTAAATAGGATATTAAAGCTCATTGGTTATACAAGGAACCTCCAGATTAATAGACTAGAGTTCTCCAGTTTCAATTATTTTCTCTACTTCCTAATATCGGTTCAACTGCCCCCCTTTCCCTGGTGGGGCTTAATCTCTCACTCCTATTGTCCCTAAGTATTTAACTGACTCTTTCCACTACTGTGGGTCACTCAGTTAATCTGATCTTGAGGGTACAACCTCCTCGTTAAAATATGCGTGTGTGTGTGTGTGTGTGTGTGTGCGTGCGTGTGTGTGAATTAGTAGTTAAGAAGGGCTTAAGATAAAACCAGCAGCAGCAGGGAAGAAAACAAAACAAAACAACACAAAAACAGTGCCAGCTAGGAAATGAAAGTGGGCAATTATCCAGAGCTTTTGTTTTGCAGCCATATACACTCACATGTTTCCAGAATCCCAAACGAATAAGGAGAGAAAATAACGAATCAGTCCTGACTTCATACTGTGTATAAATTAAATTCCTAATAGATGATCTATAAGTTTGCTTTTGTTTACATAAACCTATTGTTTTAGGAAGCAATTCTTAGTCTTACAGACACTACCCCTAGTATCAAAATTCATTTAATGGATAAAAAGAAATTTCCTGAGACAACAAAGATGGGGTGTCAAGTTAAACTAGATGCCTAGACCATAATCTTTGAGTATTAATCTTAATTTCTGGGAAAAACAAATTTTTAGTAATCCATTTGCATAAAGCCGGCTTTTTGAATGATGGTTTATGATTTACGAAAAAGTCACTATATTCTTAATGTTATACATTATAACACAGTCTTAATTAAAAGAATAGCAATTTTTTCTGTTTGGTACCGCCAAAGAAGTGATCCAAAAGTGCACATTTTTAAGGTATGTTAAAAATCTTATCAGTACTCCAAATACAGCTGAGGAGACCTTAACATAGGAGAGGAATTGGCCTAATATTCATCCACACATTATTTATAAGCCTCCGATAGATATTCCACTTGTGGTCGCCTTCCTTTCACTGCTGAATTTGTGTAACAGGCTGTATATAAGATTTTCCCGTATTTCGCATATTCCAGGTCTCCCACTGTGTCCCTGAGTGCACAGGCAAATGGTACTCGTTTCCTCCTAATCAGGCACAAAGGCTCTCGTCCAAACTTCATTCTTCAGCGCCTTTCCGCATTCTCTGTCAATCTTCCTATTTTGAAACCGTTGGTCACACCGGCCAATGTCTATGCACACGGCCTTGACACTTTTCCAAACTCCATAAATGTGACTTCCATTCCCAGGACTGGCTCCTGATCGTTTTATTGCTCCCGTATCGAAGATTTTGCTAAATTGTAGTTCTTAGACCCTCCCTCTTCCATCTCTTTCCAGAGACACATTTATTCTCAGGGTTTAACTAAGACCTATTTTGAAATGCGTATCACCAAACATTCTGATGTATCGTCCCTAAACTCTTGTCACGAATCCTCAAATCCTATCGGATTTTCACGGAGCCACTGTCACCTTCCATGTAGGAGAGCAGTAGCCAGCTTGGTCCTGACACTGCAGTGTTGTTTCTTAGGTGCTGAATCCTCATGTCTCAGGGCATCATAAACATTTGTTGACTAAATGAGTATTTTAAAAACCGCTTGCCATTGTCCACTCTCACTTGACAGAACCACGAGAGTTAGAGAGTCAGATTGGAAACAGAAACGGCCTTGATTCTCATGACCCGGGAAGAAACTGTAAGAGTCTTCCCTGGATTCTTCTTTTCATTCCTATTCACGTGGTCACAAAGTCTAGCCAACCCTCTGTGCTTATTCACGTTGGTTCGCGGAACTGAATTTTAAAATTGCTCCACATCAGGCACACCCATTTCATAATACCACAGGAAGGATTCTCTAAGTTCTGGCGTGGTTCATGTAAAATACTCACTGAAACACTCGAGTTATTACTTTGAGTCTGGACTCTGCCGGTATATCTTATTACACAAGGTCTTTACCACCCTGCATGTTTCTGGATGGCAGTATCCACCAAGGTATTTGCATATAGTAGGACTCAACCAGTAACTCACTGAATTTATGAATAGATAATTTAAAATTTACCCAGTAACTTTATGACTACGGTTTTTCAGGCTTTTTGGGCGCTCTGATTGACAGTGCCCAAAGTAATCAATAAAAACATTTTGGACACCGGGTTGTTTCCCAATATAAATTAGTATATGGATCATTGATTTATTAAGCATTATCTTGTGTATTTGGTTCCACAGCCAGAGAACCGAGGAAGTCAAATTTCTGTGAGGTTGATTTTACCAAACTAAGCGTGGATAGTAACTCCACTGAGAAATTGCCCCAAGCAGCAATCCAACTTCATCTTTTGTTAAATCTCTCTCACTCGGCACCTGATTATATAGTACTTATAACCTTGCTAACCCTTTTTTAAAATTTTATTTATTTATTTATCTTTGGCTACGTTGGGTCTTCGTTTCTGCACGAGGGCTTTCTCCAGTTGCGGCGAGCGGGGGCCACTCTTCATCGCGGTGCGCGGGCCTCTCACTATCGCGGCCTCTCTTATTGCGGAGCACAGGCTCCAGACGCGCAGGCTCAGCAGCTGTGGCTCACGGGCCTAGACGCTCCGCGGCATGTGGGATCCTCCCAGACCAGGGCTCGAACCCGTGTCCCCTGCATCGGCAGGCGGACTCTCAACCACTGCGCCACCAGGGAAGCCCTGTATTGCTAACCTTAATGGGCATGTCTTGTCTCACGTTGAAGACCGTCCACTGATTGGAGGGGTGCCCTCTTAGCATTCTTTCCATCCCCCCTCAGTTCTATGCCGTGTTCCTACTAGGTCTGCCTTAAATACTTCTTGTACAAAGACTCAGCATTAATGCCAAAAGAACATGTGTTCATAGAAATTCAACATAAAAAAATATAAAATCAAATTTCAAAAAACTGAAGTGATATCCTATGTAAAACATGTGTACATCACAACGGACATTTTGCAAAGGTCTGAATAAATATTTATAATGGTGTGCTGAAAAGCCGGTTTAGATGTCTCCGTTAGTATTTTTAATTATGTCGGTTCATGAATATTTTACTTCAAATCACTTCTTTCTCCTTGCCAAATGGAAATGATCATAAGGCCTCTTTTGAAGTCAAAACAGACCCTTTACTGATAAAGCAGAAAGAAGAGGAAAAAATACTATCGAAGAAATAAAAAATATCTTTTCCATACACTTGTAGTAAACCTAAGTTCTGCCTATAAAAATCAGTTAGTAAGCTATGAAAATTCATTTAAAACTATTTAATAGCCTTGTGATACCAACTCACCCACTTTTACTAAGATGGCACTCTTCACAGTACACACTATTTATTGAACTTTTCATTTTTAACCTAAACAGTTTCAAGTCAGACAGATAAATGATGAGACATGATCTTTGATGTGGAAAACACACTCAATACTGAACTGTGTTGTGGATTACAACAGATTTATCTGGGTCATAAATTTTAAGTTAAAAGTAACAATAAATTTGCGGAAAGTAGAAAGGCTTTTAAACATCATTTAAAAAATGGACATGAGACAGTACTTGGATCCTATACAAAAAAATAGTGTTCCTATTAGAGAAAGCGATTGAAGAAAGTAGGAAGATGGCAAAAGTAAATATACTGGCCCCCAATTTAGTCTTTGACACAGAGAGACTAATTAAATATAATACTATCTAAGTAACTCAGGGAGACATTACATTTTTAAATTTATTAAACTTACTACTTTAAAAAGTTTGTGAAGATTTATTTAAATAGTGCATTTTCGCACAATTGTTTTGTCCACTGAAAACTACTTTGTATCCTGTTGAAAGTAGGCAATACTTACATGTAAAATTTGGGAACACTTGTCAGAGCTCAATAAATTAAAGGTAATTTTCAAGCTTATTAATAAAATTTCCTTGGTTTGTAAAGACTGATGATCATAATACTATAGTTTTTACATGAATAACATTAAATTCTGTCATGCAAAATTACAGATAACACATTTTAAAAAGTAAGAAACAAAACAAAAAAAACAAAAAAAAAAAAAGTAAGGAACATCAAAAGTCCCACTAGATTGCTTTACGTTTAATAAGAAAAAACTCACTTTAAAATGTTTTATGTACTAGCTCAGCAGGACACATGTACATCATCACTGAAATTTTACGTTGTCACTTAACATTTTCCCTAATTTGTCTAATGAAATTAGCTAATGTGTTTTTATTATTGCTTTTTCTGTTATAAATCTTACAGAGATTTTTATTTTTCTTAACTTGGAAAAAGATCAAAATGCTTGCAGATTTCAGATTGCTATTAGATGTAATAATTATACACTAAACTAATTACCACTGAACCAAAACCTGACTAACAACGAATTAAATTTTATTACATCAACACAGAGCATAGATTTTCAATTTAACACAGGGCGCAACTATAAACACGAGTCCATCAGCCTGCATATTTATTTCAAGTAAAACATCTAGGTCAGATTTATAAAGTTTGAACTTGGCAGGGTTTGTAGACTAACTTGTCAGTTTCACAAATCTACTAATTTGCCGACTTCTAAGAACAGAGAAAGGGGCTACTTGCAAAGTGAACGTAATGCATCACTGCCAAATAATTCCTATCGTAGCCAAATGCATACTGTGAAAAGGTTGCTACGTAACGGGAAAAATCAGGGAACGCCAGAAAGAAATACTTCCCATCGTAGCCAAACGCGTATTGTGAAAAGGTTACTACGTAACGGGAAAAATCAGGGAACGCCCAAAAGAAATATTTCCCATCGTAGCCAAATGCGTATTGTGAAAAGGTTACTACGTAACGGGAAGAATCGGGGAATGCCAAAAAGAAATAATTTATTTTAAGTTCGGCCGTGCATTTTATTTGTGACTTCACTTTTTCTGAGATTACTGACACACACCACTGCTGAGTCTTGGTTTCTTTTCAGTAAAATGGAAGTAAGAAAAACATGCATGTTATCTTAGAGGAATGCAAGTAGCATGAAATGCAGACTCTTTAGCTGAGATGAAAGTACCCATTTGTTTACTGTTTAAGGAACCAATGCAGACTAAAGTGCAACATCAACCGTAATCCAGTATGCATCTCAAAACAGTGGATACGGAATCTCCATTCATTTTTCAAGAAACTGCATTTAAATTGGTCACTCACAACAATTGGAAAGTATAAGAGATTCACTTGATAAACTTTAATTTCATAAAAAAGAAATGTTTACTTTCTACCAGATGGTAAGATTAAATTACATAAACACTGTCAGCAAGTTGAATCCTCAGATGTATTCATTCCCACCACAGAAGCTTCAAAACCTGTCTATAATTTTGTAACTGATGTTTAGAAACAGCTGTAGCTGGCATAGCTACATCTTATATACGTCAGCTTTAAAGGATTAAATATTTTTAACCCCCAACGGAGAGGTCTTTTGCTGCTAACAAGCCTAGAGTAAATTACACCGGAAGAGATTATTCCATTAGAGTTATCTCACACCAGATATTTGGTAAACAAAATGGTCCAGAATCATAAGTTTTTCTTAATTACTGGAAATTCCGTTTGATCTGGGCAAAAGAAAGATTTTAAATGTACAGCACTTTCTGATAATAAATGTAAGATAAAATCTCCTCTAAAGACACTCACATATATCTTCATTAATATTTTAGATGGTAGTAAATTATACATTTTTTTCTTCATAAGAATTCAGTTTGTCTCAAGAGACTTTTTTTTTTTCCTGGTGTAGATTTGCACTTCAGTTTTTGGTAGAGTCAGTGTATCTTCTATTAAGAGTTTAAAATGAGCTTTACAGTAAATGTTTAAAACCGATGGTAGAATCGGCAGGGTCTTCTGAAATGCTACACTGCGAATTTTGTATTCAGTTAATCTACCTGAGGGAACACAATTAACCAACCTAACTAGCTAGACTTCAGGCTTCAACCACTTGATTTATGAATTAATCTAATCTAATTAATTTTCAAGAAGCATTGATTAATGGCAGTCAAATGTACAGATCTTTGGAGATGAAATCCATCAACACGAATGTGTATATATATATATATTTACATATATATAAATGTGTGTATATATGTGCATACTTATATATATACTATATATAGTATATATATTTGTATATACATAGCATGCATATATACATATGTACATATATACACACATTTATATATTTTGTATATTATATATATACACATACATATTTTCTCCCATATAATTCTCATTTTTAAACCTTAATCACTGTGGACTATGTGAATAATTTTTAAGCCTGTGAATACAAATGTTCTAAAAAATTAGACAAATATAATAAATAATTATACAGAGTGTGTTCTTTTTTCAGAACATGTAATAAACGAAAACTGGTCCACACAAATGAAAAGGTAAAATCGGATGACTGATTGAGGCACTAGAAGAGATATCAGCTTAGAGAAGAAAATTCAACACAATTCAGCACAAATTCCCCGAATTATAAATTACACATATAATTTGTGTTACATTTAAAGCTGGAAATCACAATGCACTCACAGCAGAGACTTCTACAAACACTGAAAGAGAACAGTACGAGGATGAGGTGGTTACTTTCATGAGCAGCTTCTGAAACTAGTCTCTTTCATTTATAATTATATATAACTCACCTAGCTCCGAGAGGAATAAAGCATGATGGAAATTCAAGCTTGTGCTTTTTACTAAAAATCATTATAATATTATCCAAATTTAATGCACTGACTGATAGCCTACATCATAAAACAAGTGTAGCTCTACAAGGGAAGTAATAAGTCATTTCTTTGAAAGATACACGTAAGCCCAAGAATTCTTTTGTCCTCCGTGTGTCACCCCCATTCTTTATCAACTTCTACCGCTGTGATATACTTCCTGGATCTACTTATACATTTAGATTGTGAATTAGCATAGTCAATAGAGTGAGGCGAGCTATTTAACAGAGAAATGAAGTTAAGCTCTTATTTTACACAAGACAAACTATTTATTTCAACTTTCTCTTATTCATTCAACTTTCTCCTAATTATGTGAAATTTATACTCTAAGCATAATTGGATGAAACAAACTTTTTGTAGTTTTCAAGAGGAAAGAAGGCATCCTTTCTGATAAATGTCTTCATTTCGTACTACCAGATGTCTCTCTGTATCCTCTCATGCTTTCTGATTTTATTTTTATAAGTGTGAGAACAGTGAAAATGCCAGCCATTGTAGTCAGTCAGCTTGAGCCCCAGCAAAGATTACATAGTGAGATGTTATCTCGGTGGTTTCACATAAATACTGAACTTGAAGTCCACCTGGCTCCTTAGGATCCACAGCTGAGCACAGAGAGCACCCCCCCCAAACCCACATTTGATTAGCTCCATTTTACAGATAACTCATTTTAACAATCCCATTTTAAAATCCAACACAGAATGTCATACACCAAACCAACTTAGTTCTAAACATAACTTGCTTCTCTCTACCTTTATGACGTTCTAAGTCTTAAAGAAACTAGAATTTAGCAATTACAATAAATAATGATACCTGTGTAAACATTGGGATTTTTTTTTTTTTTTTAAAGGGCAGCAGGAATTGGGTTAGAAATAAATTTCAAAGTCCATCATAAAACTACTGAAAATATTACTTCCGTACTCTGGGCACTTTTGCTAACTGTTTTGTGGTTTGGGGGGTGAACTGCCACAGATTCCCCTGGAAGCTGCAAAGTGATGGCAAAATCGGCTCCATCAGGGGATGGAGCCCCTAAAAAGGCTGTTTCGAGATTCATCCGTGCTGAATGGCTGCGATTCTTGAGGTCTCTTCCCTCTGCCTTGGGTTCTAACATTAGCGCCGAAGCCCAAAAGAACGACTTTAGAAAAAGGTGCTGCAACGTTATCTGCCTTTTTCAGTTTCCCGTGGAAAGTTGCAGCTGAGCCTGAAGAAAGTATGTTTTAAAAGCCTGCTATTTTATTATGCCTGTGGGAGAACACCCTTGCAAAACAGCGGCGTTAAATATGGGATCTTTACTAAGGGGTCAGCGGAGTTACCGGGTTAATGACTGTATGCATACGTGGCAGAATCTGCCTTTCCACCTGCCCCTGCCTCACCCGCAAAGGACGAGTGAGAGAGGACTCAGCCTGCTTTCAGGTTTCTCTTCAATTTGCTGCACTACAAGCGCCGAACAGAGTAGAGCAGCGGCACGAATGTTTCCAAAAGCTCTCAGAGATCCTGCTGGGGGGCTGGCGTCCTAGCACTACAGGAAGACATCTGCTTAGCCTGCTCCTCCAAGCTGGACACGGAACACGTGTGTCTGGGCCTCATTTGACCACGCGACTCAGGGCAGCTCAGCAGAGGGTCAGGAATCGGATGGAACAGGTAAGAAAATTTGCTAGTACATCCGGCCACAAAGGCAGCCACACATCACAGACCAGTTTATAAAGACTGACCTTGCTTATGAATCCCGTCTTTGCAAAGTGACAGGTGAACGTGGCTCAAATAAAACGAAATTATAAAGTAACTTCTCCGGCATCAGAAGCTTCCTAAATATAAGGCATAGTCTCGGCTCTGATGGATGTTACAACAATCTCAGCTCTGAAGGGAAATCCTAAAATAATAAGTCTTGACCAAGTCCTAAGAAAAAGTGAGAGATCCATGTTTCCCTGGAGGAGACGGTGTTTGAGATGAGGCTTAAAGATTGATTAGACTTAAATCAGTGGTTTCTCAATCCTGACTGTGCTTTAGAGACACCTGGGAAACTCTTTAAACGTACTTGATCATGACCATGTCCTAACTCCAGAGATTCTGATCAACCAGTGTGGGGTGAAATCCCAGCGCTGGTTTTTTGTGAGAACTCCCTAGGTGATTCTAAGGTGTTGTTATGGTTGAAAAGTACTGAATAAACAGAAAGTAGATGGGAATGTTCCATTTTCCAAAATGACGAAGAATAAAAATTGTAAAAAAAAAAAAACAGGCTCCCCCTTAAGATGGTTAAAAATCTTTTGGGGGCAAAAGAGTACAGAGACTCTAGAACTAGCAGTGTGAAGTCAGGTTTTAGAATCCTGAGTCTTTCATTCGTTTATCGTTTAACCAATAGGTGTTCACCAAGGACTA
Organism: Neophocaena asiaeorientalis asiaeorientalis; assembly: GCF_003031525.2. NCBI lineage: Eukaryota > Metazoa > Chordata > Mammalia > Artiodactyla > Phocoenidae > Neophocaena > Neophocaena asiaeorientalis. The sequence goes on along the minus strand of NW_020173204.1, from coordinate 5,278,440 downwards.
CGTATAAGGTGCTATATCATGTTATTGGTAAAACAAAGGGAAGCAATACTAGCAAGATCCCCGGCTTTATGGGCTTCACAATGAAGTGGAAAAGAAAGACATAATAAGGGGGTTTGTGTTATGTGTTGTTTTAAACAAGGGATGATAGCATCCTTTCTGCATACTTAAAAGATCCCTCCGGCTGTGATGTGCAGAGAAAGATGGACGGGGATCCAGACTGACCGCAATGAACCAGTCAGGAAGCCCCTGAAGGGCTCCCACTCAGATGTCACAGGACCTCGGATTAGCATGGCAGCGGTGGGGACAAAAGAAGCATACGGTTTCATGAGATATTTAAAAAGTCAAATAAAAATAAACTAGACACTGCGACGAACTGGATATAGGGAGTGGAGGGAAGAAAATGGCCAAGGATTGGTCAAGGTTTCTGGCTTGATAACTAGGTGGACAGTCCTGTCATTCCCTGAGTTCGGGGCCAATGGGAGAGGCTGAGGTTTTCAGGGAAAGACCCCACGTTCAGATCCCATGTTAGTTCTAGGAGCATTTGGGACACCCAAGAGCTTATGTCAGATGGTTCCTTCCGTGTGCCCAGCATGACCGTGGGGAGGACGTGTGGGCCCAGCACTACCCCAGTTTATGCTTTTTGCGCTGGTATCTTACACTTCCCTGCCCACTTTCGCTCTCAAATTAGCCATGCTTGGATGACAAATTATAAGGCCTCCCTAGATACCTAGATCCTCGGCTGGGAGCCGTTCTGAGTGGAATCTTTGTGAACTGTCTACTCATGGGTGAGCACTGAAACCACGGGAGGCAATGATATCATGATGGTTGGAAGAGCGGACACAACGCGAAAGTAGGTCTAAGGGCTAGTTTCTGAGAAACCCCAGTATTCGCAGGCCAACTAGAAGAGGCCAAGACACTAATGGCGCAGAGGAGTAGCTAAGACGCAGGGAGAGGTATGAGGAGGTGTCACAGGGCAAAGGGAAGCCAGCCCTTCACGGAGGATGCTGCTGAGGTCAAGTTCAAGGACGACTAAAAAGTAGGCGTGGCTATAGTTACGTATTCATCCCAGCCTTGCTTTTGTCCCGTTTAACAATAAGACGTTTCCCCTCTATGACCTTTACATTCCTTCCTACAGTTAGAACCCTTTCATTCTAAAAAACTGAAAGCGCAGAATGAGGTAAATGATAAATAGTTCTACAAATACTATACTACGGGAGCAGAGAGAGATGAACCATGAATTCTGCTGAGAGCCAGAGAAGATTTAACCGGGCCCTACAGGAGGGGGAAGCCTTGCCCTGTGCTTGGGGAAACGGCAAGCTCGTCTGTGCCCAGCACGCTGTGTGCACCAGAGACGCACTGGGAGGCGGGGTCAGCAGAGTCCTGGCCAGACCGTGAAGAATACACCCCGAGGACCGCACTGAGAAGTCTGGGCTTCACCCGATAGATGAAGAGGGGCCACTGTGAGTTCACGGGAGTGACATGCTCAGATCAGGAGACTAGGAAGAACACTCTCTGCAGGCAATCCAGGAAAATGGGTCGGAGACAGGAGGGACTGGTGGCAGGAAGCCCAGTTAGAGGACATCTGCCGTCATCAAGATGAGGGATGGTGAGAGCCAATGAGGAGGAAAAGGGGTGGTGGGTTCAGACCCCAGAGAAGGGAGGACGCGCAGGACCTGATGACGGACTGGACACGGGGGGCGAAGAGTCCGGAAGACGGTTCTCACGCTTCTGCACGTGTGCCCGAGAGGGTGAGTGTGCATACTGCAGGGGAGCTTGGTCCTCAAGCCCGAGACCGGGAATACTGTCTTAAAAATGATGAAGTTGGGGCTTCCCTGCTGGCGGATGAGAGTCCGCCTGGCGATGCAGGGGACTAAAAAAAAAAAAAAAAAAAAAAAAATGATGTTGAGGTGCCATCGAACTAACCCCACCCTCCATGCTCCTCCCTTCCTTGTGTTCCTATGGCTTATAGAGCTTGTTACCTCTTCCTTCCGACTGAATACCGCTCTACGTTGTTAGTACTACTGTCTATTGCGTGCTCCTTTGGGACTCCTAAGATACACCACTTCCGTATTTTTGCGCCCCTTTCTCACAGAGCCTAAACCAATGCTGGACTCATAACAGATGTCTAATAAAGGATAACTTGATGAAGCACTGGAGCTGAAAAGGACACAAGGCTACCTTCCACTGGAGCCAACTAACATTTCACAGACAACTGTTTACAATTTTCTCATCAGCAAACATTAAGCAATCCGATGGGCTAATAGGTTAGCGAATATGTTTTGTGCCATGTATTTTTTAAAGAAACAAACATACAATATATCCAAATGCTAAGTAATTCTGTCAATGAAATAGAAACATATTGTTCCTGTGTTCAAGTTAGTTCTGTAATTATTTCTACTTAATATATCTGTGTATTTTAAATATACGTTATAAATTTGGACACCAAATTTCCACGAAAAATCTCCTGGAATCTTTAAAATACTGTGATTTAAATAGTATGTACTTAGGTCATTCCAACAATAATGTGAAAAAAGGGATCATACATTTTCATTCAAAAAAATGAACCAGAATGTACTTAAAATGCTGACCCTGTTAAGACAGGTCTGTTTGTTTGTTTTTTTTTTCCATAAAATATCCTAGTTGTCTGCCATCATTAGGGGATGTGCCTTTGGGTAAATTTTAAAGATGAATCTTACATTCCTTGAAACAGCAAAAATCTTTTCACCTGTTTCGTATAAATATTTGTAAAATGTGTCACACGCATTGCTCCCTTTTCTTCTCTAAGTGATGCTGGACCCTCACCGTGAGTGCTGACTGCTCTCATCGGCACTGTGTATGTCGCTCCCTGGGTAAGACGTGGCATGCTGTCACTTTTCTGGGTATCCACAGGCCAAACCCCTCTCCTTAAACGTACCACTTCTCGTCGGTAACTTGTCACATCAGAAAATCAACGCCATTAAGAGTTATTCATGAATTCAAAGCAGGATTCTAGGGAACAGCCCAAGTAAAGAGAAGCAGCCCTGTGACTGCTTTTTCGTTATTCTTACTTAATTCAGAGCTAATGATGCAGCAGTCTGGCCGCCGGAGAAGCGTGTCCTCCTCTCCTGAGACACACACACGCTCACACCTGTTATTTATGGCTAACAACGTACCTTATGCTACGTGAGCCCTCTCCGTGCTTTGTCTCACTTCATCCTCACAACCAGCCTGCACGTGGGTATGTTATTAGCAACTCAGCTTTATGAAGCTTAAGGTAACCAAGAGGCACAGTTGGGACTTGAACTTTGGTCTCCAAATCCGACTTCAAAACCTACACGAAGCCATCCTAGAGAGCACAATGTTCCCTCTAAGATGCCACCAACAACCACTCCGGGGACTGAACTCACCACCACCCGGCATGGAGAGTGTGCAGGGCACCTGCCGGGTGCCTGCTGACGACACTGCCATCAGCCCTTAGCACCAACCTGTAGCTCAAATGAGGACGCGAAGCTCAGGGATGGGGGGGGCTGGATCCAGGGTCACACAACAAATGAATGACAGACGCAGGACCCGAGCGACCTCTCTGGTAACAGAGCCCAACTCAAACCACAAAGCAATGAAAACCACTGAGCCCCAGGAACCTCAGGTGTTCTCTTTACTCAGTGAAGGCCATGGGTGAGACCTAATCCAATACGTCACATTTAACTTTGGATTTTCCTTTTCTATAGAATTTAGCATCTAGATTCAGACAATATTCAAATTCAGTGTAAAAGAAAAAAAAAGTACATCAGACATAGCTCGCTCCTGGACTTTTCCTCCAAAGTATAGGTGTGTTAAGAGTGTCGAGACCAGTCCCTGATGGGAAGAAGACAGACTGAGGAGAGAGGGCTGTGACGTGGCCCTTGAGAGGGCCAAAGCCCAGAGGCGCCTGTCACTTAGCCCTTTGCCGCCTTGGCACGAAGAATGCTCCCAGAAGGCTTGCTGGCAGCCCGGGTTTCTGTTTTACAGCAGGAGAAAGTGTACTGCAAACTGACAACATTTTCTTCTCCAAAATGGGGAGAAGAGGATGACATTTAAGATAATCCACAATCTGGACCGAAGCGCTCTCTCCACACTCATGGCAGATTTCTCCACGGGAGGATCCTCTGCTCACTCGTGGCCTCCCCAAATACATATGCAAAGCTCTGCCTCTACACCACAGGTTGCAAAACGGTGGCCCAACTGTCAAACCCAGCTGGCAGTCGTGTTGTGTTTTATCTGTGTGTTTTGTGGCTTTTTTCTTTTCTTTCTTTTTTGTTTTAATGAGCCAACATTCAAAAACCTAGAGATTGCATATAATTCACATTCTGGCATTTCGTGAAAAATCTCACCACCTGGCAACACTGCTTCCCCTCCGCATGGCAGGGACGAGTCTAGAGGCGCGACGGGGTGTCCCCTTTCGGATGAAGTCTGTGCCCTGCAGTGCAGAGTCCGTCACCCCGTGCATCTCTGACTCTTGAGGCTGTGTCAATACCATTTATTATCAAACTTGCTCCATTGCTTTTCTCATACTGAGGAAACATTTCTCTGTCCCTGTGTCTCTTTCGAAAGTGGGAAAAATGAAAGACAAAGAGAACTACGTACTTTGAAGGGATACGAGAGAGCACGTAATGGTGGAGAAGTGAAAAGGTAATACGCAAATAACCAGGTCAATTTCTTTCACCTAGGGTACCTGCCGGCGCTGAGGTCACCTGTTCGTGAATTCATTCCGGTTTGTTGTCCTGGATCTCTCTGTTGCTATTCCAGTTCCCTCTCCTGAAGTCCCCTGACCTCTGTACGTCAACTCCTGTCTTCTTCCAGAGATCTACAGGCTACAGCCGTGTTTACTGTTCTCATCTCAATGCTGACACCTCCTTGCTGGCACCATACGTTTAACATGAATCACAGGTAATCTGAAAATAACAGAATCGTGCACTTTCAGGACTCGAGTGGTCCTGGATGATGCTGACCTGAGTTTCGAGGCCACAAGCCTTTGGAGAAAGGAGCTATTCGCCAGTGAGGACACTTGACGCTGATGTGGAGTGAGGGGAGATTTCAATCCTGTATCAATTACTTACTGATGCTTCCTCAGGGGCGGGCACTGTGCTCCAAGCTGCGGCTGTGCTGAGCCCAGGAGAGAGGATGGTCTCCTCCTTCCCAAGGTTGGTGTGGGCAAGTGTGCAACAGCGTGCCAAGTTATTACACAGGGAAGGAGGCAGATGGTCAACCTCTGTTGTTCCCAGGTCACTGGCTTCCGAAGTCCCCCTCTTTGGGGACGTCAATGGCCATGCGCACGTGGGCTGGGGAAGGAGAAGGTGGGCGCTCTGAGCCGCTCGTCTGTCTAGTCCTTTCATCACCTGTGAGCCCCCTGGCACTCCCACTGTTTGTTAGCAATGGGACATTGGAAAGGGCCTCCCCGGGTCCCTTCCAGTGTCCCACAGAGTTTCAAGCACCGTTGAGGTCCGTACGGTGTTTCCAATGCTAGAAACTCTAGTTTTGGTACTCCCTTCAGTTGTCTGGCATTTAAAGATTCATGGGCTATTAGCACCCAATCTGACCAAAGTAGTAACCCTTCCATCACTTCCTTTGGCTTTCTTAACAACCTTAATGACTGTCGGTTTTCTTTTACGTCATGTTCAACTAGAAGTGAAAACCTCCTGTGGGTCTGAGATCGTGTCTTTTGTCCTTTAATCTTCCCCAGAGCACGATCACTTGGACACAGAACAATGGCAAAACACACGGGGTTTGATTTAAATGAACTGGGAGTGGGAAAATGCCTGTGAATCAGGGGCACACTAAAAGAGAGACATTCATAGCAAGGCAGAGCGCTGTGGCATTTATATAGCCTCGCAATTTTTATAGGCATGGCTGCAGTGGCTCATTATTAATTATTTCTAATATATTAAATATCAAAGGGGAAATTTTTAAAGTTTTGAGTGGTAAACAGAACACTTCTTCCCCTGAACAACTCTCAAGAGCTCCCCTGAAAGTAAACTAAATATGAAACTAAGCATTGCTTGTATTTTGGCCTTACGGTTCGAATACCTTTTCCCACATTCAGGACCCTTACATGAAAAGAAGCAGAAGAAAGATGTACTACTTATGGTGTCTGTCTTCTCTAAAAGAAGCCTGATTTACCAACCCCTCGGCCTGCCCTACTGGTACTCCACAGAATTTTCACCAGGCAACAGATATCGTCTATAATCTCAAGCAAGAAGGAAACAAAAATCATTGTGTCTATAGGCAACATCTTTGTGGATACTGAACTCAATAATTTCCTACACTTTTCTAATCCCAGAAAGTACCTTTACGTACTCCTAGAGATCAGGCAGTCCTACTGTGCACAGAGACTGGAGAAAATTCTGATGTTATAAAAGAGAGAGATTACAAATAAAGACAGGCTGTCCTCAAAAGGTGATAAATTTAACATGACTTAAGGCTATAGATAGCTAGAGTTTCCGGTTTTGTTCTATAAATAAGCAAATATGTTGAATTTTCTCCAAAAAGCACTCTCTCTAATTTCGACGGGGTTAAATCACTGTACGTTTGTTAAGTGCCCATGTGACAGCAATCATTCTCCAACTTGGCACATCAAAATAAATGCAAGAGGCTGATCAATTTCTCTCTACAATGTCGTATTTTAATGGGTTTTTAAAAAGTGAAAAAAACTATCTTGTTTTGTTTAAATTGTGACCATCACTTTAGAAAAATGACCCATGGAAATGCATAACCACTTGATTCAGGGGTGCTTAACTCCATAAAAATGTACTTGTTCTGAAGAAATTATTAAATTTTCAGTGATTTTTATCGCTCAGTATCAGTGAAGCCTAAAGTTTTGTTGTGTTTTAATCCTTGCAATTCTTCCTAATAACCACTGACATAATGATTTGAAAACAAACAGAATCATCCATGGACCTACACACAGCACAGTCCTACTCTCCTTCAACCTTCTTTTATCCGCAGTTATAGGAACTTAGGTGCACAAAACACATGTATTTGTAATCACATTGGCAAAAAAAAAAAAAAAAAGAATCCTCAAACAGCTGTGGAGACAGCAAAGATTAGAATCTGATACTGGCTTAGAATAATGAAGAAAGGGATTGTCAGAGTTCGGCTACAGAGCTGATGAAAGATAGAAAGAAAACCTGCTCTTTAAAATCCTTAATCTGTACTACTTTATACGCAAAATTAAAACAGAAATACTCTAAGAATTAGAAATGGTAAACGCGATGACTCTTTTTAAACCAGGCTATTATTTCAAAAATGTATTAAACCTGTGTCTCACTGATAATAAACTGGAAATTTGGACAATATTTACATAAAATATTCTAAGGTCTTATTTAAATTCTTCTTCCCTAAAAATCTTAGAAAGTAACTGAAACTTGGTTACCTCTTGCTAGTTTCTAGGTAGCATTTATTTTTTAACATCATATTTATGCCAATTATAAAAGTCTAGAATCCTTTACAAAGGACTGAATTATCAACTGTCATATTAAAGTGATCATAAAAGATAATTTTTAAGTAGTTTCCTTATAAATACTTTCAATTTAATGTTGGAAAATATTTTTAGAGTCATGTATCTTTCAGAACGGATATATATATTTATTTTTACATAAAATCTTAAGAGGATAATAAGTCAGCACAGGAATATGAACATTATAAAGTCATCTTTTGACGTGTGTAAAGTATGCTTCAATGAATAAGTATAGAAAAACCAGAATTATTTTAACTGGTAAAAAAAAGTACCTACTTCCTCACTTTGCAATTTTTATAGTAAGCTTTGCTACTCTTTTTAAACTTTTAGAAGCTAGAAGTGTCAGAAATAAGAACCCATTTATTAAGGTAAATTAATTGTCCTAATAAACTGTACTTCTTTGGGTGGCATCACTTGTGTTTTACAATGAAAATGTCTTAATTGACCAATATTTGGTATTTGATTCTTGAACGGGATGAACTGGTCTTCTATTTGATTTACATTGACTAAGTAAAAACTGATATGAATATAAATACAATTAATTGTCCCACCTGACCACTCAATTTAATGTATTTTTTTGACCAAAAAAGGTCTGCTTTGAACAGGACACCCTTCTCTCACAATTATATTTAGAATTGTTCATTCTAAATGGGAATATAATAACATAACAGAATAACCCTTTTAAAAAAAATCCCTGACAAAAACATGCTCACTTTTACATACACAGAGAAAATTAACTAACCTTCATAATATGTGATGGTTTCATTTTCACATGCTTTTCTTTCTTCCTCAAGTTGCTCTCACTATTATTACTAGCACAGAGAAAGCTTCCAAAGAACTTCAATCCGGCCACAGATGCGCAAACTTCACTGAGGCAAAAGCCACTTCAAGGACTGAGAACCTGGCAATAATTAGTTCACTGATCATCTGATGTAAGGAAAAAGCATCCTTCAAAACTTTTATCTTGCATCAAATTATGAACCTCTGGATCTTAGGAGCTGAATCTATTAATGCCTAAAATATATATTTAGACTACAGTGCTATATAAATATTAGATTTAGGAAAGGAATCAATTAACTTTTTAAAGGAAATGAAATGATGGCCAGGCTAGTCTAGTGCTATTTGATAAAACCACTGTGTAATAGATTCTGGGATCACAGAATTAGGGGAGGACGTATAATCCTTCATCAAAGAGTGACAACTTGTCCACAAAGCTCCCTCTTCCTGATGGGATATTCTTTTAAAAGTAATAACGAGGACTTGAAAACTATGTAACACTCTTCCACCAAAATTAGCCATTAATACCAATGAATCTTAATCCTAAAAGAACCAAAACCTCACCCAGAAAGCACTGAGATCCCTTCCTTTGGAAAAGAAAAAGCATAATGTGCACTAAAAATTTCCATCTATTCCTAAATGAAATGCTTACATTCCAGCCTTAAAATTAAATGATAAGACATACCCCAGAAGGAATGACTTTTTCTAAAAAAGGCAAAACCAAAATAATAATAATAAAAAAACAGTCCCTCCAAGGCTTACACTAATAACAATCTTCAAGATTGAGAACCACTAATACTTTGCTTTTTTTCAACATTTAAAATTTCCACAGTGAATTATAGCCTTTTATTTTTTAACATCTTTATTGGAGTATAATTGCTTTACAGTGGTGTGTTAGTTTCTGCTGTATAACAAAGTGAATCAGCTATACAAATCAGCTATACAAATATATCCCCATATCCCCTCCCTCTTGCGTCTCCCTCCCACCCTCCCTATCCCACCCCTCTAGGTGGTCACAAAGCACCGAGCTGATCTCCCTGTGCTATGCGGCTGCTTCCCACTAGCTATCTGTTTTACATTTGGTAGCGTATATATGTCCCTGCCACTCTCACACTTTGTCCCAGAAGAGAGAATATAGCCTTTGCAAAGCTCAAGTGGCAACTACACAACCAATCCGTATACCTTAAACGTGATAAACAGATACATTTAAGACGTGATACGTTAACGATCTGTGTTAACTCACATTATCATTTGCTGATAGCTAAATATAAAATTCACAACCTTGATCTGTTACAATTCCTATCTGAAGCACAATGCAGTTTTTAAAAGCTACTTTCATCGGATGATGTGAGGAGAATTAATTGATGGCACCTTACAAAACGAGCACGCGTCCCCCCCTTCAGCTCCCTCATTCGTAGAGATACCACACACCTGCACTGTAGAGCAGAACTGTTTTATTGGAAGGGGCAGATTTTATATAAAACTTCAAGAGAAAGAGATTAGGCTTCTGTTATTGGCTATACTGGTTCAAGGTTGATCCAACTTGCTAATATCACAGTTAAATGGAATGCAAGATTATATGAATTTTACTGAGATGACTTGAAACTAGAATATCAATAAATGATGTATCTTAAAATATAACATTGATTTTACAAATTCATGCTGGGCAACTCAAGGACGATAATATAAATACATCATTCATCTTTCATTTTTGTAACATGTAACTTTTTCGTTATCTGTGTGGACATTGCACACATATGTATTAAGAAATATTCTCCAAGTGTCTCGATTATGTAAAATGGGATATTCGTTAAATCAAAGTATTTTTATGATTTCTAGAACACCAGATTTATCTAATCGTCTTAATTCCTTTTAGGTTTCTTTAAAAACTTAGACTGGAGTTAGTGCATGTTTTGATTACTACTATTTTAAAATCCCTTAATTATAGACTATAGAGCATAGTACCCATATAAACACAAATCTGAAGCTGTGATTAGTGGAAACATAGATAAAAGATAAAAGCCGTAAGTGTAAAGTTTAAATTTAGGGTTTATTTACACACACACAATTGGAAAATTTTATATTTTCCAATATAAAACAATATTTGAATTTGAAAAAATATAAAATGAGGACTTTTTTTGTTTGAGGCTGCAATTTTTTTTTTTTTTTTTTGGTACGCGGGCCTCTCACTGCTGTGGCCTCTCCCGTTGCGGAGCACAGGCTCCGGACCCGCAGGCTCAGCGGCCATGGCTCACGGGCCCAGCCGCTCCGCGGCACGTGGGATCTTCCCGGACCGGGGCACGAACCCGCGTCCCCTGCGTCGGCAGGCGGACTTGCAAACACTGCGCCACCAGGGAAGCCAGAGGCTGCATTTTTAACTACAATTTATTATGCTTCAAATGTTTACAAAAATATTTTTTTTTAATAAATTTAATTTTAAAATTTCATCCTTTGCAATGATATATTTGCCTTGAAAGTAATAACACTATACACATACTACACCACCTAATGTCATACAAATCAAAACAACATAGAAGAAAATTATATCACCATCAAAACACAGGATAGCAAATATTAAAGTATTCTATCTTTCATAAAGTATTGATTCAAAGGCCCCGCTACACATGTAATTTTTAAAATTAGTAACAAAGAAAAAGGCTTTTATTGGCAAATCAACATGCCAACACTGTTTACAAAATTTTTATGATGCCAGAGTCTTCTCTTTCAGAGACTGTATTTTCTAGGGACTGTACTAAGGAAGAAGTTTGCTCTATTTGATTTTTAATCACAGGAAATACAGGACAGGCTATTCTATTAATATTTGGCAAGAAAAAGTTATGCAAAGACATAAAATGTACTCAAAGTGAGGATTCAACTCTGGTCTGACAGGTACACCTTACCTGAGTGTCGTAACTTTCATTTTTGTTTAAATTAAAATTTATTTCAAATGTTAAATATGCTAACAGCGTCACAGGAGAAAGACAAGTTGAAAATGAACTCAAAGTAGAAATACAAACTTAGGAATATATCATAGAGGGAAAAAGTTCTAACTTGAAGGATAATATCGGGCAAGAAGTTCACTTCAACCTTCACCCCTTCCTGGATCCAAAGTCAGCAACAGCTTTGTAAGGTAACAAACATAGTCTCTTTTTCCTAGAAGATATGGTTATTTTCAAAAGCATTCTAATTCTTTAGGAATGTCTCTTTAAGTATTAGTGAACATGAAAAGGGTTAACATTTTAGTTATTTTGATTATATTGAATTATTCTACAAGTATTATTGATACTATCACAGAATTCAGCAACAACCCTGTAAGAAGAATGCCTTACATTTGTGACAGCCAAGAGACAAAATATGGTTGGGTACACTATAGCTTTTATTCCTTCATGCTATTAGGGTGAGTCACTTTTCTCTATTTAAATTACTAGCTTAGTCATTGTTTACAGTATTTTTCCTACCTTTATTATTCTCATTACACGAAATGTACGAGAAAGGAATTTACATTTTCCAATATTCATTTTTTTGCTTATAAAAATGTAATAACGCTGTTCATGACACGTTTTTCTGTTGTTCTCCAGAGGAAAACTAAAAGTCAGATTTGTTCTTCTAGAACTACAGGACTGACGACAGCTTTCTTTAGCTGGAAGTTATTCTAAATTCTGAAGAAATTAAATTTACATCGGTCTTCTCCTGGTTTTCATAATTGTTTTAAGTGACAAGCCCTGTGCCAGCTTTTTTTGTTTTTTAAGAGCTATTTGAAAGAACCAATCCCCTGCCCATTTTTCCCAGCTCCACGTTGACAAATTCCAAATTCTCTGATAAAAGTATAAGCAGAGATGTTACACTTTAAAAGAGCATTTGGTAGATGGAGGATAAAAAACAAGTATACTTTTCAATAGGTTCACTATGATAACCACCGAAATAAACACATCCCAACATGAATGCAGTTGCAGGTGCTTCCTGCAAACCCATTAAAATACTTCACGCATTTCTTGTTGCGTGAAAAATTAAAAATTAAATGAAAGTCATTTCAGTCTTGTCTTGTGACTCTCTGCAGAACATACCTTCCAGTGTGTGGTCCAAGTCTACGAGCTCTCCCATGATACCTCTCAGTACGGAGGCCAAATGCTGAACATGTAGGTGCTGGACATGGTCCTGGGGAAAGAAGGACCTCTTCTCTGGAAATGCCCCTGTTATCAAAGACACCTCACTCCCTCACACTGATAGGAGGTTCACAATTCTAACCATAAAAGATTCGTCGAGCTTCACTCGAGATGAAATCATCCATTCTAATAAGAGATTAGCTTTTCTTTTTTTTTTTTTTTTCTGCTGGGGGAAGTAGGGACCACAAATTCACATCATCTTACTATTCGGAAATGCTTCAGAACCTGACTGAAGGAAGACAGTCATTACCAAGCCGTTATTTCTGTCTAAATTGTGGCCATCTCGAGAGGAATTATCACAATTCCGGCAAGTATAACTGATCATGGACAAAATGACAGAATGACTGAAATATACTGGTTATGAGCCTTATCTTCAAAGATAAGTGACCTTGTAAGTTACCTCCTGAACGATCCTTTAAAATAATCAGAATGTTTTTGGTAAGTCTCTACATAAAATTTATAAGTTGGTGTTTAGTCCCATATACAAAGGAAGTATACCTATAAAATAGAGCTGTTAATATGTTTCCTTTTCCCCCGTCAACATGAAGAACCATATACAATATTTAGAATTCCTTCGATGAATTTTTTTAAAAAAACCAACAAAGTTCATATTCTCTTGCAGGGATCTAAAACGCACATACTTAAAGTGAAAAAAATTTATAAGTTAATTTTCTCCTGTACTTACCAATTAACTTCAATGACCATATATGCCGTTTATAGACTGCTTTTCCTGTCAAATACGCTGCTACACACAGAAAATGCTCAAAGGACTATCACAGCCTAAAAGATTCATATTCATATTGTCTCCTCTTCCTCTCCCCACTTCTCTCTCTCTCTCTCTCTCTCTCCTTTCGGTTTTGAGGCAGAGGCCCAGGAGACCCAGTTATAAAATTATTATTATGAAATAACCTGATAATATGATAATTAAGTAGTATGTTTCTCTCCCCTGGAAACGCAAGTCACATCATCCCTACTCCTGCAATACCTGAAAACACCTTATCAACACACAGAATCCCACACTAACTTTCAGGTCACGGACCATGAACTTCCAAGTGTGAATATATGCACTTATTTTTTCCAAAACACTTCACTTTCAAAAGGGATGTTCTCTGTTTTGCACGCTCCGGGTGAGCCAGAGGACTACAGATGTAGGGAAAATGACTTTTAAACTGCCACATCTCCATTAAGTGGTTGTTAACTCCTAATCTACAATACAGAATGCAACCATAGTTTGAGGATACGATACACTCCATTCTACCCACGCTGCTCACTGCATTAGAACCACCTACTATCTCACTGAAGCCATGGAACTCAGTTAAGACTGCCACCTATCACGAACTTGTTTGATAAGTCAGGACTATCCCTTCCAAGACTGCAAAAGTTACCAACAGGGCAGTAAAAGTCTCATCATTACCATCATCATCGTCATTCTATGATATCTGAGATGGTTTCAATCCTTTATTTACATGGTTGATGAGTATATTCTATGATACTGACATTAATTTGTACAGTGACTTATTTAAAGTATAAACAGGTTTGAGTAGACGTTCTCTTTTATGAGACTACTACGTAGCTGTTATAACTAGCCAGTTATCAGAGTTACTGAATCAAAACCATAAAATATTTTATCAAAATTCTTTCAAATTAATGAGTCCTACAGTAGTTTTGGTATACGAAACATCTGTATATCTTAGAGCGTGTTTCTGTGCTTTGAGAGTTTACATTCTAATGGCTGGCTAAAAAAAGGCTTTGAAAATGGCCATTTAAGTGAACTATTTTAGTATTAAAAACTGTTTTAAATGAATGTTCTTAACTGGAAAAACACTGATTCAATGTAAATAATCTATGAGCATCCAGAGGAAAATTAAAATACAATGAACATGTTTCCCACCAAGTCTTTTCTTCCTGAAAGCAAAGAACAATGTCACTGTGGAACTTCACATGTATCTATAGAGCAGTTCCATCCTTATTTAGATATCCTGCACACCAGGCTATATTAGAATACTTATCTGTATTAATCTTAGAGTCTATGCTTTTAATATTTTATTTTACTGAGACGATACGCATGGAGCACAGTAAGCTACACGCCCAAGAAAATCTTAACGTGGTCTTTCAGAAAAGAATAAAAAGCTGATAAAGCTGAAGCCGGCTGGACACAACTAAGAAACAAATGCAAACAGCACCGCAGGGACAGTACCATCTACCATCTCTCCAGGTTTCCAAAGAGGATGAAGAATAACCTCCACATGCACAACCCCTCATTGTCAGGATTACACCTACCACCTTGTGAAATTAGTTATCACCCACGCGTGAGATGCAGATCTACAATTTTAAGAAATCCTTGAAAACTCGACTAGAATGCTGATATAAACAAAAAAAGGAAATAAACTAAATGTATAACGTTCACCATTTATGACCCAAAAGATGATAAAACCTTCTGATGAGCGAGAAAACACACCTTGAGACATATTGTACTGGGGGAAAAAAGGCTATTTTAGTTGAAAATGTATTAATGAATTGCTTCTGCATGCTTTATCTAGTTCTTAGAGAAAGTTCAAATTAGGTCTCCCAAAGGATGTTTTAACGACGAGAAGTAATATTTTGAAACTCGTACAAACCATCACGCTTGTTTGGAAACAAATGACTTCTCAGGATGTAGAAGTATCACTATCAATCACCAACAAGTTAATTCTACATAATAAGGCAGGTTTGGATGCAAACTGGTCCATTGTGGAATGCTGTATCTAAAACTGATTACAACAGCACTCAAAATGAATGCAGCTCTCCAAACCACTTCTTTGCTCAGAAACATTAATCTCAATTAGAAGGAGAGCTTCATAATGGTAATGCT
This sequence comes from Neophocaena asiaeorientalis asiaeorientalis, assembly GCF_003031525.2. NCBI lineage: Eukaryota > Metazoa > Chordata > Mammalia > Artiodactyla > Phocoenidae > Neophocaena > Neophocaena asiaeorientalis. Next base: position 5,263,178 of record NW_020173204.1, on the reverse strand, counting down.
TGGTATAAAAAAGTATAAAATAAATCAGTTTTTATAAGACACAACAATTAATCAGTTTTGAAACTAAGAAATCTTTTTTTTTTTTGTTACTCATAAAAGTGCCAGTCAGGACTCTTAAAATAGCCAGTATCTCCAAAATCAGGTTCTGAATGTGTCCTCAAAGAAGCTTACGTGACATAATACTTAAGACTCAGTTGTTGAAACTTTTCAGTAGCATGGCATTATTGTACTAGCTTTTTGTTACGCTTCTTTATTCTGAATGCATGTGAAATTCTTCTCCACTCTCGTTCTACTTTATAAAACAAATACAACTTTAATTGAAAAAATTCAAAGGGATGTATGATGGATTGCGGATCAGAGTAAAAGTTTGATAGCAAGTTACTGTATTCTTTCCTGATATTCTCCATGTAAGTAAAAAAAAAAAAAAAAGTATGTCCTAAAAGTCAAAATAGACATTTGACTATCAAATAAAACATTGTTAGATAAGCAACGCGTACTTGAACATGCCTAACAGATTTCTACAGCATATCTTCAAGAAAAGGGCAGACGGTTCATTGATGCTGTGGAGTACCCTGACTCACTTAAGTATAATACCTTGATGACACTCCTCAGCCACCCAGATATCAAATTTTTAAAGGGAGAAATAAAGTTTAATAGGAAGGAGGTAAGTATATTAAAATAATATTAATAAACTAACAAAGTTGTCTTCATGGTGGTTTTCTAGCAGACTATGGCCATCCTCAGGACTCACTTCCCAGTACCGTTGTAGAAAGGACAGACTTCAGCATTTCCAAACACTCTCACAGCTACGGCAAAAATATCATTTTTTGTACATCCAGCTCAAGGTTGATCAGGTATTTCCGATAGCACATTCTGCTCACAATGACAGGCATACACTTTGGTCTCTTATTTGCTCGACTCTTTATAAAGAGAAAAATTACTCTTGGTTCTCAGAAGCAAAGATAAGAAAGACCAGCTTGAACTTGCCAACTGGATGATTATTGTTTAGCTAGGTTTTCTTTCCAAATAAATTTACAACTTTCACTCTATTTAAGTGCCTTCTTCTATGCAAAGGTAAGCATCCTTATCTTTCTTTGTCCTCAGCCTAATAAAGCACGTTGTTCCCTTTACTAGCCAAAAAGACTCATGACACGCCTCCAAGATCATAATAAGAAAAGCCTCTGTAATTGACCTAAAACATGTCTTTCTAGAAAATAAACAGAGCCATGCAAAATGATTCAATTTTGAAAAATAAGTACTCGGAATTCTACTATAAATGTATCTGCTTTATTTTAAATAACCGAGCAATCCTCATTAGGGTCGACGTTCTCTGTCTATGCGTGGCTAATATGGATGCTACTGGCAGAGGATACTAATGTATTTTCCAAATATATGAGCACTCCTATAGTTATTAGCATGTAAGTACATTTTTCATTAAAATTGTGTAGTATATGTACAATATATTTGTCTTACTCAAAGGAACTAATTTTCCTCCTAATATTCTTCTAAAAATTAAAAATATATTTACTACTAGCAAAAAATAGTACCTTTGAGTAAGAGGAATATTAAAATTCATCGAAGAAAAAAGACTTAAGGAAAATGCAACAGGAAGAGAGATACACATAATCCTGAAATACAAAATAGAATAACTAAACTCATTATAATCCCCCCTCCTTAAAGAATTTAGGAATAATTTGTGAATGCCATGACATTTTAAAGTGGGATTAGCAAGTCATATTACTGAACTAGCCTCTCACTCTTAGAGCAAGAATTAAATATTTGCTCTGCATTTAGAATCACAAATCGAAAGTTTCAAGGCTCTTCCAAGAATGCCATATACTAAGAAATACAAGCTAGAGGTAGATAATTAATGAACGTATTAAGGAATGCACAAAGCAAGATTGTTGGCATATCTGTAAACTCTTTTGTTTCAACTGAAACATTAAAACCGATAATGATTAATTACACAGTTACTCTTAATTCTAAACTCTGCTCCTCATATACTAGAAAGACTACAAGTACTTCTCCAGGCAGGCAACTGGGAGATGGGTGTGTGTGTGTGTGTGTGTGTGCCTGTGTGTGTGTGTGTGTATCGTATTTTAAACAAATTCACGAAAGGAATCAAATCACCAAGTTCTGTTCAGTTGCAGTAACCATCTTTTGGGATACTCTTCCAAGCTCTCCAAAGATGCCAGTCCTGTCTTTTTTTTTTTTTTTTTCCTCCTCCTTTTGACAACAGAAGGGAAAGGTAATATGCCTGAACATATTTCTATTTCGAGTGAAAAGACCACCCAGTGGATTCTGCCAGAGCCTGCAAATGTCTGACAAATACACTGCCAGAAGATAAGAGAGAGAGTAGCATGAAGACACAGTCCTCTTCTCGGCATCTCAGCCGTCTGGGGCGCTGTAAAAAGTGTTTGGACAGCGCTCGCCCCCTTCACTTCCACCGCGCTCACCCCGAAGTCCCTGGAAACTTCCCTCTAGCTCTAAATCACAAGGACTTCGGAAACCAAAAGTCCTGGCGGTGTCACGCGCCGGAATTCCTCCTTACCCTTCCTCCGCGGCGAGCCTTAGCGGCAGGTCACCCCCAAGCGCCCTGAAGGCGCGGCGGTGAGAACGGCCTAGAGAGAGAGGGAGAGAGAAGGAGAGAGAGAGGGAGAGAGAAGGAGAGAGGGAGGGAGAGAGAAGGAGAGAGGGAGGGAGAGAGAAAGGGAGGAGAGAGAGGGAGGACAGAGAGGGAGGAGAGAGAGAGGGAGAGATAGAAAGGGAGGGAGAGAGAGAGGGAAAGAGAGACGGAAAGACGGAGAGAGGGAGAGACGGAGAGAGAGGGAGGGAGAGAGAGAGGGAGAGGGAAAGAGGGAGGGAGGGCGAGCGGAGAAGCCAAGCCTACCATGCGCTTTTCCCCCCGTGCGGGCCGAGCTGGACCGGGCGCTGATCGTTTGTAATCGCGGCCTCGTCCGCGCCGCCACTAGTCAAGATGACAGGGACTTTATTTCCTCTGCTTCTTCATTCAAAAAAAGAGCTTCCCGGCTAGTGCCTTTTTCTGCCAACGGGGATTTGCCGGCCCGGAGAGCGCTCGCCGCCCCTCCCTCGTTGCCCCCTCCCGGCCGCGTCGGGTTCGGGAAAGCGGCGAGGCTCCCGGCGGTGACCAATCAGGGCACCTGCTACTCTGGCCGTGATTTAGGGGTCGTCCATGAGTAACACTTCACGCTGATGAATGGCCCTAGCCGGCTTTCGGCTCTGAGGAGGGGTCCGCCGGCCGCAGGTTGCGAACACGAGTGGATGTACAGCGCCCGCTGCGCTTCCCACGCGCCAACGAAGTGCGTGGGGCGCGCGCGTGCAGGTCCGTCCCCTTCCTCCCCGCGGGGCCCGAGGAGGGGCAGGCGGAGGGGGCAGGTGGCCGCTTTCGACCTCAGTGGAAACACGTCCCCGTGCAATCAAACCTCCAACCTTCTTCGAAAAGTACTGCCCTTGGTCTTCCACAGCGTGGGCACTTCAGGTCAGCTGAGTCACCCGAGGACGTGGGAGGGCAAGACACTGCCGGGGAGATGAGTTTCGAGGCAGGAAGGTGCAACTACGGGTTTCCACCCCCGGCAGGCGGCCCGTCCCTTACAGAGCGTCTGGAAACGGCCCGTGCCTTCCTTTCCAGAGTGTCCTCTCTTCCGAGGCTGAAAAGTGCAAAGGACCTTCGGACAGGGGAGCGGGCTCTACACACGCAGACTCCCTCAGCGGCCCTAACTCGGTGGTACGAGCGTCCGCCCTCGGCTTCCAGCTCCGGGACTCTCAGCAAGCCGCCCTGGCCCGGGGACGGATTCTGGAGGCCTCCAAAGGTTGCGCACCCCTCATTCTCATTCCCTCCCCCGTCCCCGTTCTCCCCCCAGATTAGCAGCTAAACACTACCCCTGCCTTGACGTTGTTTGCTGTGGCAGGAAAATAAAAGTTTACTACTGTGTACTAAGCACTGTCACTTCCGACTCCCTCAAGTTCCCCGGGAAACCCTCGCTCGCAGCCCCCCAGCGCCAGGCCCGCCCCCGGCGGGAAGATACCCTCCCGGGGTGGCTTTAAGCTCAGGCTGCGCCGGACCTTTGGAACAGCCAGCCCGCGACCTCAGGCGAGCACATCGCTGGCATCTTTCGGTTCGAGGACCCCGTGGCAGCTGGGCCGGGGCGTGCACGCTCTTGGGGCGCCCGAGCGTATCCCCCGGAGGTGGGGGGCGGGTGGTGGAGAATCAGTGCCCCGTGCCGCCCAGACCTGTTCCTGGAAACCTGGCAGAGGGGCTTATGTGCCTGGAGCCTTCTCTTCCCATCTCTCGCTCCCAGCTGCTGAGCAGGGGCTTCCACCGACCTGCATCTAACCCGACTCGGGCCGGAGGAAAAACACTGGCATTTGTAACGACGTGCGGAAACAGACCAAGCCCTCGGAAAACCAGAACAATGCCTCCTAGAAAAGCCTGAGCCTTTAGGAGAGAGTTTCTCCACAGTCTGGGGGTCGAAGTGACACGCAGAACACGTGAACTTGCATTAGTGTATGCAGTCCCGCAGTCTGAGCTCCCGAAGTCGGTAGGTGACCAAGCGCACTGCCACGCGTTGCATTAAGAAGTAGCAACAATACTTGAGCAACCCGACCCCGTTCCCAGGGCCCCCTGGGCGCCAGTGAAGCTAAGCACCACAGGCGCATCTTTGCCGAAGGTTCTAGAGTCGCCCCGGGGTGGATCAGTCTCCTTCCTGCCACGTGCATTTCACACTTGGGGGGCGGGGGAGGGAACCCAAGGCAGCGGGGTCAGATTAATTACTATCCCCCTCTCATTCTAGCCATTCTCATTTTCTTGAGAAAACTTGCCAATTACGAAGGCATGCCCCAGATTTTACATGACAACCACAGAAACTACTTAAAACCTGTGTCCCTGACAAGACCGGAAGGAAACTTGGAAGATGTTTCATAAATCACTGTTTGTAGCCCAGTTCCCATAAAAACATGGTAAGTTTTCAAAACTTTTATAAAGTGTCCGAGTAACACTCCCCCTGGTTCTTTCAGTACCTTGCTACCTAGGAATACACACACACGCACACACACACACTTGCTACCTAGGAATACACACACACGCACGCACACACACACACACACACACACACACACGAGAAAAGAGACTTCGCCCCAGCCCAAAGGGGCCAGACCAGAAGAGCTACATTACTGGTAGGACGGTAGGAGCCGGGGCCAGGGAGCTGGCGCGTTTCTCCTTTTCCCGCCCCCCCGGAACCCTCATTATAGCTAACGCTTGGTAGCAAGCGTAGGAAACAAAAGAACTCATAGGACTGAGAAATGGTAAGAAATCTTGGAGCCTGTCTCTAGCCCAGCTCCCCGCCACCGGATATTCAAAGTTCTTCATTCAGTAGGTGATGCTGAACATTCACACGAATTGGCTACAGCACACACAGAAGACTCTAGAACTCATTGGCACAGCCCTGCGCGCTCTTCCTGCCAGGCGCCGCCGGCGGACAAAGCACGCAGGTGTCCAGAGCAGCGCTCAGGCGCTCCGGCAGCTACGCGCGTTCGGCTGGGGGCTCCGCGGCGTCTCTCTGTCCTCTTCCCTCCCTAACAAAGAAGTTCCGTCCTCCGAGGCCCTTAGGAGAAGCCGGTGTTGTGCAGGCCCGAACTGCACCGCACGCCTTCTCCTCCAAATGAACCCCTGCAGAGCAGGCATCCTGCTACGGGGCCGTCAGGCGTTCCGCGTCGCCGAGCTGCTGTCGAGGGAGGGCGGGACGATGGGCTGCTCACGCCGCGCCCTCGGCTGCGGGGGAAGCGCGAGCGAGCGCGGAGAAGAAATGCAAGACGTGGCTGCCTGTTCTGCAAACCCTCTGGCTGCTCGCTGCGGACTCCGCCGGGCTGCTGCCGGTGACTTGGCCGTGTGGGCGCAGCCGGCCGTGCAGGGGACAATGGGACCGAGCCGGCGGCGTCGCCCTCGCGGGGGGACCCCCTGGTCACACTGATACGCAGCTCTCCGGAAAGAAGAAAAAAAAAAAAGCTGCCGAGCTCCCCTCGCAGTCCGCACCCCCTCCCCTGGAAACGCAGGCCTGCCGCCTTTGCAAGCCTCGGAAGAGCGCTGGGGAGGAAGCTAGTGGCCGGACCTGCAGGTTCACTTTGGGCTTGGGAAGGACCTGACGGGGCCCCGGGGCTCTGTCAACTCCCCACATGAAGGTGAAGCTTGTCGGTTAGAGTCAGCTTCAGGGGCGCCTTCCCGGGGAGGGGGGCGAGGCGGGGCTGTCAGTTTTCTCCTTCTCTCCTAAGGCTCCAGCCTGGCAGCCGTTCCTGCGTCCCTCCCTTGGGGAGCGGCCAGTCCCCCGCAGCCACTTCCTCCTTTGACTGGCCGGGGCTTTCAGGCGTGCAGAAAGGGAGTACCAGGTCAGGCAGGTAGGAGGCTCTCCCAGGAGGCTCGTGGATACCACTGGACTTAAGAGCTGTTCTTTGGACTTACTGCATCTGCTCTAGCAAACTGAGGCACAGAGACCTGAGCTCAGATCCGGGAGTTGCCTGGGCTGCACCCTCTCCCACTGACCCGACTCCAGGCGCTAATGAGAAAGGGAGGAAATGCCCGGGCACCTGACCTCCCAGCTTTCCTTCAAGAAGATCAGGAAAGCCCATAATCCATATCCGTCCAAAAGGAGGTTATGTCTCAACCGACAACAAGTAAGTGACGAGTCCCTTAAAACAGGGGCTGAGGCTGGTAGTCACCGAGGAAAACAAATCACTTCGCAGGTAGCAAGCAATTAATCTGGAGTACTGTACGTCACTAGGACTGAACCTGCACACAGAAGTCTCAAGCAGCTCTAAGTTCTCATCAGGTGTTCCGTTTACCCACCTTTTGCAAAAATAAGCAACCTATTTCCCTCGGCTGTTCCGCGGAGGGAAACTGCAAAACAAAGATTCTGATTTGATCACTGACGATGTCATAACATTAAATGACTCTCTGTAGTGGAAAATATGCTTTCATTACCTTAACTCAAGCAAGATAGGTCTCTCTCAGCGCCCATGCCTTTTGGAGCCACTGAGTGACGTGGCGATCAGACAAACCGGCCTTTAAATGGGACCATGATTTTCGGGGACATTAGTTTGTGTTCCGTGGCATGAACCGAGCCTGCGCACGCCTCTGACCTTTGGTGAGAACACAGTTGTGAGGCACAGTCCAACTGCTGACTTGGTTTTGCTTGAGCCACATAAAAGATGCACTCTGCAAAGGAGTTTGAACGCAGAGGCATCTTTTCATGTTTTGGGTTAACTCCATACGTGGGTTTAAAATCTGTCAGATTATTCCACACTAAAAGGTGCAACCTTTATCATTAACACTTAGCCTGTATATACAGTGAAATATTATTTGGCAATAAAAATAACTGAAATAGTGATGCAGGTTAAAATATGGATGAAACTTGAAAACATTACGGTAAGTGAAAGAAACTACTCATGAAATATCATCTATTGTAAGATCAAGTACACCAAGTAGACACAACTACAGAGACAAAAGTAGATTAGCGGTGGCCAGTGGATGGGGGATTGGAGGTACGAGAATGTTCTAAAATTAGACTGTGTTTGCACGACCCTGTGAATATACTACAAACTGCTGATTTGTACGCTTTGCATGGTGAATCGCGTGGAATGTGAATTATATCTCATTAAAGCTGTTAAGGAAAAAAAAGTTATGCTGGAGTGTCTTTTAAAATCTGTCATATTTTCTATAAACATTTTAGTAAGTAGTGTATGTACTGTATTTAAGGTATACATAGTGTATAGTGTATTCGAGGTATACGTATATAGAGCATTTAAGGTAGGCTCTAGTAGGTTTTATAAATTAGTGACACAGGACAATTTTGTCCATGATACAATGTCTGTTAGCTGTTTCACAATCCAGGGTATAAGTTAACTTGTAAGCATAGGTTAAAAAAAAAAAAAAGGCATGACGTGACTATAATTCAGTATCAGACCCATTGGAAATCTCCTCCTTTTCCAGAAGTGCCCTCCCTTCTTCTCCCTTTGCCGACTCCCCTAGTCGGGAATGTCCTGTACCCTCAGCCGGCTGGAACATCTACTTTTGAGAGCACCAATTAATGACACACCCCTCCCTGAGACGCTCTTCCGCTGTATTTTCGGCATGTAATAAGCGATGGCCCCATCTCTTCTAGGGGCCTTTCCCAGTAGCCAAGAACTCCTGGAGCACCAGGCATTGGCCTTATTCCTCTTTAACCCCACAGGGTCCAGCACAAAGTTCCGTCATATAGAAGACTCTCAATAAATGGCTGTTGAATGAATGAGTGAGCACACGGATGAAATATTTTCATTGTATTCAGTCATTCTGACTTTCTTTTATAAAAGGATATGTCAGAAACAGAACTGACTTTGAAAATGTATTTGTAAAGTATGCTCTTCCACTTTCCTGCCCATCCGTTTTGCTTAACAATTCTAGGCATGAGAGCAAGCCACATGAATTTAGCTCTGAACTTCACTGACTTATCTCAGAAAAATATGCAGTAGTAAAGACAAAAATAATAGGAGGGTCTTCCCTGGTGGCGCAGTGGTTGAGAGTCTGCCTGCCAATGCAGGGGACACGGGTTCGAGCCCTGGTCTGGGAAGATCCCACGTGCCGCGGAGCAACTGGGCCCGTGAGCCACAACTACTGAGCCTGCGCGTCTGGAGCCTGTGCTCCGCAAGAAGAGAGGCCGCGATACTGAGAGGCCCGCGCACTGCGATGAAGAGTGGCCCCTGCTCACTGCAACTAGAGAAAGCCCGCACACAGAAACGAAGACCCAACACAGCCCAAAATAAGTAAATAAATTAATTTTTAAAAAAACCTCACCCATTAAAAAAAAATAACAATAATAGGAAAAGGCAAAGGCCAATTTGGTTTTCCTCTTTTTCAGTAAGATGTACCATTTATTGAAATTTGGGGGGAAATGTAGTAAGTACCTATTATATGCAGACGCTCTAAGAATTTTCTGTTAAATGGGACCCGATTTATGAAACCTTTACTGTCTTCCGAATTTCCTTTGGATTTTTAACGGTAAGAAGTAAGGAGCCTAAGATGACTGCTTCTCATTTCTTCAAGACAAGGGTTCAGCTGGTATTGGGGAAACAATCTCTGTTTGTTCCTGTCTTCTCAGGGGGACTGTTTCTAATTGATCTGGCATGGAATTTAGTTGGAGATGTGTATGTTGCAACCGAAGCAGAGAGCCTGTATGCTTTGTAAAGTGATAACCATACAGGCCTTATTTGAAACACTCGAGGATTTTCAACATTAACCTGGGTTAAATTGAGCTATAAATTCCACTCAAATGTATACATCTTGACAAATTCATCATCACTCGAAGATAGATTCAATCCATGCTCCCCTCAGATTAATAAAGATGATGACCACTGATCACAAATGCAAAGGCTCGTGGTGATGAAGTACCATAATGGACTTGGCACTGTTTAAATGCAAACTGCCCATATTAAGCAGACGTTTTCTACTGTTATCACTTTCGGTCGAATGGAAATGTTTAAAAATGATCTCTGGGTAAAGAAAAGGATATACAGGCAAATCTACTTCCTCTTACACAATTTTCAAGTGCACTTCACTCTCATCGCGAAGATTCAGTTAAGCAAAAGCTCAGCTAAACGAAAAAGCAAAGCGGCTGGAAGTTACTTCGTATGGAACTGGGTTCAGGACTTCTACAAAATAATTTATTTACTAGTCTTCATTTAGGGATCTGATCCATCATGGAAGCTTCCAAACACAACAGACTTCTAGGGCTCCCTTCGACTCCTTTTGAATATCAAATTTCGAGCTTACACTCTATTAAAGATGATAGTCCTAAGTTACAGATGTTGATGGTCCTTCCCTAGCAGCTTTAAATTGCCTTGAAAAAGATACAGTTTCTTTAATTAAAAAAGCTGCCCAGAGCTAATCCCTCTAGCTGAAAAAAGAAAAGTTTTAAGCAATCTCTTTCTGCTCGCAGAGAGAAAGGCAGACAATACCATAACAGATCAGAAACATAAGCTATAGTGTGCAGCTAGGAGCACAGCAGGGAACTGAATTCTGCTCCGACTGTGTCATTTTTTAATCCCCCATCCAGTTTTCCCCCGTCTGACCTCATGCTGAGATGAAGTTATCAGAGAAGACAGCTTTACTCTTACCAATGAATCCAACCCTGGCTCTGTATTATCCTCAGCAGATCAAAACACCGCTTTCATCAAATAGCATTTTCTGCATAAAAGGCATGCAATTGCCCGATAATTTCACCCAAACTATGCTATTCATTTAAAGGACAAGGAGAGAAGTGGGCTTCTTTCCTTTTTTTTTTCCCGGTGGGGGGGGGGGGGGGGGGGGGTCAGCAGTGAAGAGTGAGGCTTAGAGAGAGGCAGAGCCTAGACCAGCTAACTTACCCCCTTCACCCATGGGAACTTTTCTGTTTTTAAACACAAAATCCCAAGAAGGGGTCCATTTGAAAGTCCCCCTACTCCTGCGCTTTAAGATTAATTGTTGGAGGAATTTGGTGCAGTTTGAGTGACAAAAGTGTAAGTTGTGTAGAAAACTGGCAGTGAGAAATTACAAAGCTTGCTGATGCCATTAGCCATGCTTCCCTGAACCCCAATAAAAACATCATATCCAGTAAAATTGGAGAAGCATAAGAATTAGCTGAACAGTTGGATGGAGTTTTAACACAACCTTGCGTGGGCGGGGGAGGTGATCCTCCTGGAAGATCTTTCTACGCATCACGAGAAGTCTGAACCCTGAGGTTGGGAAGACAAAGATGGATCACACAATTTTGAGTGGATACTTTGAATAACATTTAAGAAACCTGAGGAGGGAAGATGAATCTCTTTTTGATTTAGAAAATACTTTAGCCTCCTTGAGATTTTCTTTTCCATTTTATGTTGAAACAGTCTCTCATTTGCATTGTAGATTGTATAAAATGTTATAATGGCATTCTCTTTAATGGATCCTAACTCCTTATTGAATGACATCAGTTGTTTTGCTCAGGGTATCCTGATAGGTTAGAGCAATCAGACGAAACCATTTGTGTCAAGTAAATGGAATTACTAAAAAGTACTAAAACTCCCGTGCGGGTGTGGGTGACCTATTAGGTATATGTTAATATCCTTTATAGTATGTGTTACTCACCATAATTTTAACGATTCGCTTGGAAATGTAACTCTTCTGCTCAGTTCTTTCAGAATTTATTCTGTAGACTGACCCTGTAAGAAATCCAGCTTAATCTCTACCCTTCCATCACCCAGACAACAATTAAGCACAAAAGCATGTAAGAAAAACAATCAGGACTGCTTGGAAAAAAAAAAAAAAATTTAACACAGTTCGCACCAGACGGAGGCTAGGAATACTCCTGGGAATTCATGAGACAGGTGAAGGGGCAAGAGTTTTCCCCCTTGAAAGAAACACAGAAATTAATCATGGCATATTTGTCATCATTGGCATTTTAATTACATGTATGTATTCTCTAAAGCGTTGAAGTGTAATTAATAATTGGGTATTTTTTCCATACCAACTTCCTGAAACTACAACTCAATACCCAAGTGCTCTGAGGCTAAATGTCTGTGTGTATGTATGAATATACATACATATATATATATATATATATATATGGTCTACTGAGTAGTGAAGTTTGAATTCATGTTTCCAAAATAGAGCTTCATGACATACAAATTATCTTAAATTTAATGTGATTAAGCATTAAACGATGGTATTTCCTTGAATTTAATGACAGTACTATTTTCACGTCAAACTTGATTACAGGAACCAGCTTTCAGAGTGAACTGTTTAAAATCCCAAATCATTAACAGATCATTTAGGGTTCAGTCCCAGAAAACTTCTTGTCTGTGAAATATCAACTAAAGACATGGAAACAGAGAGGGGAGTTTCACATTTTGCCCACAAGTGTGTGCAGCGTGTGTGAGACGGATTTTAGAAGTCGGAATTTTGTCCGCAAACGCTGGGAGAGAGAAGCTGTTTACATCATCAATACCACCGCGACTCTCAACACACACGTGTAATTGAGGGTGTAATTCACGCTCGTATACCATTTCCTCAAAATAGCAAAGCACATCATGGACCACTACACCCATGAGGAGTGGAGACAGTGAGAAAACTGACCTCCTCAAGACTTTAGAACATTTCAATGCAACACAGGATTTTGATCTGTTACTCTTTACTTTCACCCAAGCCTGTGTTCGATGACGACCGATTTCTCTCAGAGATTGCAACTGGGTCATTCATAAACCCTGATTTCAGAAGTAAGTTCAATCACAGTCACGTGGGCCTGCGTTCTGGAAGGCTAAGCAATCGTCTTCGTGGATTGTGGAGTTGTCTGATTTAAACAGCACTGCTGTCAGAATATAAGCTGCCCACACAGTGCAGAAATAGGTATTTCTAACATTTTGGGTATTCTCTCGACTGAAACTTCAGTGCACTTTGCTTACACTACATTAAGACCGCAGAGACTGGTTTGCTCTGTAGCGTAATACATTACTAAGAGAGGACAGTTGTAGATTAAGGCCACGAAAAGGCTAAAAGACTCAGATTGGAATAAAGTAAGTTCTGACAAGGCTGCAAGGTCTGATTTTTCGTTTCTCTGATGAAGATGTAGCTCTGGGTTCTGTTTGGCTTAGGGAAAAATGGCAGGAGCCTGGCATTTCTGGAGAAGATGGGGAGAAAGGAGAATCTGGCCCAGGCAGAGTAAGTGTCCTGTTAACTGGCCACTTCTTTCCTAGCACTTGCCTCCAAATCTAGCACTTTTAATCCACAAAATCTATGAAAGATCAGGATGTACCTTCCCCCTCTTTTACCCTTGGATAAGATATCTAGGAGAAAAAAAAGTAGGCCATGAGAAGATTAAGGGCCTTTTATAAAGAGGGAGGAAGTTGGCAGAGGGAGAATCTGAGTTAGAGGAAAACGAAGGAAGAACAAGCTCACACTGACGAGAAACTTCAAGGATGCTGGGAGGAAAAGAGGGAGCCCGTGGGAGCCGTGGGTCCGGGTCCTAGCCTGATGCTCTGCTGTAACGGAGTCTCTCCATTTACACGGATGAGTGAGTTCTGGACTCCCGCCTCCAGAGTTTGCTGTGTTACTTAGAAACTAGATTTGAATCACACCCGGCCACAAGTCTTATCTATTTTCAAGCTTATTAGAAATCGACCTTTAGGGGGCAGGGGAGGGAAGGATTGGGAATCTGGGATCAGCAGATGCAAACCAGTATATAGAGGATGGATAAACAACAATGTCCTACTGTAGAGCACAGGGAACTATATTCAATATCCTGTGATAAACCATAATGGAAAAGAATATGAAAAAGAATATATATATATGTATAGCCGAGTCACTTTGCTATATAAAAGAAATTAACACAACATTGCAAATCAACTATACTTCAATACAGTTTTTTACAAAAAGAAATCAACCTTTATAGTATTTTGAAGATTTTGATAATAAAGAATTTTTACCATATTAAAATTTGATGATTATCTTGACAATAAATGGGCTGACAAAATCTGTAGTTGTCCGAGACCAATGTTTTTCTAACTGTGACCATTAGACCACACGCATCAGAATCACCTGGGGGTTCTTAATAAAATGTACATTCCTGAGCCCTACCTCAGCTCTGTGGAATCAGAACCTTCAAGGAGGGAACCAATACATAAGCATTTTTCACACGCTTTCCAGAGCATTCCTATGTACAGGGAAGTCTGAGCGATATTGCCCTGCGCTAAACGCTTTACATAGCGCAACTAGGTATTTCAGTTTTTATCATTAGCCTATTCAAGAGAACGTGATGCAAATAAATCTAGTTGAATTATTTTCAAAAGTGACACATTCCTATTGAAGGACGAAACCCAAATTCACAAAATGAAGAAGGTGAGAATATCTGTCTGAAGACATTCCAGCTGAAAATTCAGTTAACACTTCAAAGTTGGATTTTGAATCATTCTTTCCAAGAGTAGAAAAATCAGTGAGTTATAAATTGAGATAGCATTTTCTATGCGTCTTAATGGTTGGATTACTGAGTACAAATTTTGGCTGACTACATTGTTCAATAGTATATGTATGATTCTAAAATTATGTAGAGTTTGAATGAACCTTTAAATATGTATTAGTTCTATTTATTATCAGAAATGAAAGAATTCTTTGTGTGAGATGGAATAGAACTGATTCAACATGCACAGCTTTTAACAGAAATCAAGAATAGATATGTCCAAAATATTAAGAGCTGTCTCTGGAAGCGAGGTATTGCACAGGTCGGCATCCCAGGCTATCTCCAGGGTGGTTCTCAGAAGTACTGCTCTGGCTGAAAGCCCTTAAATTTTTAACATGAAGCGTTCTCTCTACCCTAGCATCACTTCCTTCTTTGGCAACGACTTGTCTCTGAAGGATGTGACTTTCAACGAAGAAGTACTATTATTATACGTAAGGATGTGATCTTGTTTCCCCTTACATTACAGATTTAAAGTCCTTACTGTGAATAGTGGGGGAAGACATTCAAATAAGTCTTTTTTTATATTGTCTTAACTGCTCGTTAGTATATCATTAGTCTACCTGGTCGTCCTTCGGCCCTTCCTCCTACCCCGCTTCACCTTGCCTGCATGAGTTCTTTCTTGCAGACAATGTGCTCAGCACCTAACATGCACTGTCTCCTGTAATTTTCATAACAACTTCAAAAATAGTTACTTTATTTCCCCCATTTTAAAGATGAGTCCTTTGCAGAGTAAGCAATGTGGCCAAGAGCCAGGATTGATAGCCCTGATTCCAGGGCCCAAACACTTAGCAATGACACCTATCTCTTCCTTACTGGAAACAGGAGGAATAGAACAAGTTCTGATCATAATTTAGTTTACCTTCTATACATGTACACAAAACCATGTAGACACAGAAATACAAAGTCAAGCTTAATGAAAGAGAAATGCCTCTTAAAACAAACACAACTCCGACAAGAATTCCACAAAGAAAACACCTTTTTCTTTTGCTTGAGTCTGTTTTTGAGAAAAGTTAATTATTTTACAATGTGAAAAAAATGAACTCGACGCAACTTTAAATCCTGGTCCACAGCAAGATTATTCATCTTTCTTTACGTGTAAACAGATTTACAATAAAAATTGCTCCCAATATTTTATAATCCCTTTATCTATATCTATAAACAAAATTACTGCAACCATCAGCACTTGTATGAAAATAATGGCTTAAGGTTACACTTGCAGAAGATTTCAGTTCTCTCTTGAGAACTGAATGATGATTCTCTCTTCAATCACTAATGTCCACAGCAGAGTTAAATCACTATTGTAAGGTCTGGATATAGTAAACATTTTGAATGATAAACATTTGTGGCTCTGATGAAAATTCTCCAGGAAGGCTGTGACTGCTCCAGTGGCCTCTAGCTTGCAGAAGCTGGTAATTCTCTTCAGAGAACCAGGAAAGTTAAGAAGGGCGGCTTGTAAGCTCGCTGCTGCTTGAAATGACAAATCATTGAAAACCTGTCCCTGAGAACAGCTTGGGGAGTAAATGTGGATAATAATGGCGTATGTGTGGCTGCAAAACAATAATGAACCTGTCTAATCAACTGTTCTGAATAGCAGTAGATCACAGTGGAAGGAAAAATACACATCCTTATTGACCCTTTGTGCATTCTGTTACCCATAACTCTTCCCGAAGGCAGAATTTAATATAAATAACTGAAACTGGAGTAGTAAAAGTAAACCCATTATCTTTTCTTCTTTATGGATATGATATATTATGATGGGAGGGTTATTTTTTTTAATTTGAATTTTTATTTTATTATTTTTTTAATTTTAATTAATTAATTAATTTTTGGCTGCGTTGGGTCTTTGTTGCGGTGCGCGGGCTTCTCATTGCGGTAGCTTCTCTTGTCGTGGAGCACGGGCTCCAGGCGTGCGGGCTACAGTAGTTGTGTCACGTAGGCTCAGTAGTTGTGGCTCGTGGGCTCTAGAACGCAGGCTCAGTAGTTGTGGCGCATGGGCTTAGTTGCTCCGCGGCATGTGGAATCTTCCCGGACCAGGGCTTGAACCCGCGTCCCCTGCACTGCCAGGCCGATTCTTAACCACTGCGCCACCAGGGAAGCCCCAGGAGAGTTATTTTAGAAAGGACTTAAAGAACAGACTCATATTCATAAATCAAAAAAAAGGTGAACTATGGCCTGATCTCCCTTTATTAATTTTGGTTATCTTCATAATGGATGCATATTAGTACAGATAAAACGTATTTTGTTGTGCTCCTTAATGACTGATAAACTATTATATTATTGATTGTACTGGGCACATTGATTTTACATGTACGGACAGGCCATATGTTGAGGATTAAGTTATAGAAAACAATTTCTTTGTCTCCTCCAATTCCCACCACCTTTAGATTTTACACTTATGTCAACACAGTTCATGTCATAGAGAGCTACTGAAAGGATTAGATTAGTTTATGAAGACGGTCATGGCCCCAAGTCCACTTGATACGCCAAAGATCACTATCACCACCAACAAACTGAACTATTTGTCAAGTAAAACTTTCATTTCATCCTGGGGTTAAATCTACCACACAAGAAGGAACAGAAAGTCTTCGCAATATCAACTTATGTCCCAAGATGTTGTGAGACTCAAATGAGATAGCATTTAAAATTTTTTAAGGTTTCCATGAAGCTTATAATTAATATCTTTCATTTATCTAAACAAGCATAGTTCTTCCAGTTCAACTTATGTAGTAAAAACCAAAGTGAATACAACGTATATTAGTCATTGGCTTAATGTGATGGTTTCTGTGAAGTGATGCTACAAGTCTTCTAGGTTTGTCTTAATTTTAAACATTTATTTAATACCACCCGCACAAATCTGAAGATGAGCAAAAGGTATACAGGATTGAAAAATGCGTTCTCTCTTCTTGCAGTGATACATGATGGTGAGCCACTGCGCTCATTCAATAACTACTTCTTTTAATTAGTGAAGAAAATGTGCAACTTGGCTGAGTGCACTGCCTCGGACGAGGGAAGCAGACTTCTCAAAAAGAAATGTGATTTGTATGTGTATGATTTTCTATGGATTACCTTTTTAATATCAAATTTTGGTGAGAATACCATCAAAATAATTTTTTTTTTTTTTTGCGGTACGCGGGCCTCTCACTGTTGTGGCCTCTCCCACTGCGGAGCACAGGCTCCGGACGCGCAGGCTCAGCGGCCATGGCTCACGGGCCCAGCCGCTCCGCGGCATGTGGGATCTTCCCAGACCGGGGCACGAACCCGCGTCCCCTGCATCAGCAGGCGGACTCTCAACCACTACGCCACCAGGGAAGCCCCAAAGTATTTTTTTTTTATGTTTATCTAGACAAACTGCTTTGCAGGTTAGTATTTTAAATCAGTTAAACCTTTATCTGAAGGGGTCATCGTTTCTTTAATTTGGATAACTTAAATTGGACCCAAATCCTTGAGTTCAATTAAATTGTCCATTATTTTTGTCATCATAATTTCTCAGACCACTCTCTCCATCTGAAGTATATTTAAGAAAAAAGTCTGCTTTGCCTAAATTTAGAAAAAAGATACAATCTAATTTGGAGCGGTGAGCTATTCTGATTATGGTTTTGTTTCTTTGCAATATTATGACTAGATTAGAAACTTCACAATAGGAAAATTACTAGCCAACTCAATATAGATTTATATATTTGGAGATACCACAGATATATCTGTATATTCATGTGTGTACTTGTTTCTGTATATGGATGAATAGATAGATAGGTATGTCTGTATATCTATATTTCTTAGTATAGTTTCATACTTTGCCATTGTTTTAAAATAAACTAAGCTAACAGTCTCTTGGCAGCATTTACTCCCGGATGCTTTAAAAATAATACAATTAAGAATCTACCTTCTTTTTCTCGATTTACTATTTTCTTAATACATATTTACACCTGTAAAAGAATCAGTGCATCATAGAGAACTTTCAGTCTGACATATAATATAAAGTATAATACCATCCTTTTTGTGAGATTCATTCTTCGATTACCCTTTTTTGGTTATCCTTTTATACCGAGAGCTTTTAAATTCTGGGTTTTCCCTGATGGGTGACATGTTGTGCTCTTTCAAACAAGGTGGTTCTGCTGATGCATCCAACAATTTCGGTTACTTCACTTTGTAACTTTTTCATCATATTCAATATTACCCCTTAAAATTTTTTGATACTTCTTCTTTAGGAAGCAAGAATTCTGAAGAGTGAATTCTGATTAATATTAAACAATATAAATTTGTCTATTTGTAAAAAAAAACCTATGCCCATATTTTCCTTTTCTTTGTATTATACATTATGGAATAGAAGTAGATTTCCACATCTGTAGTATAAATACACGAAGCTAAGCACGTTTAGGTGCTAGCTCACAGTATCTATGCTTAACACAATTCACCTGCTACTTACTGCTTTTCTAAAACTATTTGCTTTAGCAACATTTTTTTTCAATAAAATAATGGTATTGATTTTTCAGTAAGGAATAGTATTTATTACGTGAATTCAAAATGACTTGACAGTGATATACTCTGTGGAATGCTAGCTGGCTATCACCTGGGGATGTAACCCTTATTCGCATTTTTTGCAAGTGCCTTATTGCCACAGATTTTGCTGGGCAACCTTAAATTAAGGCATTTTCCTCCCTGATGACCTGGTGTAATTTTTTAATAATGTGAATAATTGTGATGACAGAATTAATTTGAGTATGAAAATATGAGGAAAAAAGTCATTACATTTAACTCAAGTTAATTGTTAATTTTGTGAAAGTAGATAGTACGAGCAAACTGAAATTTAGAATGTCAATTCCAAGCTAGTTTCTTGAGTTATTTTTTGAGTTTTTCAAGGGCTTAATATAATGTGAGGTATGATTTAAAAAGTAACAATTATTATTTGGTGATAAATTAGAAGAATAAAATATTTAATTCGAGTCATATATGTATACATGTATATGTATGTATATATGTATATGTACACACATATATACTTTAAATGAGGATTTCCAAAATTCTCAGATTTACTAACTGGATTCTTATTGTTATACCACAGGGTGAGGTCTCATTTTGGATATGCAGAAAGAGAAAAATCAGTCAGTATTGAGTTGTTCTCCTTAAAGACAACTTGAATCTCAAGTTTCTTTTAATAGGGAAAAAGGAACAATTAAAGGGATATTTTAAATTACTGAAAAAGAAAAAAGTACACCCAAACTCAAATTTTATTAATAGCTCTTCTGCTAATAGCATAATTACAGATGACACTAAAAAATTCCTACACAGAAAAATGTATAAAAAGGTAACATCTATTATAACAGGGAAATGAATTACCATATAAGAGGGCTTTTTAGTTTTCCTACAGATTTTATTCTGTGGCTCTTTTGACCAAAATGAAAAGGCAAAGCATTATTAACAATACTATCCGGTAATGTAGACTGAGGAACTGTTTAGAAAACATTACTATAATTACTAAACAAACCTATAATTCTTTATACTATATATTATTGGTTTCAAGTCACCACAATCTATATAAACTAAAATTCTGCCTAAAGCAGCTTAAACTTTCTAAAAACAAATTAATATTTTTCACCTAAAGCAAATATTTATTTAATAACTTATATTTGACTTATAATACATATCCTGCCTAATTTATATTCAATTTCCTTAATATTCAAATTTGGTCTCAGTAAAATATACTTTAGTAAAAGAAAATTGACAAAGAAAAACAAGAGTACTGCAATTTTTTTCCCATCCCAAGTTAATATCCCTTTCGAAATATCCCAGTTTGCATGCTATATAGACTACGTAAAATATAAAACAGAATTTTAAAAGCACTGCTTACTTGATGACTTCGTTTTTGAAAAAGAACGTTTCAGTAAACTTTGTCCTGCTTCAAGAGAACAGAGCTCCTTTTAAAAATGCAGCAAATAGTGTCGGCATGATCTTTTTTCCTTTATGTTTTATTTAAAATGTTAATGGAGTAAATCCACAATTCACATAATTTATTGGGAAACACTTTTGTTCCAAAAAATGCGTTGTAAGAACAGTGATATACAGGCAAGTCCCCTTAAAGAACATGCATCAATTCCGTTCCCTTTTGAAGCATATTGCAAATGCCCTCTAACAGGGTACAGCAACATTACATAAATCATCTTATATGAAAAATTAACATGACATCAAATATTTATAAATATTAATGTGTATGTTAATATAACCAAAGCTGTAACAAACAATCATAACCTTGCCAAGTTCCCTAGGACAGGCGCCGCTGATAATGATATCCATTATCTCTGGAGGAACGCACAATTATGAAAGTTATACACAGGATGCTATGTTCTTAGCTGCTTTTAAATTTATCCATTAAATGTCTACCTTATATATGATATTAACCCTTTACGCACACATTCTTAAGAAATAGAAAGGCAGTTCTTGTGGGTATCTTAAAGATCATTTTTACTTAATCATTTACATGGAAAGTCCCTGATTTGTCATATGACTTTACGCATAAGTGGAGTATACGGTATCCTACAAATTAATTCACTTGGACTCTTCTCATCAACATGCATTTAAGTCCACATATGCATTTAAGCGTATGTATGCTACACCTTGTTTAAGAAAGCCACGCTTTGCAAAGATGGATTTGAGGTTCTGAAATGTAATATGCTATGCTATCCCTACTCTGCCCAGGAAAGTTCTCTTTCAAAGTGTCTGTGCTAAGAATAGGGTGAGAGTCAGGAATTCTTGGGCTTGACCGAACACAGGGTTGTCAAGTCCATAGGCAGAGTTCTTGCTCAGACCCTATGGGATCCATGGGTCATAGGCATGGTCTTCCGGCAAAGTTTTATTTGGGGTTCCTTTTCCAGACTCAGCACTGTCAGCAGGTACGGTTAATTCAGTCAACCAGCACTAAAGCAACGTGATTTCAGGTGAGAGGGAAAAAGGCCATCATTTTGTCTAAGTGCACTTCCTGCGGGCTCAGTCAAATCAGGTTCGGAATCCAACAGGTTTTCAAGGGCAAAGCAAGAAGATAACTTTGAGGACAGACATACTTAGGGATTGAAGATGCTTTGCTTCCCCGAAGGAGAGCTCAATAAGAAGCTTCCTGAACCCACCCACCTGAATCTGCTCCCAGCTAGCAGGTTCTTCATTGTGAAGCACCCAATTTCTATTTCCAGTCTGACTCTTCAGTGTTACAAATAGACTCTGCTTTTGCGGTGTTGGACTCTGGAGAGAATCTGTTCTTTGTCACTTACGGCGGGGACGGGTTTAGCTGTGGGTAGTGGGGAAGAGGTGTGAGCCGTGTTTCTACTTTAAAGATTTGTGTCCATTTCTTTGATCTAGGCTTCTGTTTGGGGCATTTTCTTTCTGGATAACAATACTAACTCAGCTTATTTTACTCTCTGAAAAAGAAAATATACAATGAGTAATGTCTCAAGTGGTCCAAAAATGCCACCCAAAATACCTTCCAGTTAGAGATTCATTTTACTGCAAATTGTTAAAAATATAATAGACTTTAGACGGGATGTTAAGCCTAATACACACTTTAGTACTAGTTGTTTTAATCATATAAGAGATCAAGACTTACTTAACTGGTATCATTCTACAGTGGGTCAGAATTTTGAATGGGATGCAAAAGGGTCAATTTGCAGACTAGATGTTACTTTGTTACTTATTGATTTAAACATGTATTTTATAGTCTTTCAAATCCCCCCAAAATATGTTATCATATTTGCTATCAGTAATTTTACCCTTTGGCCATTATCCCAAATAGTTATTGCTTTCATCTTAAAAAAAAGAAAGCTTTATATTAACGTCTCTGCCATCTGCTGCCTCTTTTAATTTAATTAATTATTTTTGCTCTCCCTGTAGAAAAAAATCCATAAAGGATTGCCTCTACTTGATGTCTCCAAACGCTCTACTCCCACCTTCCTTAAATCCAGTCAAGCTTTTATCCACAGAAGCCACTCTTGTCGAGGCAGCCCAGGATCTCTACACCTAAATCCCAAGGTCAATCCTCAGTCTTCATTTTACTTGAATCCGTCAGCAGCATTTGACATAGTATATCACTTCCCCCTCCTTAATACACTTGCATTCACTTGGCTTTCAGGACACTGTATTCTGATTTCCCACCTACTTCACATGCCACTCCTTTTCAGGTCCTTCATGGATTCTTATCCCCACCCTTTTAATTTTGGAGGGCCCTCAGCCCTTCTTCCTCTTTATATTTCTAGATTCATCCCTTGGGGAACTCTCGAGTCTCAAAACTTCAGTACCGTTTCCGTGCTGGCACCTTCCATATTTATATTCCCACTTCAGACCTCTTTCTCTCTCCTTAAATTCAGATTCATATATGCAATTATCTACTCGTCATTTCTACACGGTTGCCTAAAGACGCAATTTCAAGTAAATATGTGTGAACCAGAACTTCTGAATTCTAAAATCTACTCTTTTTGCAATCTTTCCAATCTCAGTCAATGGCCACTCCAACACTTCCAGTTACTCTGGTCAAAACCCTTGGTGGGGGGCTTCCCTGGTGGTGCAGTGGTTAAGAACCCGCCTGCCAATGCAGGGGACACGGGTTCGAGCCCTGGTCCGGGAAGATCCCACATGCCGCAGAGCAACTAAGCCCGTGCGCCACAACTACTGAGCTCGCGTGCTGCAACTACTGAAGCCTGTGCACCTAGAGCCCGTGCTCCGCAACAAGAGAAGCCACCGCAACGAGAAGCCCACGCACCGCAACAAAGAGTAGCCCCAGCTCGCCGCAGCTAGAGAACGCTTGCACTCAGCAACGAAGACCCAACATAGCCAAAGATAAATAAATAAATAATTAAACAGAAAAACCCTTGGTGGTCATATTTGATCCCTCTCTTTCTCTCACTCCCCTCTTCTGATCTATGAGGAAATACTTTTTAGCTCTACCTTAAAAATATATCCAGATTCGGACCTATTCTCCATTTCAATCACTCTTATGCAGCCATCTTTTGCCTGTATTATTGCAATAGCCTCCCGACTATTCTCTCTCTATCTGCACTTGCCCGCCCCTAACTATGTATTCTCAACCCAGCGGCCAGAGTGAACCCTTCAAAATATGTCAGATGATGTCATTCCTTTGCTGGAAATCCTGCAATGCTTCTACCTGTCACTCAGCACACGAGCCATGGTCCCTATAATGACTTATGAAGGCCTCACATGATCTGAACCTGTTACATCTTTGACCTCAGCTTCTAGAATCCTCCCTTCTCATTCCACTCCACAATCTCCTTGCTGTTCCTTAAACACACCATGCAAGCTTACTCAAAGTCTTTATTCAAATTTCTTTTGCTCAGGGAGGCTACATTTGAAAGCCCTATATTTAAAATTGCAAACGGCTCCTCCCACATCCACTGGTATGCCTGATCTCACCTACCCGCTCTATTGGATATTCTACTGTATACATTCTTTTCAAATTTAGGTGTAAGTCTACCTAAATATTAACAAAATCTGTAGTAGGAGAAATATGAAACTGGTGAAAGATATCAAAGAAGCAATAAATAAATGGAGAGATATTCCATGCTAACACACAGGAAGACTCAATATTGTCAAGAAGTCAGTTCTTCTCAACAGGATCTATGGATTCAGCACAACCTCAATCAAAATCCCAGCAAGTTATTTGTGGATATTGACACACTGATTCTAAAGATTATGTGGAGAGCAAAAGGCCCTGAATAACCAACATGGTATTGAAGGAAAAGAACAAACTTCGAGGACAGACACTACCTAACTTCAAGACTTACCATAAAGCTACACTCACCAACAGTGTGGTCTTAGAAAAAGAATAGAGAAATAGTTCCGTGGAACAGAATAAAGAGTTCAGAAATAGGTCCACATAAATGTAATCATCTGGTCTTCAACAAGAGAGCAAAGGCAATACAAGAAATCAAAGAGAGTCTTTTCACCAACCGGTGCTCGAACAACTGAACATCCACATGCAAAAACGTGAACCTAGATACAGTGCTTACACCTTTCCCAAAAGCGGACTCCAAACAGATCACAGACTAAATGTAAAACACAATAGGGAGGGTGGGAGGGAGGGAGACGCAAGAGGGAGGGGATATGGGGATATATGTGTACATGTAACTGATTCACTTTGTTATACAGCAGAAACGAAATTGTATAATTATAAAAAAAGTATAATCGTAAAGCAATTATACTCCAATAAAGATGTTAAAAAACATATATACAAAGAACACTTAAAACTCAGTAATAAGAAAATTAACAACCAGATTAAAACATGGGCAAAAACCTGAACAGACATCTCACCAAAGAAGATATACAGATGGCAAATAAATATATGAAGGAATGTTCCACATCATATGTCATTAAGGAACTGCAAATCAAAACAACAAGATACCACAGCACACCTATTAGAATGGTCAAAATCCGAAACACCGACAGTACCAAATGCTGGTGAGAGTGTGTAACAACAGGAACGCTTATTTATTCTCATTCTCACCATTATTAATTTTACTTAATAGGAAATGTTTCTTATTTATACATCAAATATACACTATACATGTGTACGTGTATATACAGAAATACATTTTTCAAGGAAAATTATTTTATATACACACATATACAAGCAATCTTTAGTGTAAATTCCTCCATCCCACCCCAAATTTACACCTTCTTATATGGAACTCAGTAGTATGGTGACTTTGACTATGATCGAGAAAAAAAGAAGGGAAGAAGGAGGAGAAAGAGAAGGAATTGTTTTGAGTGGTTTAAATAGTTATTCAAAAGTTCTCAGGCTAGGGCTTCCCTGGTGGTGCAGTGGTTGAGAGTCCACTTGCCGATGCAGGGGACACGGGTTCGTGCCCCGGTCCGGGAGGATCCCACGTGCCGCAGAGCGGCTGGGCCCGTGAGCCACGGCCGCTGAGCCTGTGTGTCCGGAGCCTGTGCTCCGCAACGGGAGAGGCCACGACAGTGAGAGGCCCGCATACCGCAAAAAAAAAAAAAAAAAAAAAAAGTTCTCAGGCTAAATTCTATGCATTTCACTCACAAGAACGTCTAAGTTCTTTCTCGGCAACTTTTACTTTGTAGAGAACTCTAACAAACTTGATTACATGGCTTTGAAATGTGTGGTGGTTTAGATACAGAAAATCAGAGTCTACCTATAGGCATTGAAAAGAGGAATGCTGAACAAAAAAATATTTGAAGTAGACAGAGGTACTCATAAAAGCTGGGTTGTCTGACTTCAGCTGATATAAAACGGAACTATCTTCTTGGAAAGTCATTGTGCAGTATTTATAATGATGGCCCTGCATCGTTAGAAGTTTAAATTATGTGTATAACCTCAACATATTCTGGTTAAGAAATGAGGAAGCATCACTTAGGTAATGCCTCATCAAAATGGTTAAAAGTAGCCAGAGTGATTCACTTCCTGATGTTTCCAGAGTATAAAAATGTGACTTTCATTCATTCTCTCCCCTCTCCCTCCCTCCCCCCCCCACACTTGATTTTAGTTATAATACTTCTTTGGTGTTTTGAGTTGTTTCAGACTAACTTTGCTAGCATGGTGTGGGTTTATATTTAAGAAAATACAGATATAATGAGATGCTAGTTCCTTGAGAGTAATCCAACATTTTCACCGATATATTAAAAAATGAATTGGGCATATATTCTTTATTCATTTAAGTCCAGTCAACTCTCAATTATCTCTGGTAATAGAGAGTAAGGACAGAATGAACAGATGGAACCTATTCCTAGAGTCCCCAAACACAACTTTCAATCTCCTCTCTCTGAGTTCTTTACAAGACAGCAATGCTTCCTTTCCCCCTCTTTGTAGGCTCATTTCAATTGTGGAATGACCTTAAGAAAAACAACCCAAGAGAGAAAAAAAAGCAAAGCACAGGATGATCTCTTAAATCCTCTGCTAAAATTAAGATAACAAATAAAATCTTTAATGACTTATCAGAGAAAATGAACTGGCATGATTTTTCAAATATTGTCTCTGCAAGTGTGGGTCACTTACAGATAAAACAGTTGATTGTCCTTTATTAAACTGCACCAACTATTTTGCAAACCATTTAATCATTTTAAAAGGCAGCTTTAAGCATATGTGTCTTAACTTTCAGAAGAGCAGTTAGATTTTAAAATGTGAATATCTTTATACATTTAATAGTCTGCAGATGAGGAAGACAAGGGAGTCTTTATTTAATAACATTGTCAAACATGGAATTAACAAAGTCTTACAAACATGCCATGCCATCCAGAGTCTCAGCATTAGAACAGGCTTCGTAGCTGTTCCTTAACTAGCGATAATATTGACCTTTTTACTAAGTGTGAACAGCATTTATTCAACACGGAATCAATACTGAACTGAAACTCCAAGGTCTTAGCAGCTAATTCTAAAGAACATCACTCAGTAGAGATTCTGGGATGGTGATTAGCATAAATGCAAAAATGAAAAGATCCTGTACACAAATGGGCTCAGATTTGTATACAGTTTTATATTTGATAGTTACTGAACACTGAGAAAAATGGGAACCAGAACTTGAAGGCTGATGTTTTTGCCCTTCAAAAAGAGTAAAATAAAATCCTTTCAGACACACAACAGAACATTATCATCTAATATCTGTTGTGCTGTGGGATGTCAATAGTCATTGATTACTTTCTTTTTGAAGACCCAGTGAAATCCTAAAAACTAGCATTAACTTTGATGTTGCAAAGGGTCACAGTATTTTAAAACACTATTACTGATGCTGCTATTTTTTTTTTTTTTTATTCATCTGAAGAACCTAGTCAGATGCATATTGTATACAAAAACTGCTCTGGAAGAGAGGATAAGGCAGCTCATGTGGGAGAGAGTTCAATTGACAGTCATGTCAATGCAGTCATGTTAGTAAATAGATATTTGGATGGAAAAAGAAAAAGATAGTAATTGTATTAATATAAATATAGAAGAAGGAAAAATACGCACAGCATTGTATATGATGGATAGAATTTTTCTAGCTTTATAGATAGAACTTTTACCACTGAGAAAATGTGTTATTGTGGCCCAGCCTGGGGTCTATGTGCTCTAGAGGATAAACTGATTTAAATGTTAATTCTATTGACAATAGATTTTAAACTGGTCCTTCCTCTATTACTCCATCTTTCTGGGACTCCCTATTATAACAAAGAGAACTTGGATATTCTGCCCTACCCTGAGTTATGCCAAGACATTCTCCATTGGGAACACTTCCAGACTCATTTTACAATGCCAGCATTATCCTGATACCAAAGCAAGATAAAGACACTACAGGAAAACTACAGGCCAATATCCCTCATAAACATAGATGTAAAATTTCTCAACAAAGTACTAGCAAACCTAATTCAATGGCACCTTGAAAGGACTGTATACCATGATCATACACCTGGGATGCAAGGATGGTTCAACATACACAAATCAATAAATGTGATACAGTACATTAATGGAATGAAAGGTTAAAATTATATGATTATCTTAATAGATGCAGAAAAAGCATCTGACAAAATTCAACATCCTTTCTTGATAAAAACTGTCAAATTGGGTATAAAAACGTACCTCAACATAATAAAGGCCATATATGACAAGCCCACAGCTAACATCATACTCAATGATGAAAAGTTGAAAAGCTTTCCCTCTGAGATGAGGAATGAAACAAGGGTGCCCACTCTCACCACTCCTATTCCACATAGTACTGGAATTTGTAGCCAGAGAAAGTAGCCAAGAAATAATAAATAAAAGGCATCCAGATCAGAAGACATAAAACCGCCTCTATTTGCAGAAGACATGATATTATATACACAAAACCCTAAAGACTCCATGAAAAAGCTCTTAGAACTAATAAACTAATTCAGTAAAGATGCAGGATACAAAATCAATATAAAAAATCAGCTGTGTTTCTATACACTAACCATGAACTACATGAAAAAGAAATAAAGAAAATGATCCCATTCACAATAGCATCAAAAGCAATAAAATGCTTAGGAATAAATCTAACCAAGGAGGTGAAGTTTTGTACACTGAAAACTATAACACATTACTGAAAAAATTAAAGAAGATAAAAATAAATGGAAAAACATCCATGTTCAAGAACTTAGCATGGAACCACAAGACCCCTCGAATTGCCAAAGGAACCTTAAGAAAGAAGAACAAAGCGGAAGCATCACACTTCCTAGTTTCAAACTATACTACAAAGCTATAGTAATCAAAACAGTATGGTACTGGCATAAAACAGACACATAGACCAATGGAACAGAATCAAAAGTCTATAAATAGATATGGCCAAATAATATTTGACAAGGGAGCCAAGAATACTCAATGGGGAAGAGATAGTCTCTTCAATAAATTGTGTCGGAAAGTGGAAGTCCACATACAAAAGAATGAAACTGGACCCTTATCTTACAGCCCTCACAAAAATTAACTGGAAATGAATTAAAGACTTAAGTGTAAGACCTGAAACTCCTAGAAGAAAACATATGGAAAAACATTCACTGATAATGGTCTTGGCAATGATTTTTTGGATATAATATCAAAGCACAAGCAACAAAAGCAAAAATAAAAAAGTGAGACTACATCAAACTAAAAAGCTTTTGCACAGCAAAAGCAACAATCAAAAATAAAAAGGAAAAAAGAGAAGAAAAAGAAAAAGTAACCTATTGAATGGAAGAAAATATTTGCAAATCATATATCTGATAAGGGGTTATATCCATAACATATAAGAAACTCATACAACTCAGTATCAGAAAAACAAATAATCCAGTTTAAAAAATGGGCAAAGGACCCAAAAAGATGTTTTCTGAAGAAGATACACAAATGGTCAGCAGAGGCAGGAAAAGGTGCTCAGCATCATCAGTTGTCAGGGAAGTGCAAGTCAAAACCACAGCGAGATATGTCACCTCACACATATTAGACTGGCTACCAACAAAGAGACAATAAATTGGGCATATACCCATAGAAAACCATAATTTAAAAAGACACATGCACCCCAATGTTCATTGCAGCACTGTTTACAATAGCCAGGTCATGGAAGCCACCTAAATGCCCATCGACAGACGAATGGATAAAGAAGATGTGGTACATATATACAATGGAATATTACTCAGCCACAAAAAGGAACGAAATTGGGTCATTTGTAGAGACCTGGATGGACCTAGAGACTGTCATACAGAGTGAAGTCAGAAAGAGAAAAACAAATATATTGACGCATATATGTGGAAGATAGAAAAATGGTACAGATGAGCCAGTTTGCAAGGCAGAAACAGAGACACAGATGTAGAGAACAAACGTATGGACACCAAGGGGGGAAAGTGGGGTGGTGGTGGGGGGATGAATTGGGCGATTGGGGTTGACATATACACACTAATATGTATAAAATAGGTAACTAATAAAAAATAGAGAATCTTGAACTTCAAAAAAAAAAAAAGACAATAAAAAACAAGTGATGAGGGTGTGGAGAAAACAGAAGCCCGGGGCACTGTTGGCGGGAATGTAAATTGGTGCAGTCACTATAGAAAACAGTATGGAGGTTTCTCAAAAAGTTAAAATTAGAACTACTGTATAATCCAGCAATTCCTCTCCTGGGTAAGGAAATAAAAACATTAACCCAAAAATGTATTTGCACCCTCATGTTCATTACGGCATTATTTACAATAGCCAAGATATGGAAACAACCTAAGTGTCCTTCAATGAATGAATGGTAAAGAGATGTGACAAATATATACAATGGAATGTTATTCAGCTATAAAAAAAGAAGAAAATATTGCCATTTGTAAAAAGGTGGATGGACCTTGAGGGCATTATGCTAAGTGAAATAAGTCAGACAGAGAAAGACAAATACTGTATGATCTCACTTATATATGGACCCTAAAAACACTTAACTCATAGAAACAGAGAGTAGATTAGTGGTTGCCTGGAGGGAAGGGGAAAGGGGAAATGGGTGATGGTGATCTAAGCGTACAAACTTCTAGTTATAAAGTGAATACGTTTTCAAAATAATGTACAACATGGTGACGATAGCTAACAATACTGTATTGCATACTTGAAAATTGCTAAGAGTTGATCTTAAAAGTTCTCAACACACTCACACACACACACACACACACACACACAAAAGACAACTAGGTGAGGTGATGGTGTGTTAACTAACCTTACTGTGATAATCATTTTGCAGTTATACATACATCAAATCATCGCACTATACACCATAAAATTATACAATGTTATATGTCAATTATATCTCAGTAAAGCTGGGAAAAAATAAACCAAAAAAAACCCCATCTTCCATCAAGGAAAGAAAATGAATCTCCTGCAACTACCTCATTGAAATGGGGAAACTGGCTTTAGGTGGTGAACAGTGGAATCCCAAAGGTAGGTTAGGAAAAAGCTCCTTTGTCATCCATCCATAGAAGCATAGCAATCTGGGGGCCAACGTTTGTCTCAAAACGTATTATCCTTCTATTACACATGCACCCATAAACACTTGATCTCTGGTCTTGAATGCGAACATCCTTATTCAATTGAGTAGATGCCCTTTGAAAAGGTGTTCTGTGTTTGGCATGCAAGAATCAGGCCATTCTAGACAACAGGGCACCACCAGAGGGGTTCTTATGACTTATCATCTCTATGATCCATGAATTAAAAGGCTTTGGTGAGTGAGACCATTATGGTTTATTGCTTCTGGGAGCCGAGTACTACAGAGTATGTGAAGAGAAGCCGGCATTAGTGTCTGAGCAATAAGAATCCCTAAATGCTGATTTACCTGACAGACTAAACTGGCTCTGAAAGAATGCTAATTAAAAAAGAAAACTTGTAAATAAAGATTTAGAGTCCTTTTATCCCAAACATTTTAATAGAGATCTATATCGTTTTCACATGAAACTATGAGGAAAATTGTACATAACCATTTGTATTTCATTATTGGTTGACCTCTTTTGGTTTAGATTACAAAGAAATTGAGAATACCTACAAAAAATGATATGGAAGCTTTCAAAATGCTAACAATATCACTTTTGCTTCTTAGCTGGTTAAAGGGCCCTGAAATTGCACATTTTCACAAAATCATAGTCTAAAAGTTACTTACTCTAAATAGGTTATAATGGTCTTACAGTTGCTCTCATCTGGTCTGGATGATCTATTTGGTCCTCAGATTCAGCCCGATCTCTTCAGGCAAGCCTAAATCTAAACTATGCCAAACTGCTGAGTGTCTATTCAATGCTTTTACATCTTTAGAGAATTCCACTATTTTAGTTTGAAAGCACATCAGGCATCATACATAACATCA
Organism: Neophocaena asiaeorientalis asiaeorientalis; assembly: GCF_003031525.2. NCBI lineage: Eukaryota > Metazoa > Chordata > Mammalia > Artiodactyla > Phocoenidae > Neophocaena > Neophocaena asiaeorientalis. Next base: position 5,231,878 of record NW_020173204.1, on the reverse strand, counting down.
CATATGGGAAGATTTTTCTTATTACTATCAATACCCCTGCCAAAATTGAAAACCCCATTCCCTAATTCTGGACTAGGCTTTCAAGATCCTTAAAAAGCAGCTCAAATACCTGTATTCTTGAACAGGGACCAGCAAACATTTTCTCTAAAGCACCAGAGAGTAAATATTTCTGGCTTTGCAGGCCATAGGATCTCTATAGCAACGCTTCAACTCTGCCATAGCAGCATGAAAGCCATAACAGGCAAGACATAAATGAGTGAACATAGCTGTGTTCCAAAAAACTGTTACTCATGGACACTGAAATTTGAATTTCATGTGATTTCTACATGTCATGAAATAGTCTTTTTCCCTCTAGCATTTGAAAATGTAAAATCCATCCTTATCTCATGGGCTGTACAAACAACATGTGGCAGAGGCTGCATTTGGCACAGGCCCTAGCTTGCCAGCCCCTGGTCTGGAGGATACGGTTATCAGGATTTCTAAGCCTCATCCACCCATGTTACTTTAGCGGAGACAGCCATTAATTTTACTTCACTTTCTGTTGTAAATCATCAACACATTTCCTAGGGTACTTTCTGTAACAAGGTCTGGAGGACAAAGGGGAAGGCAAAAATCAGACATCAATATGGTGGTCCAACTTCAGTCACAAAACCAGGGTAGCTGAGAGGTGCAGATGTGAGCTGTCCGGACTGTATTACTGTAGACACACCTGAGAGGCACCAGTGCATCATTCCTCATCTTGTGCTTATGCTGAAATGCATTGATTTTCTTATAGGGTCTTTTTTTTTTTTTTTTGCGGTACGCGGGCTTCTCACTGCTGTGGCCTCTCCCGTTGCGGAGCACAGGCTCCGGACGCACAGGCTCAGCGGCCATGGCTCACGTGACCAGCCGCTCCGCGGCATGTGGGATCTTCCCGGACCGGAGCACGAACCCGCGTCCCCTGCATCGGCAGGCGGACTCCCAACCGCTGCGCCACCAGGGAAGCCCTTTTTTAACATTTTAAATCAATTTGGTTGCTTTCATAGTGTGTGAGGTTAAGTGTCGTGTTTTTCTTTCTGTCATGGTGAGAATGAGTCAGTATCTGAAACTCTTTGTCTACATTATCCAAATCTCACTGATTCTATATGAAGTATAGCATAATCACAGCATTTGCATGAACCTGATACGAAGTACTTTTTTATCAAAATGTTGGTGGAATCATCCAAAATTCCATTTTCCAAATAGGTGCTTTGTAGAATTGGGGCCTAACATGTTGGTTATGTAGATTAGCTTCCGATTCTAAAGCTAGTACAACTGGCATGCTAACGACTTAGAAACCTTAGTAGACAATAAAATACTTTAGGTATAAGAAGTTGAGTTAAATAGGACCACTAATATGCTTTTTGGACGATAAATTTTCTGTTTCATCATGCCACTATAAAAACAAAGGATATGCCTCGGTTTAAATAATTAATAACGAAAGTCTCTAAGTTGTTTAATAAGGGGAACATAAACAGTAAGACCTTGGAGATAATATTTTGAGTCATAATTTCCACCCTGTGTGCTGTCTTGGTTTTCTCTTTAGCCCATTGTGAAGAGCAGCTGGCCAGTACCTTTGGAATTATTTGCTTCCATGATCCAACCACCCCTCCCCATATTAGCCTCCCAGCTCTTAGAAGTGAGGGAATATGTCTTGTTCATTTCATATTCTCCAGACTGAGCAAAATGCCTATAGTCGTGTGAATGCTTAATGCATTTCTGTAGAATGAGTGCATTGTATTATCTTGCGAATCAACTTGTCTGGATTAATTACAAAAAGACATCTGATATTTCTCTATTCTATCTTCGTATACAGGAAATGGTGATTTTGATTCAGTTGCCTTGGCCTGAGAGCTTCAAGGAAACAAAGGAAAGATCTCTTATATCTGAAGTTCCCTTACTGGAGCCTCACCGGCAAGACTTCATAATACAGACATTTTAAAGATCTCGGTGTGAATTGCAGCAACCTTAGACATTGTAACAGCAGATAAGATGTTTTCTGTAACTTCTTACGAGCCTGTGGGCAACGGCAAGATGTGACGGCTGAGGGCTTGGGATAGTGGTAGGGTTATCCGTGCAGGCTGGGCGTTTGGTGATGCTACAAGCTAGGCTGTAAGCTGACAGGTCTAAATGGAGATTCAAGCTATTGCAGGGGTTAAGACAGGGCATACAAAGTCATGTCATTTGTTTTACTGGTGCTGTATATGAGATGCTTCTCTGATGGTGATAAAGTACAGAAAATGTCAAAACAAACTTAAAGTGACTTTAAGAACCTTGATTTGTGCTCCTTGAAAATGCTAAGTATTTACTGTATCGCACTTACCTATCTAAAAAATGGGTAAAGTAACGACTTAAATATTCTAAGGACTGTGAAACTATTTGGAAATAAGTCCCTTAGCTATCCAGTGGCTCTAACTGAACCTGTCTCTTGAAGTGAAGCATCTTAAGGAAAAAATCTAAGCCTGAGTACTCAGCAAATCCAGAAACTTCCTGCCAGATTTTCATCAGCTCATTCAGAACGTGTCATTAACTGAAAGAAGGAAAATCTTTTCAGGTCACTGCCCTCCTTTAAAAGGCTAAGACTTGGCGAGTTCATAGATGGGTTTATCCTTCATTGGAATATAAGCTGAGTTTCTGCAAAGGGGCAGTGGCGCTTCAATGGGGAAAAGTGCAAACAGTAGAATGTATTTCAGACAGCCGCAGACTAGATGGAGTGGGGTGAGAACTGAAGGTGAGCTAAGAAGGATGGTCCGAGTTCCTGTTCTACGTGAGCAAATCTCAGCGTACGCCTTGAGGCTGTATTGTAGCAGGGACCTCCACTTGTACCTTTTCCCGACTCCTAGCTTTCATCTTGGGATATTATCTCCTTGGTGTCCTTTGAGCTGGGTTACACTTCTGGTTTCATTTCCACACACAGTAGGCCAACTCTGGCAGTTCTGCACAGCTAATACTGATACTGTTAATACTAGCGAACTTTTACATAGCACTTACGGCCAAGCCTCAGAGGTGCTCAGAATTGGATCTGATATCTGACGCTTTTGTTAAATAATCCTGAAAACCGTGAAGGACTTATTTTCGGTCTTGGCTAATGACTTGGAACCATCTTGAAGAAATAAAATCTGAGCAAACCTCTCAGCAGCCTCAAGCAAAAAGCCCAGCTCTGGAAGATTTGTCTTCGGTGACCAAGATGGCTTTGCCAAAGGCAAAAGTCTGACTCCTGACGGAAGTTACCTTTGCAAGTGTTTTGCAAGGGGTGGGTATGTAGCAAAGAGTGTAACCTTGCCCTGGAAGAGGTTAGACCTTTGCCCTGGAGGTAATGTTTGTTTGCTTTGGTGTCTTCCACTAGCCAAACAGTAACAATGTGATTTAGGGTGGGAGCTATGGGTCAACAGACCTAGAGACTGAGATCAGCCATGTGGGTAACCAATCATTCGTACCTATGTAATGGAGCTCCAGTAAGAATTCGGAATACTGAGACGTGAGCGGCCTTCCTTGGTTGGCAATACCACATGTGTACCATCACACATCAATACTGGGAAAGTGAGGCATCCTGACTCCACAAGGAAAGCACCGCAAAAGCTCTGTGTTTGGTACTTTCCCAGCCAGTGCCCTATGCATGTCTTCCCTTGGCCGATTTTAATCTGTATTTTCCCCTGTAATAACACGTAACTGTGAGTATAACGACTTTCAGTGAGTTCTATGAGTCCTTCTAGCGAATTATGAAACCTGACAGTGGTTTTGGAAACCTCCCTGAACTTGCAATTGATGTCACAAGTGAGGATGGTCTTGTGTCGAGTGTTCCCTCTAAACTTCATAGTTGGCCAAAAGTCCTTGCAGTGGCCCAGACTCAGCAGCCCAGTATCAGAACTCCCTGGGGTGATGGTTTAAAATACAGCTTCCCTGTGCCACTCAAAACTACTGAATCAGAATTGGGGGGAGTTTGGGAAGTTGCATGATTAACAAGTTTCCCAGGTGATTCTTAAGGCTCTCTGAAGTTGAGTATCACTGTCCTAGAGAATGAGGACCCAATCTTAGAAGAAAATAACCTGCCCCACAACGAGAAATACGCCAGAGAATCCTGAGACGTAATCCCAGCATCTTTATCTGTTCAGCTTTCTAGGTAATACCAGGCTTGGAAAATAATCCAACGCGTAAAAGAAGAGCCGGAAGTGATCACCCTGGATGATCTGTTAGTGAAACCGAGCAGGACCCTGTGGGGCTCCTGGGCATGCGAGCCTTTCTGTTCCCCTCCAGCCTCCAGGACCTTCCCCGGGTTCCAAAGGGCACATTCGAACAGCTGCTAATCAAGGGAGGAGCAGCCAGGAAACCACCTGAGGCGAGATTCAAGGGGCCAGAGAAGCTCCTCAAGATTCTCTGAGACCAGATTAGAGGGGCGCAGGCCCTGAACATGTCCTAATCTTGTCAGCAACCCCACCCTTGAACTATTGGTATAAAACCCTTCATCAAGTCCCCCCTCCCCCCACCCCGCCCCGGTTGGGACACATAGTTTTTCGAGGGCAGGAGCCCACTGTGGCCCCCTTTTCCTGGCAAAGCACTAAAGCTATTCTTTTCTATGTCACCCAAAACTGTCTCTGAGATTTGATTCAGCACCGGTGCACAGAGGCCAAGCTTTTGGCGTCATTAGGAAGGCTCCAGCAAAGGGTTATTCCTTTTTCAATTCGCTGGCTTTTCCCAGTCACTTTCCAGGTCCCAGGAAAGCAGTGACCAATAAGGTGTGGTGGCAGGATTTACCAAAGAAAAGTAGAAGCAGCGGGAGCCCGTTTAAAGGGATCGTGTTGAATAACAAGCGCCTGGTCTCACTTGGATTTCTGGTTTTCCAGTCTGAAGTCATGTTTCCCTGGAACACACTGGTTCAGGGAAGATTTGGGGTTCAAGCCAGTGGTGTGCTGGCACTGGCTCACAACACGTATGAAAGCTGACTGTGTGTATTCCTCCCCAGGCTCACCTTCAGTGATATCACACGGTAGGTTGGCATTGGTCATGGCGGGAGTATTTACACCACAGAAATCTGCAAATTATACAAATGAGGCTTTACCCGCACTTCATTGGCGCAAGCCCAGGCTGGTGCCAAAGGGAGAGACTGATATTTTCTCATCCTTTTATACCTGCACTGAATAAGAGAGCCGTGACAGACATTCAAAAACCTGCATCTGACTCTAGAAGAATGCAGAGTGCAATATGCAAACAAACCAAAAGGACACCTGATACAATAAAGGTCACTTGCGTATCTGTGTCGGTCTGTGAAAGACAGGGTGCGTCTTAATTTTAGGAGTGACATTACAGAAAACTTGGAAGGGGTCATTTGAATATCATTCGTCACCCAGTATGCATATAACCATTATGATAATGGTACACCCATAATGGTTTAAAAAGAGCCGTAACAGTCAGGCTCTGATTTCAAAGAGGGAGTTTTTCTGAAGTTGACTGAAGAGAATTCCTTTCCTTTGGTTTTGAGGTCAGCAGAAAAAAGGCACCACTGTAGGCAACGTGATAAGTGATGGGTATCTTTGGATGGCAGGTCTTTGTGAGTTGGGATTTGTCTAGTAGTGAAGATGTAAGTGAGCCATGAGTTGTATGTTCACTGGCATTCCATTCTACTTTATCTTTCATTGTAATTTAAAAATTTGAGTTGAGAAATTTCATTATCAGGCAATTGACTGAATTCAAACTAATGCTGTCAGAAAATGTAAAATTCTTTTTTTTTGCACTTAATTATTAAAATCTTATAGGTGAAATGAAAGAAAAATTGATTTCTGCCTTTATTCTTACCAGATTTTAGTATTTAAAATATTTATCCAATCCCTTGGGCAATATTAAAAGTGTGTCTTAGTTGCGTTAACTGTTTAATTCTCTAGAATGAACTCACTAGGTAATTTATACATACAGGGACTTTTTAGATGGTGAGCCTACTTTTTACAAACTGTTCAGATTAACATATATATTTATAGAAATTTTGTAAGTATCAGTTGAGTATAATTCTATGTCAGCCTCTCGTCTCTTGCGAAACATTTTTTTTAAGTGGGTCAACTTTTAGACTTGTAAAAAAACATTTATTTTGGTGACTGCCTATTTTTAACTGAAAGAACAAAAATGGTCACATGAGAGATATACCATGTTCTCGGATTAGAAGAATTAACATTGTGAAAATGACTATACTACCTAAAGCAATCTATAGATTCAATTCAATCCCTATTAAACTACCAATGACATTTTTCACAGAACTAGAACAAAAAATTTCACAATTTGTATGGAAACACAAAAGAGCCCGAATAGTCAAAGCAACCTTGAGAAAGAAAAACTGAGCTGGAGGAATCAGGCTCCCGGACTTCAGACTATACTACAAAGCTACAGTGATCAAGACAGTATGGTACTGGCACAAAAACGGAAATATAGATCAATGGAACAGGATAGAAAGCCCAGAGATAAACCCACGCACATATGGTCACCTTATCTTTGATAAAGGAGGCAAGAATGTACAATGGAGAAAACACATCTTACTAGAGAATGGACTTGAGGATACGGGGAAGGGGAAGGGGAAGCAGGGACAAAGTGAGAGAGTGGCATGGACATATATACACTACCAAAGGTAAAATAGATAGCTAGTGGGAAGCAGCCGCATGGCACAGGGAGATCAGCTCCGCGCTTTGGGACCACCTAGAAGGGTGGGATGGGGGGGTGGGAGGGAGACGCAAGAGGGAGACGCATTGGGGATATAGGTATAGGTATAGCTGATTCACTTTGTGATACAGCAGCAACTAACACAACACTGTAAAGCAATTATACTCCAATAAAGATGTTAAAAAAAAAAAAAGAAATGAGAGTAAACACATTTGCTAAGTTGGGCTAAAGATATTTGCTGTACTAGATTATTGATAGATTTTGAAGCAATTTATGAAGTTAAAGGCATAATAAAATGTGATCTATTATTTAAAAAATGGTTTCAATTTCTCATAAAGCGGATTCACTTTAATACCGTTTCCTTAAATTGCGCCTCTTAATACGGTTTTCTGGTGCAAAAGATAATGCAGTTGAGAGGCTAGGGACATTTACTGAGCACTTACTGAGTGCCAGACTCTCTCCTAAGTACTTGAGGTACTTTATCTCATTTAATCCTCCCACTATCCCTAGGAGATAAGCACAAATCTGATCCCAGTTTGCAGATAAGACGACTTGCAGTTTAAAGAGGCTAGGAAACTGACCAAGGTCAACAGATTCTAAGAGGCAGAGGCAGGGCCAGCCTAGACAGTCTCTTACCCAAGGCTGTGCTCTTACCTCTCTTCCTATTTGGTCTCAGACTCCAGACAGGACAGAGCAAGGGAAGACCCCAGAACTGATTCACCACATACATGTGATTCTGAAAGAATTGTTGCTCAATTTGAGGGGTCCCTAGGAGAGAGCTGTTTTGTATCATTTGATAAAATGAGACTAAATTCCCAACAAGAGCATCTTGGGTCTTGGCCACGGTGTTGACTGAAATCCCAAATACTCAAACAATCAAGTTTTGTCTCCTAGTCATTGCTAGTCATTGATTGATGGATGGATCAATTGAACAAGTCTAGCAGATCAATCACATCATTCTCATGGATTTGCCAATTTTGTGAGCAGACACGGAAGGATAACTCCCAGTACAGGGTAGTCTGATCGCCAGGATCATGACTGGTTTCGTTACTTCAGGGCACAAGAGTAGTTTACTTTTTAAATAAACTGCTGGACCCTCCCATGTTCTTACTAGCTGGAAGTTCAAAGTCTCCTTCTGGAACCCACTCCCTAGTGTTTTCTTAAAGGGTTGTGTGCTTGCACAGGCCTCAGCTATGTCCCACTGAGGGTTGCCATCACCTTAGTTTTTATTCATCTGTTCGGTGTCACATATTGTTCCTGAGTGTATGGTGCTCTATCAGGGTGGCTGGGCCCCAAGAGACTTTCAGCTTCAGCCACAGGCTCTGGGTAGGCAAGCTCTCCCCCAGGAAAGCTTAGTCCCTACACGTGAGCTCTGGATACCAGCCAAGATGCTTCTACTTTTGAGTTTCCCTTTTGCCCACAGTTTAAGGAACAGATCTGTGACCGGAACTCGAAATGCCAGACTCCAGTCCTGACCAATAATTATTTTGTTATCCGGTTCCCATAAGAAAGGTCTAGAGGGCTGGGCTAAGGTCAGTTGGTGGAGGGCGAGAGATGCTATGGAAGAAGGCCTTGGAGTTTGGGCTTCACTCAACGAGCAGTAAGTGTAGCCACTGGAGAATCCGAGTAGGGAGATACACGAAGAAATGGATGTTCAGGTACATGAAGAAATGGATGCTCAGGTAATTTAAACTGAGGCGGTACCATCCCTCTCATGTGGGAGCATTGGAATGGAAAGAAAAAGTTGGTTTATGATCCTTACATTTTAGAGAATTTGTAAGCATTTCATTAAGCTCTGCAATCACGAGCTCAAGTCATTTGTTATTGTTGGTGGTCATGGTGGAAGACTGAGGGGAACCTGGGGTCAGAGAAGAGAATGAAAGCCAAGCTGTGTGTTAGACCTTTTCAGCTTACCAGAAACAGAGATGTGCTTTATTTTTCCCCAGGTGACTTGGTGTGTATTACATGGAAACATAAAGAAATAAGGCAGAACACCAACTGAGACCGTGAACCACTGTAGAGCAAGTGTAGAACACGTCTCGCGGGACAAGCGTTGGAAGTGTTGTGTGTTCCTCTAAAATGACGGTATCTCAGCTACTCTTACTTTCTCTCCTGCCTCTGCTCTCCTCTTTAACTCATAGCTTCTGTTTGCTGATAGATTCCACTGCCATCGGGCTTCTGATTACTGCTGCTTTCTCCTTTCTCTCTTTAAGTTCACCCATTTATTATCTAGCTCAGAAGTCTCTAAGCTTTTTCTCCAGAAGGCCAGATAGTATATTTTAAGCTCTGTAGGCAATGTGGTCTCTGTTGCAACTATTCGACTCTGCCAGTGAGCACAAAAGCAGCCAAAGACAATGTGTAAATGGATGGGTGTGACTGTGTGCCAATAAAGCTTTATTAATGAAAACTGAAATGTGAATTTCGTGTAAGTTTTACAGGTCACAAAATATTATCCTTCTTGTATATTTTTCTAACCATTTAAAAATGTCAAAAACATTCTTCACGCACAGACCACATAAAAATGGATGGCATGGCTGGATGTGGCCTGAAGGCTGTAGTTTGTCCAACCTTGGGCTGGATCCTTCTCTAAATCACGTCCATATTTTCCAACAGAGAGGACATATACTGGTTTAGCTAGTGATTATGTTTAGGGACTTGGGTTCTGACGCTGAATGGCTTGAGTTTGAATTCCAGATTCCAGCACTTAGCCGCATAAACTAAAGCAAGTCTATGTTGAATGAACTTATAGACCCTTAGTTTTATCAGCTGTGAGCGGGGTTAGAAGAGACCCACGTGACAAAGCATAGTGACCTAGATATAAAGAATTCCAGGGCTTCCCTGGTGGTGCAGTGGTTGAGAATCTGCCTGCTAATGCAGGGGACATGGGTTCGAGCCCCGGTATGGGAGGATCCCACATGCGGTGGAGCAACTAGTCCCGTGAGCCACAACTCCTGAGCCTGTGCGTCTGGAGCCTGTGCTCTGCAACAAGAGAGGCCTCGACAGTGAGAGGCCCACGCACTGTGATGAAGAGTGGCCCCCGCTTGCCACAACTAGAGAAAGCCCTCGCACAGAAATGAAGACGCAACATAGCAAAAATAAATAAATAAATAAATAAATAAACTCCTACCCCCAACATCATCTAAAAAAAAAAAAAAAAAGAATTCCAGGTATCTCTCTCTCAGAAGGGGTATGTGGGTAGGGCCAGCTCTCAAATCACCATGTTCTGCTCTATAATCATGACTAATATCCATTGATCGTCTAATATAACAAGGAAGAAAGATGAAACATGTCAGAGGATGGAGTCTAGGGAGGGATAGCAGGGGTAGAGTTGTTACAATAAGATAAAGAAGTTGTTTTAGGAAAAGAAGAAGTAACAGTGAAACAGCTGCTCTCAGGGTTTTTTAGTTTTAAAATCTTTTCATTTCAACCAGAGACACAGAAAACACACAAATCAAATGTGTGGCTCAATAAATTATTGTAAGGAGAACCCCACCCCGGTCAAGAAAGAGACCCACTGTCTAACAGAAGCTGCTTCCACTGACCCACCTCAGTCATAACTCCCTTCCTTCTGCCCTAAGTAACTATTATTCTGACTTTTAGAGTAATCTCTTCTCTGAGTTTTTCTTCTCACAGTTTTATCCCCCTAATATGCATTCCTAGAAATGGTAGCTTAGTCTCATCCATTAAAAAATTTGATATGTCTTTTAAGTCCCTTTTAATCTATAGGTTTCTCCCAGATCCCCTTCATTTTCTTACATTTTACTGAAGAGCTTGGGCTGTTTAACCTGTAGTGTTTCCCGTAGTCTATATCCTGCTAATGCGATACTCTCAGGGCAGATCAACTTGCTCCTCTGTTTTTTGAATTTCCTGAAAATTGGCAGCTGAATCCAGAGACTGGATCCGACCCAGGTTCGATCTCTCTGGCAACGCTAAAGTTGTCTTTATATACCCTAGTGTCCCTCCTAGTTTAGTCATCATTTCCATAATGTTCTTTGGAAGGACTATTTGGGGCACACAATATCTGGTTCTCTCACTTTCTGTGATCTTAGCAGCCATTGATACTAAATGCCCACATCTACTCATTCGTGAAGGCTGCAAAAATAGTGATGTTCTAATTCTATCATTTCCTTTTCACATATTAGGTGAATACTTATGTAAATAGACACCTACTTCATCTACTAGCTGCTCCCCAGTGGATTCTTTCCCTTTATTTTCCATTTTTCAAGATAATTGATTCCTTATCTTGTGAAGATAACCAGTGCTTATTTAAAAAGCTGTATCATTATGAACTCATGAATTTAAACAAATTGTCTTGGTTTGATCGATTGCAATGTTTATCATTATCGAAGTTCCACTTGTCCAGTCTTTGGCTGGTAGAGCCTTTGACATGACCTTCGAAGTCTCTGATAGCTTCTTTGCTACCTTCTATTAGAAGATGTTCCAGGTTCCTCTTGTATATTTTTTGCCCCAGAAATAGAATTAGCCATTTCCCCCAGAAATTCCAGGTTTTTTTCAGTGAAAGAAGATATTCAAGTCCACAAGCTGCCAAGGGGTGATCATTGTTACTAGGCTGATCATTGTTTCTAGCTCTTTTAAATGCAGAGAACTAGGAAATATATGCATGCCTTTAAATTTCATGAATTCCTGTTTATATTCTAATTCTAGTTGAAGATTATGAAGCTTTTACTTAACTTCTCTATTTCATCAGTGTCTCTTCCTACCTTCTATAGCTCCATCTCTATAACACCTTATTTCCCTTTTTTTTAAAACCCTGAATTTTTATTCTTAAGGAACAAAAAATGATAAAATTAGAAGATCCCATAATAACGTATCTGCTTTTATCTCGTATCACACACACATGTCTTCCTACCTTCTATAGCTCCATCTCTATAACACCTTATTTCCCTTTTTTTTAAAACCCTGAATTTTTATTCTTAGGAACAAAAAATGATAAAATTAGAAGATCCCATAATAACGTATCTGCTTTTATCTCGTATCACACACACACCAATTTCAAAATAACAGTACAAGTATCACCACCAATATGATAGCTGAAAACTTTAAATATGGTTTTTTATGTATGTTCTCCCCCCATTTTTTAATAGTCATAACAACACTGTCAGAGCCTATAACCATTACATAATACACTCTCTGCCTTTTAACCCTCATTTCCTCTCACTTTTACTGGTAAATATATATTTCATGCTCACCACCAGCCCTTAAGTGAATGTCTCTCTAGGCATAAGCTCAGCCTCTACTCGATTCTCCAAGAAGGGCTCATGGGAACAATACTCCCAGAGTTCTTGCATGTTGATAACAGTTTAACTGTCCCCTCTAATCTTGAAAGTCAGTTTTGTGAGATATCAAATCCTTGGCTTACACTTACTTTCTATGTCAAATATATTACTCTATTTTTCTTCTGGCATAAAGCATTGTTGTTGAAAAGTCTGAGGATAATCTAATTTCCTTTTCCTTATAAGTCACGAATCTTTTTCCTAAGATGCTCCCCCATTTTTGCTTTATATTCACAGTGCAATGATTTTACTAGTCTTGATGCTGGTAGTTGTGGATTCTCAGGAACGCACTGCATGCTTTTCATTTGTAGCTATAAATCCTTATTTCAGGGAACTCTTCCAAGTTACTGTTTTTAGTATTTATTCTGTTTTCTTGTTTGGGTTTTCATCTTCAGAAACTCCTATTAATCACTGGTTTGATTTCCTTTTCATGCCTTCAATATTGATCATTTTCTCTCGAATCCCTTTTGTCTATTTCTTCATTTCTTTTTGATGTTTAAACATCCCTCCTTTTCACTTTCTATTTCACCTGAGACATTACCCACCGCGTCTATAAGCTCTGGTGCTCCTTCTGCTTTAGTCTTCATCGCTAAAATGATTTTCCCTTTAATTTGTAACTCTTTCCTGGAGTCTGTCACTTCACCTCTGAGGTGTTCTGACTCTTGATTCCTGTTGCACTTTCAGGTATTGTATCACTTTCTTAATGTTTTCTTAATGTTCCTTAGCTTGTTTGAAAATAGCAGGCTGCTGATTTGATCTTTTTTGAGGACACATCTTTCTGGTGTGCTTTCATTGTCTGTTGGGATGTTATTCTTCTACATGGTTTCTTCTTTTTCTCATCATAACATTGTATGGGATTTGACCTCAATACTTTTCTGTTGTTCCTTTCTATATGAAATTAGTTTTCTTGAACTTTAAGAGTGAGGCTGGATTCAGGGTAGCTTTTCTAATTTCACAGGGCTCCCTCTTCTGTTGCTTTTCTGTAAAAGTGTGCTGGCTTGCTTTCCCAAGTTTCCTGGCTCTCTTCCCCTCTACCCTTGCTCTGGATTTTCCCTTGACTTTGTCACTATTGTCCGCACGCCCCGCTCGCCTCTTTCTACTCTGCAGGGGGCCCAGGGCTGCATCACGATGTCTGTGGCTCCTAGGCCCTTGTGGGCCCCTTCCTCCATTAAAAATGTTAATAAATTACCCTTTACAACTGCGTTGGTATTAAAATGAATATATTAAAACATTTTCTTTGGCCTAAAAGTGCATTTTTCCTTCTGATTTTAAAAGAAATATAAACATTCCATGGGTCCCCAAAAGGCCAGCGGGCCCCAGGCATTGTGGCTACTGTACCTGACGGATAGCTTGGTCCTGAAGGGGCCCTGTCCTGGAAGAGTGCCCCAGAGGGTCACTGGAGAGCACCCTCCTGGCTCCAATGCGCCAACCCCTGCCAGGCTTTGTGGGCTTCTTACGCCCCCTCCTACCATCCTCCTACACAGACTTGGCTACCATGCAGCTCTTAGGCTATTGGTGGTTCATCTCCATCTCCTTGTATTTTGGCATGTGTGGGATAACTTGTTATGCAGATTTGTTGTAAATATTGTCCAGGGAGTTTCGGTTTTGCCCTCTAGTAGTTCTGTCTGCTTTTACGTGTGGGTTTACAGAGACGGAAAAGCCGTGCTGCCGTTGCCACCATCTTTCTTTCTCCGAGCTTTTAATAAACTTCCCAACTCAGTAATTCAGGAGGACCTCCTCACTTGCCTGGTAAATCCAAAGTAAGATCCTGTTGCTCCCCAGCATGTCCCTCTTCCTAAAATTCTAACAGTAAAGGATTGATTTGGAGGTGACGAACATAGTTTAAGTTACAGGTATCTTTGAGATGGTTACAGGTGAGTAATCAGCTATTCATACATCGGAGTGAATGGTTTTCAGAGAACTTGGCTTTCCATAGAGTGGCATTAAGAGATGACGGTGAGGTGGAGACGAGAGATAATTCTGAAGTTGGGACATTTGGCAGCGAACCAGCTTCTGGGTACACAGTGTCTCTAGGCTTCAAGTCCATTCTTTTACACCCTGCTTCGTGGTGCTAGGGCTCGGAGTCTGCAAACTACATTTCCCGCACTCCCTTGCACTTGGCATCTTGTAGGCTTCCACAAATGGTAGACAATTGGGAGACAGGAGGAAGGAAAATAAAAACTTCTTTTTTGTTCCCAGGTCCTGTTGGCACCGTCCCAATAGAAGAAGAGAGCTAAGGCGCAAGCCTCCATCTCCCTTTGGCACTGTTGGCGCCAGCTACGCCGTGCCCCGCGGGGTACCATCCTGCCCTTTGCTAGCCAAACCACCACGCACTTGTTGACCTCAGAGGTCTGAGCACCAAGTATGCAGGGCCCCTCCTTTCAGCTCCGAGGCTGCAGAAATCTCAGCTCTTGCCTTTAGCTCCCCTGGTGGAGGGTTGCAAGCTACTTTCTGCAGTTGCTGTTACCTGGGTGACCTCAGCCCTACAGGTTGGAGTTGTTTCTAGTGATTACGGATATTTAGGTAATACTTCAGCATCCCTTTCTTTATTTCTTTACTCTTTCACCCTTCCAACTAATACTTGGTATAAAATTTCTTCAGCTCTATATACCTAGTGTAGTTTTTGTTTTCCTGACTCGTTATTTGAACTTGTTTTGCAAGTTCTCCTGGTTTTTCAGCTGATTTTCTCAAATTGGTCTGCCATGTTTTTTTAGTGAATATATGTTGGTATGTTGGCTCTCAGGAAGGGCTCACGCCTTTCATTTTTTTTGAGTGGGAATTATGATTTTCACTTTCGCCCACTGAAACTTGGTCAATGGATATGTGCTTAATGAAAGTATTTAAATACCTATATCTGAATACTAACTTTGTTATTACAAGGGGAAATGATAATTTCATAACTCAATTTTGTTAAAGCATCTAATATACTCAAATCATTATGCCAGGAAAATTAGATTTAGATTAACAGTGATGTTTTAGAAGTAGGACAAAGGGATTAGAAGATAAAACCTAAGAAGGAAGATTAAATAATGTGTTATTATTTCTCTAAAGAAGCCAGAAAGCATGTGTAATATTAAAATTATGAATGATTTTATGCAAGATAATAAATAGCTATAATAATATCCATTTTGGGATGACATGACTGTGTTTCTGCCACTGAATGTGGAATAGAGGCCGGATTACAATGGATTTCTTGCCGTGAAGCTTGTTAATAAAATCAGCTGATAAGAAATAATGGGAATCTCATTCTCTGCATACATACAAACACACTAGGTATACATATCCACATATATTTGTATATATATTGAAAAATTGTATATATATTTCTTGTCTTCCTAAGATGAGTTATTGGAGTCCTGCCAAGGGCATGGTATGACCAACTGACCTCTATATGTTTTTTTCAGCTTTTAGAACTGTATTTCCAAGAATTTATGATCTACTTAGCTGTATTCACTCCTAGCTCTTGTTTTGTTGTTGAAAAGCATACCCAGGGATTTTATTCAGTTGGAGGGGCTGCTAATTGATTTAAAAAAATGCATTTTGTCCCTGGTCATTAATTGACTGATGGAACAGCTGTTGGTCTGACAAAAACCAGGCTGAAAAGCGGTTCCCACTATGGGGTGGTCTGTTGCTAAACATTATTGCTTTTGCTTGTCCATCAAAAAAGCACACCCTACATATTCCCACGGATCGGGGGAATGTTTCATTTAAAAGTATTTCTTCACTGTCTTTAAAATAATGTCACCTTGAGCAAACACTAGGTAAAGTTCAGTTAACCTTAGATATTATATAGAGAATTTAAAGTTTGCTACCATTCAGTAGTTCTAAGAGTTTAAAAGCATAAGCCTGATCATCAAAGAAAAAAAATTCTCCAGATACTGAAAACCTTAAAGTCTAATGAGACTTCAGTGGTTAATAATGAAAATGACTTTTTGTTCTTGGACTACAGACCCGTTGGACTGAGTCAATATTGCCTTTATGAATATGATAGCATATTAAGAGCATTAAATGTACTATGAAGTAATAACCATGTCTTTTCCTCAAAGATCCTTATAGCTAATACTATATAGTATTGATTTATATTTGGTAGCATTGGCTAAAAACTCTTAATAACTAGTGTGGCACCAGATGAATAGATAAATGCAATACTGATTTATGAAAGTAAAACCTCAGATACAAATAATATGAAATCGAAGGGCTCAGTTATAAATCAAGCAAATACGTGTATTTTAGATACCACGGGAATGAACTAAAACCAGAATCCTGGCGTCCCGAAGTAACCAAATGACTATGTTTACTTTTTGGTAGCCATAGGGGTAAGAAGCAGAAAAGTTTTGTCTTCTGCAGTAGGAGAGACAGAGGGAGACTGGTAGTTTTTACAAGTCGATAAAGCCTTACTAGGCGTTAGCCTCTTGAAAATTATTGTGACTAGCGGGGAGTGTAGGTCAAGGCTGGTGTCTTGGTTGATTGTAGATTCTCCATTCCTTTTGACTTCCTGTGTTGCTGCTGTAGAGACCCATGTTGGGGTGACCCAGACTAATCTAGGAAGGTCTGTTTTTCTCTTAGCACTTTTCTGCAACCTAGGTAAGCCCTGACTGGACTGGGTGTCAGGATACCTAATTTCCGGTCATGCTTCATGTACCCCATAGTTACGTGGCATAACCTTGACAAAGATCTCTGTGCCTAAGCTTTCTGTTAGCAAAACGGTTCCTTCTCTCTCTCTTTTTATGTTAAAGATTAGTGGCTTTCATTATGTTTAAAGCAGTGAATACTTCTCTACAGAGAAGCCCGATGTATTACTGTATCAAACCCATGGAAGTGGACTTCTCTGTTGAAGGAATGGGGGTGGCCTATGTCCCTTTATCTGCCTTCCTGTTTCCTGTGAGCCCTTAGGGTACTTGAAGGAACCCCTAGGTGACAAGGGATACCCTCTGAAGACCATACGGTCAGATGATCTATATCCTGCTGCATTCCAATTATAAGACACAGTCCTAACCTGCAGTTACTTTATGATCCAGAAAACCCTATGGCTCTTTTCGTATTCATAACAAAAGTCATTTGTAACTATAACACTTAAAGTATTCAATATCAACCCACGATGGAAAAAATCACTATATATTTTATCTGGATTCACTGGTGTAAAATTATTTTTAGAAATATATATGTACACCTATATCGTCAGATATGTGTCTATAACTACAGTGGGATAGAAAGGTGAAAATACGATCATATGAAACAGTTCCGAATCTGACAACACAATTCAGTTCAGTTCCATTCAACGAGCATTTATAGAGCACCTACTGTGTGGAGGCCACAGTGCCCAACCGTCTATAAGGCTCCCAAAGGTTACAAAGATGAATGCCAGAGTCTTTCCTCCATTTACTTTTAAAGCGTTCCCTGTCAGAGACTGTAACTTTTTAATACATTTTAAGTATAAGAAGTGTAAGCCACCTAGGGAAAAATTCGCTTGAAGCACAGAGAATAAATAAATCAATAAACAAATGTCACCAAACAGGGCAAACATCTTGCAGCTGTGTGTGGGCAGTGTGGACCAAGCGTCACGTAGAACTGTCCCTGAAGGGACAGCTATTTGGTCCTTCTTGTTTATTAATGCCGACCCATCTCCACTAATGGATTTAGCGTGAAAGGAAGTAGGGAGGCAGTCGGCAAGTGCAAGCCGTCAGATCTCAGACTTCCATCCTTCGCTGATAGTAATGCTATCTTCTACCAGCGCAAGTTGGTACGACATGGTCTGGAAGCTTAATACAAGAGAAAGAGTTCGGATGCTTTATTTTCAGTTATTCATTGACATCAAGCACCAGACGATCTCATATGACATCACGTGCCTTCATTTTTATCCAATGAAGAGGAATTTCCCTTCGGAGTTGGTCACAGTCTTGATTTTGGGTGTTTCCCCCAAAAGTGTATTATTATTTTTCTTGTCATGAAAACTTAAATTTATTTATTTTTTCCAGCTATATTGAGATATACATGAATATTAACATTGTGTAAGTTGAAGGTGTACAACATGTTGATGTGATATACTTAATACTGAAAAATGATTACCACCCTACTGTTAGCTAATACCTGCATTATGTCGGTTATTTCCATTTCTTTTTTGTGGTGAGAGCATTTAAGATCTACTCTCACAGCAACTTGTGAGGATATAATACAGTATTAAAAGTGTATTATTTTGGGCTTCCCTGGTGGTGCAGTTGTTGAGAGTCCGCCTGCCGATGCAGGGAACACGGGTTCGCGCCCCGGTCCGGGAAGATCCCACGTGCCGCGGGGCGGCTGGGCCCGTGAGCCACGGCCGCCGAGCCTGCACAGCTGGAGCCTGTGCTCTGCAACGGGAGGCCACAACAGGGAGAGGCCCGCGTACCGCAAAAAAGAAAGAAAGAAAAAAAAAGTGTATTATTTTAAACATTTTTTCACTTCTACGGACCTGCAACAACCCTGAATGAAAACAGACTTAGCTTGTAGGAATGAACCTATTGTGTAAATCTGCATAAAATAAGCATTTCTTTTAATTAGTACATTTTCTTTTTTTTTTTTTTTATTCAATCATGGGAACCCTAAGCCTGTAGTGGCTGAGCCCG
>NW_020173204.1:5167298-5213296 GCF_003031525.2 Neophocaena asiaeorientalis asiaeorientalis | reverse complement strand
GGAAAACAGACGAACCCGCGTCCCCTGCATCAGCAGGCGGACTCTCAACCACTGCGCCACCAGGGAAGCCCAGTACATTTTCTTTTGTAGTCTCTGAATTCAATCATGGGAACCCTAAGCCTGTAGCCCCTGAGCCCTGGGCAGCCCATGGACTTGAGGAAGTTCAGGATGCGTTTGCGTGATCAGCTGACAGGTTTTGTGACTATATCTATGATGGGTTAGCAACTCTGCTCTGGATTTCTTTTTTTTTGCGGTACGCGGGCCTCTCACTGTTGTGGCCTCTCCCGCCGGAGCACAGGCTCCGGACGCGCAGGCCCAGCGGCCGTGGCTCACGGGCCCAGCCGCTCCGCGGCATGTGGGATCTTCCCGGACCGGGGCGCGAACCCATGTCCCCTGCATCGGCGGGGGGGGTCTCAACCACTGCGCCACCAGGGAAGCCCTGGATTTCTTTGTGAAACACAAGTTAAAGAAAAAAAAAAATGTGTTATATTTCTTCTTTGCACCAAATACACTTTGGGAGAATTCAAAATATTCATTTACAATGTTAGAATAATCTTAGAAATAAGAAATCGAGGCCCACCGAGGTTATACGACTTGTTCAAAACTACGCAGTGAATAACTGCAACGTTGGTACTTTCCAAGGCCTTCTGCGTCCCAGGGTAGGCTTCTCTATATTTAGTCAATGTGTTTTCAATTCCCCAGAGCCATAATCTGTGATTTAGAGACCCATTTTTATCTCTGAGAGTACTCAACCCCAAAACAAAACAAAAGAAGATTTTTGCAACTATAACCTAATTCTACCGCAGTTTACTGCTGCATCTTACCTTTAATCTAGTGTTCAACCTTTCTTACTCAAAAGCAAACTCCAGCACAATTGATGCCAGAAATAGAGCAAAAAAAAAACGAGAAAACACCTTCCTGTAAAAAGCCCATAAAATGAACTTGAAAGAAAACTAATGAATATATTTCAAATCTCTCTCCCCTTTTCTTCCTCAGCCATAGCTCGCTTCCCCGTTTCTCATGTAACATTCAAGGGTCTGTGCTCCACGGCAGGTAGACAGATGCGTCAAGAAGCAGACATGTAGAAGGTAAAAAAGTTGTTTTTTTTTTTTAATATCAACAGATTTTTAGAATTCACAAATGCTAATCCTTGTGCAATGCTGTCTTCACTAGCCTCCTGCAGGATCAGGGCTATAACGATAGTGTTAGCTTCTGCCACATCTGGGAGATGCCCATCTGGTGTGTCACAATTTGTACGTGACTCCAGAGTGGGCTGCTCTGAAAGGCCTGAGCCAGTCAGGCCAGTAGCTGGGAGGCAAAAGACAATTCTTGCTCTAAGTCCCACTGTAATGGTTTAATATTTACATCTGAACATTTCCCAAAAAATAAACAAAGCCCTCCAACTGCCCTAACATTAATGCCAACACATTTCAAAGGAAGAGCAACTATTGCTACTCTACTTATGCTATTAAAATTTACAAGCTGTGATTGAGATTACACATTTCAACTTAGAGTAGTCCCTCAGAGTTAAAGGGAAAAGCTTGCTGAAAATGACAGAGGTTAGAAAGAGTTGGTGGTTTTCAAGATTCATATTTCTTTTTACATTTAGGGGATAGAAGCAAGAAAAACATTATAAGAGGAATGGTTTTTAATATTCAGTAGAAAAATGCAATATATATGTACAAAATAGATGCTTCATTTGAGTCAGTATTTACATGTTTCGTGAGGCCAAATAATATATGTTTTTCATTATTTTAGTAAAATTAAAGAATGGGCATTCAGCTTTCTTTAAATTTTCATATTGCATGCCAGATCACTTTGGTATAATAAATTCCTCCGTGAGTGTTGCACGGATACTAAAAGACACTGTAATATTTTTCTTTTAAGTGTGAATTGGAGAAAAAACTATTAACAGATAGCTACATTTTTTTATGTTAGCCATTATTAGAATTTACTAATGAGAAATCTGACATGCTATTTCTTATTGCTTTAATATGGTTTATACTATAAAATGGTTTTCTACATTCTAGGCATTAATTGCATAATGTGAAAAACAATTCTTTGCAACTTCGTGTGATTTATGGGCCTGTCAGTGGTGACTAGGTGTGGGAGAACTTTGGCTTTTGTGGACTTGCGGGGGAAAGGCTGTGTGAAAAGTCGAGGAGGCCCAATTAGAGACAGGCGCTAAGAACAATTTTTAAAAATCTACCCTGCTGAGAGGCAGGCATTTTTTCTGGATGACAAATGTCTGGAGTTCTCAGTTTTACAAAAAAAAAAGTGCTCACCCCTGGCCTCTCCCCCTTTTGTCACGTAGGTAACCTAAGCTGTGGAAAAAAAAGAGACCATCTGGAACGAATGCTGTGGCTTCACAGAGACAACATTATTCTCTGCCCCTTCCTCTTCCTCTCTCTTTATGGATGGCAAACAGTGTTCAGATGACAGATTTTGGAAAATTGTCTTAGGAGATAAATCCTCAGGCAGTTCCAGTGTGCTGGTATTTTGGAGGTTTCTGTGCATTTTGTCAAACGGTTAAGGAAGCTGATAGGCTTTTTGTGAACTGTGGAGCATGAAGGAGGCTTTTACATTGCACTCAGTTTTTTGTTTTATAAATTTATTTATTTTTGGCTGCGTTGGGTCTTCGTTGCTGCGTGTGGGTTTTCTCTAGTTGTGGCGGGTGGGGGCTACTCTTCGTTGCGGTGCGCGGGCTTCTCACTGCGGTGGCTTCTCTTGTTGCGGAGCGCGGGCTCTAGGTGCACGGGCTTCAGTAGTTGTGGCTCGTGGGCTCAGTAGTTGTGGCTCGTGGGCTCAGTAGTTGTGGCTCACGGGCTCTAGAGCACAGGCTCAGTAGCTGTGGCACATGGGTTCAGTAGTTGTGGCTCACGGGCTCTAGAGCACAGGCTCAGTAGCTGTGGCACATGGGTTCAGTAGTTGTGGCTCATGGGCTTAGCTTCTCTGAGGCATGTGGGATCCTCCTGGGCCAGGGCTCGAAGCCGTGTCCCCTGCACTGGCAGGCAGACTCTTAACCACTGCGCCACCAGGGAAGCCCCTTCCACCCAGTTTTAATTGAGCAACTGATGGAATTTTGCTACCTTGTGCGGTTCAGTTAGACATACACGCCTTGCGATTTACATGTGAACGGTTCTGCATTGTAGACTGACATGAATCTCATGAGTACACCACACTTTTCAGCTATCATGGTCAACTGAGGAAAGTCTGCACCTGTTTTCCTTCTAAGGGAGAAATGAAGTGCGTCCTTCACATTTTCCATGATACTATATACTTATACTTTTATCGTGCTATCCCTTCACTAGAATGGACACCTTATATGGCATCCTGTTCCTCGTTCAGGTGAAAGAACAAGGTTTAATACGGAGAAACAGAGAAAATTTGCAGCTTACGTTACCCTAAAAGAGGTACAATATTTCAGCCAGCTAATGGGTGTGGAAAAACCATCCTGAGAAAGAAATCTACGAGTGAAAGCTACTGATTTGAAAAGGCATCTTCTTGGCGAGAACCAGATGAACGCTATCTCTAAAAATCGAATCCGATGGCAAAACAGATTTGTTGGTGTGATTTTTAAAACAAGTGCCACCTTCTGGTGTAAAGTGATGTCAGCAGGAAACCATCAAGGGAAGTCTCTCGCTTGGGGACAGTCAAGCCCTCAAAGCTACCGTGAAATAGGATTGGACGGGACCTTTCATTTCATATGAGAATTAATTCTCTAAAGGCAGTGAAGAGGAGGCAGCTTTCTCTTTCCCCCCAGGCAAGCAGCTGGAAACAAGTCTGCAGGAGGCCATATTTTTTCTTATTCCTTTCTTAGTGTGTGAACGTCTATGTTACCAAGTATTCTGCCAATTAATTTATTCTTTACGTGTAGTTCCATCAGAAAAGAAAAGAAATGGCAGAACTTCTCCAAAGGTTTTATGACTTAAAAAGAAAATTACAGCTCTACATCTAAATTGTATATGAAGGACTGAATTAAAAGGTTCCGTTTCTTTCACTGCACACAAACTTCCCAGTTGCTTTGGCACTTTAAGGGAGCACAGATTCATTTGGGGCTGACCCCAGAAAGAGCCATCCACATGTAATTTGTGGCAAACCTCAGTTATGAAGACTTTCTACTCTTCTCAACGAAGTTAAGTTGGTAAACTTACGAGAAAGAAGTGCCACATATATTCAATTATCGAATATCCTGCACTGCGTATTACAAGTATTTTGAAAGTAATAATTCCACCGCATGGCACCTTGGATTTAAGAACTCACTGACCTTACATGAATTCAAAGTAGATAAACAAACATTATTTATGTGACTTTATATCTAAATTTGTCTTTTGCATCTCATGAAATTGTCCTTTGTGGAAAATCTGTTAACGATGCCTTTACTTTTAAAAGTTCTGTACGTTTATCACTTCTTGAGCTTCTACAGTTGATAAAACAAATATAAGAGTTCAAAAAATCAAAGATTAGGTGATCAATAATACATTTCTTCTCCATCAGATTATTTTTTTGTGTACAGAATTCCTATTTGATTTTTCAATGATTCAAAATGTCAGAATGATAGATATAAGAGAGTAACCAACTAACCAGGGAAAGCTCTGCCTAGTGGTGTTCAGTCTAAAGATTCAGAATGACGCTTCATGATGGATTAGCTTTTCGCCTGTTCTGCCTCATTAGGGTTCTCCCAATTTGACCCAATCCAAACCTATTACTTAATATATATCTAAAAGTAAAATTGCAAAAATGTTCACTAGTACAGTAGAAGCTAGATGAGCAGCTTCAGATAATTTAATTAAGTTGTAGGTCTTCTAATATAATTCCGTAAGTATGTGAACTTTTAACTTGTGTTAACTCAATTTCCTTACGCTTTCATTTACCATTTCTTGGGGACATTACAGTGATTAGCCAAAGTCCTTCCAGCGCCTCATGTTCGCCATAAATTCTTATTTAAATTGACTGTCACTGTCTCATTATAATAAAGTAGGTATTTGACATCTCAAAAAAGACAGCTGGTCTAGTAGAGTACGTTGTGAAAAAGTGGAACTTTTTTTTTTTCTCTATCACACAAAATCCACATAAAATACACCTTAAAAAAGGCCGTCAAGGTTACACAGAATGAAGTGGGTTGAGTACTGAATATTCATAGGCATGTTTATGCTGTAGAATCTCTTGAGAAAATGGGCTTCTGTGTGCCCTTGGTATTGAAAACAGGCATGATGCCTCGTTCCCATCTAACTGTTGTACATTTGGTGGCTGTTCATGTGTAGCTGTTGAGTCTGTCAGCATTTGGGAACACTCAGTAGTAAGATAGGAAAGTAACTGCTGCTATACTTCAAAGAGGTCAAAGATAAGCCTTAGCCAAATGGGCTAAACCCAGATGAGTCTCCCATACTTTCTCAACTCTGATAACTAAAGGGGTAAGTTGTATAATTGTGCTTCGAAAATTTTCAGTGAATATATTTGTTGTTGAACACAGCCCTAAAAACAAGTGAAATTATCTTCCCGGGAATATATATTTACCCCAAATTCTCTTTAGTTCCCATAAAATGGCATGGTCAAAAAGGTTTTGTTATTGCCAATGACTGTCCTTGAAGTTCTCTAGACAGTCCAAAAATAGAGGCCTCAGTTCGGTGTCTGGAGTGACCTAAAAAACCCAGCAATGATATCAGGTATGTTTCCCAGGTTTAGTGCTGGAATTTCTGCACTGGATAGACCAAGAATCCACAGGCAGCCAGAGCTACTTAAAAGTATCAGGAAGGCTGCAAGATAATTGCACGGCAAAGGACAAGGAATGTCAGTCCCTCTGGCTAACGGCTTCACGTAAACCACCGCTTTTACAATCTGTGTGGCATCGGTCACTGGAGGCAGCCTCTTTCAAGCGCTTTTTGTCCACAAAATGTAACACTCCACTGCAGAACCTCCCTGGCTCCTATTCAAGATGAATATAAGGATAAATACAGTGGTAGGAAAAGTAACTAATGTCTATTGGAAGCTCACTGTATGCTAAGCAACCTGTAAATATGTTTTTCATCTATTTGTACGACTCTAGAATTAGCAACTATCAGGACCCCCGTTTTATAAATAGGACCCTGAGGCACAGTGAGATTAATTCATCTTTGCCAAAGGTGGCAAAGCAAGGCTGCCCAATTTTGGAGTCAGTGTTCTCGGCCATTACGCCAAATTGGCCTTGTTGTTATAGCCCTGTTTCACCTACTGGATGGCCTTACAGTGAGACTCCCATGCATACTGATGAATATCGAATGCTACATCTTAAGATATACGTTTTCTTGTAATATAAGTAGTGCACGATTGTAAGAAATTTAGATGATACAGGTAATCCAAAAGAAGAAAAGAAAACTTGTGACTAATTTATATATAGTAGTGTGTATATGTTAATCCCAAACTCCTAATTTCTCTCCCCCTGCCCAGACCCCCCGCCCCACGATCCCCTTTGGTAACCATAAGTTTGTTTTCTGTGTCTGTGAGTCTATTTCTGCTTTGTAAATAAATTCATTTGCATCATTTTTTAAGATTCCATGTATAAGTGATATCATATGATGTTTGTCTTTCTCTGTCTCACTTCACTTAATATAAAATACGTAAACAACAAAAACCTACTGTATAGCACAGGGAACTATATTCAATATCTTGTGATAACCTATAATGGAAAAGAATCCGAAAAAGAATACATATATATGTACATACATGCACGTATAACTGAATCATTTTGCTGTACACTTGAAACTAACACAACATGGTAAGCTACCTGTAGGTCAATAAAAAAAGAATAACAGTAAAAAGAAAGTTGTTACTAATTTCACTACATAGTGATGACGACTTTTAGGATTTTACTTTATATTCTTCAAGTTGTTTTTTTATACCTGTTTGAAGAATAAGAATTCAGTTCTACTGAGCACGATCTTTTATGATCGAACATTTGATCCAACAATTTCTCATGAACATCTTCCAGCGTCCTGAAATACATTTCTATAACATCTCTTTGAATGACTGCACACTTGACTATTCTGATTTTGAGAGAAATCAAGGTACAACATTTCACAGCCCTGAGTCTCAACCTGGATTTCACAACTGGACTCAGGTGGAACTACTGCCACAGTTTTATTTCTAGAGGGTTTTAAATGGGGGCTATGCAGAGGGCAGAGGTGATCGGGATTATGTACAACGTCAGGAACAAGGGCGGCTCGTGCACACATTTGGAGACTCACTCTTCAAGCTGTCTTGTTTTTCTTCTTCAGTATCTCTGGGTGGTCAAGACAAGTGAATATTTTACATACAACAGTTTTGTAAATAGGTACCCCCAAGTAAAGGGGTAAAATAACTGGCTAACAATGAGGTTAGTGTGAAGCCTTGGAAGCAAGGGAAAAAGGATTCTTGACCTTTAGCGGAGAGCCCTGGGCACCCAAGTTTCTTTTGTTTTCCTTGCTGACTTGCCTGAGGGTACGGGGTGAAGTGTCGTCTCTACCGAGCCCTCCCAGTCAGATGCAATCAGATTGACTGATAGCTTTCCGAGAACTACACAAAACTCTCCTACCTGGGCCGCCCATGCTGGCCAGAGAAATGACTGATGAAGAGTCACTCTGAGCTGGAACTAGACGACCCTTTCAACATCTCATTTAAAACTGCATCGAGTTAAGGTGGTTTTTGAATTATGTATTAAACTCAGCTTCCAAATATAGCTTGGGTTGTCTCTGAAACATCAACGTCCACAAATCACGGCTCTTGTTCTCTTATTTGTTAGTCTGGTTGTCACTTCCTATTACGTTTTACCCTGGACTCAGGTGTGTGGCATCCAACACTGAACCGTCAATATTAAACCACCCTCCGCCTCCTTGGTCTTCCTTCTTCGTCTTGAGCCATGAAAGCTGCCGACACCACCAGTCTTCCTAAAACTGCATGAACTCTGCCTGCAATTTTGATGGAAGCCCAAACTAGCACTTATTTTCCAGTGGGGAACACTTAGCTCTGCCATCCTTTCTCCAGGATCAAAGCCGCAGTTATACTCTCACTGATAATCACTAGTGGAAGTTGTAATGCTCAGGGCAGCCTTGAGATTCATCAGGACCAGCGTTCAAAATACTCCCCGGGGACTTAGCTGCTGGTGCCAAGAGTCGGTCTTGGCGTCTGAACCTCTTTTTAAACTCTACCCTCCTCCCGCACTCCCTTCCCATTCCTCCCCACCCCCCCTTTCTTCCATTCATTTCTAGAACAAAAAATATCAACCAAGTCCTGTTAAAGCTGCCTCCTCAATACCTACAGCGTCTATTTCTCTCTCTCCATTTCCACTGCTACTCACCAACTAGCTTAGGACACACTCATCTATTACTTGGATTTCTGCAATAGCATAGCCACTGGTCTCCTCACCTTGACACAGCGTCTCCCCAGATCAGTTATCTGCAGTGATCCAAGTGATCTTTCTAAAAAATGTAGTCATGTTAAAAGTTTACGTGACCTACGAGTAGGCTATCCATGCGTCCCAGGTCTCTGGAACAGTACCAGTTTCTGCTTGCTGTCATGATTAATAACGCCTCTTTCACTCTCAAGAGCGCTCTGTTTCAGAGAAAGAAATTATACGGTCATACTACCTTCTCTCAGCCGGCCTCTGTTTACCTCTGAGCTGGATCTTTCCTGCCCCTGCAGTTGCTGAGTTGTGCCACGTTCCCTCTACCCAGGATCTTTGTTTGCGCTTTCCCTCTTTCCTGAACATCTTTTCAGATCCTCTTTGCGTTCTACGTAACTTCTATTCATTCTTCAGATCCCACCAGAAAACAAGTTCTACGAAGGCAGGAACTTCTGTCTGTTTGGATCACGACTCTATTCCAAGTGCTCAGAATCGTGTCTGACACATAATAGGCACTAAATAAATACTGGCTGAATAGGTGAATCTTTTTTTCTTTTACCATTAAAAAAAATGAAGTATAGTTGATGTACCATATTATACAAGTTACAGGTGTACTATATAGTGATTCGCAATTTTAAACGTTATACTCCATCTGTAGTTATTACAAGATATTGACTCTAGTCCCGGTATTGTACAAGATCCTTACGGCTTATTTTATACATAATAGTTTGAGTTAGTGAATCTTGACTCAAGCCTCACTTCCTCCGGGAAGTCACCCCTGCCTTTTCCCCCTACTCTTCCCCAGGATTTGTTTAGAAAACCATGAATCTCTTTCGGAGCATTTTGGATTACACAATCACTGGTTTGCTAGACTTTGTCGTCAACGGGAGCAAGAAGCCTTCCCTTCTGCTTACCGTTTTGAGTCTGCATCACACACCATGTTGATCTAAAAATAGGCTTGGGATAGGTGTACGATGCCAGTAACATCATAGTAGGCGTTTTAGCAAAATTCTAAAGAAAAATTATGCATGGTCTTATTCTCTAGAAGCTTATACTTTATCAGAGGGAAAGAAAAGGCTAAAATGTACAAGCAGGTGGCAGTACAAGATGACAGATTACTCAGAATTTGAGAACAAAGCAGCCTAGAAATTACATAGATCAACCCTAACTCATGACAGTGGCATTAAGTGATTGTTACACAGTGATTGTGACAGTCCCATGAGGTGTCTGGATAACAGGCACTTATAGAGGCTCCGAAGTGCAAAATACTGCTGTGTCCTTGCGTGTCAAGGAAAGATTATGAAAGAAGTAAACTTGAATTGAGTTTTGAAGAAATCATTCTCTGACAAATATTTGTTAACTATCTATTATATACTAACAAGAATAAGACACCATCCTTGCCCATGGAGATTAAGGGTCGGCAAGCTACCGCCTCAGGCCAAAGCTGGCCATGTGGTTTTGAAAATAAAGCTTTGTGGGAACACAGTCACCCCCATTTATTTACATCTTGTTTATAGCTGTTTTTTTTTTTCTTTACTACAATGGCAGAACTGAGTAGTTCCAACAGAGATCGTATGGAAACTATTTACTATTTGGCCCTTTACAGAAAAGGTTTGCTAATTGCTGAGTGAAACTCTCAGGCTTGAGTGGAGGAGACAGGCATAAAACACCAAAATTGCACGACATATGGGCTTCGAACACTGGAAGCTTCATGGACAAGGTGAGAAAGAGGAAGGGCTTAATTAGTCAGGAAAGGGAGCCCAGAAGAAAGGACATGTGAGTGATGTCTTGAAGGATCAGATGATCAGTAGGAAATTGATTATCAAGAAATAGAAGAAAGAAAAAGAGGATACACTAAGAACTAAGGTGAGAATGCAGGAATGAACAACTCTTCTTTGGGGCGAAATACATAGTACTTCCAGGTGGGACCAAAGATTCCCACTGGGAAGCACAGGGTGAAAATTTCATTGAATGAGGCCAAGGGAACGATACAGAGAGTCTTGAGCATTAGCTGAAACATTCAAAATTCACCACGAAGGCAATGGGCAGACTTGGAAGGCTCTGATCCAGGACAAGGAAAATGAAAAAGGGAATAGATCTGTAGCCTCTGAGTCTGATGACTTGAAATGGAAAGGAATTCTGGGGGACCACTAAAGCAGTCTACTGAAGAGGGTGGAAAAAATTGGAGCTCTGAGAGCAAACTTAGCCCACAGAGCAGTCTTTCTTTGTCTACATGGTACTTGAACATTTCAAAAAATTAGTTGTCCGCGTTTATGAAAGGATATTTTGCATAAGAATCTAGATTTCTATGGGCTTTTATCAATCGGAGTATCTGGCAACACTGGGCCTGCACTGTTGCTCGCCAGCAGTGGACTGGGGCTGAGCTGTGTGGTGTGGTCTTGGCCAGAGCAGGCTGAATTTAATCGTGCGACATGACCCCTGTGGGCATTGCGATTTGTGGTCTATGTTGCCATCATCTGGACATAAAGTTTGAAAAAATCTTTAATTGGGGTGGAGCTAATACATTCACCTTTCTTTTCGTGCCCTGAACTCACATCTACTGA
This sequence comes from Neophocaena asiaeorientalis asiaeorientalis, assembly GCF_003031525.2. Taxonomy (NCBI): domain Eukaryota; kingdom Metazoa; phylum Chordata; class Mammalia; order Artiodactyla; family Phocoenidae; genus Neophocaena; species Neophocaena asiaeorientalis. Next base: position 5,202,376 of record NW_020173204.1, on the reverse strand, counting down.
CTGTCCTTTCTGAAGCTTTCTGAAGATCCACCTGTTTCATTTTTGAACGCTGGGGATTTTGTGTGTGTGTGTGTGTGTGTGTGTGTGTGTGTGTGTTTTAGACTCTTAATTAGAGTACGATAGATCGCGTACGTGAACATCTGCCTTGGGGTTAGGACCTCTGATTTAATTCTAGTGTGGCATATCTTTCTCTTTTCTCCCTCACTAATTTCTTAGAGCCCACACCTTACCTGCAGACCAAACATTCCGACCCCCTGGCCCCATTTCCTAACATTGTAGTTTCCATCTATTCCTTCTTTTGCTTAAAGAACCACAACAGCTTTTGTTGGTGCTTTTCAGTAGAGTTTTATTTTGAATTCTTCCTCAAACAAAAACTGTTCCTCCCAGGAAGTTTTTTTAAGAGAGTAGCTTGAGTTACAGTCCCAAGAGGGTTCTTCAAAACCCTTCCTAGGACATTTTCCTAGTGCTGCCTGGTTGCTAAAAATAGGCTACAATGCATTTCAATATAACTCCTGATGGATATGTGATTCCAAGGGAGGGAAATGCTATAAATGGCAGTTAATCTCCTTGCACTCCTGCTGAGTTGGGGTGCTTCCCCGTTACCCCTCCCTGGGACTCTGAACACACCGCTGAGGCACTGCTCCGTATGTGGGGAGCAGACCCCATCCTGGATTCTGCTGAGCAAGCATTAGAGATACACGTCCATGTCTAAAGCCTGGTTTTGATCTGGTTACATGTGTATTATGTTTTGAGAAAAATGATTTGGTCCTTGAAAAACAGGTTAGTCCAGAAATCTGTGTCAAAAGCAGGCTATAACAGCTGGGACCCTGCCAGAAGACTTAATAACTAATTTTTTTAGTATTTTATAAGAAATGCATAGGATAGCAGGTCTGTGCTATTGCAGACCAAAAATGTAAGGCAAGGTCTTATCCTAGTTGGAAAAGGCCAGCCACAAACCTAATTCCATGACCTTAACTTTCCCCTGCCTTGTCTGCAAAGGGAAGGGGTTAAAACAGATGATCCTAAGGCAATTCTGCGCTAGCTCTGTGAGTTAAGAGATGGATGGTGGAGCAGTTCCTGCCCATTGGGAATCTAGGTTTTCATGATGCTTGAGCCAAACTGCATGGACCAAGAAGCTGCTGAAAGCCCCTGTTCCTCCCTGGGGTAAGGACTGAGATGGGGCAAGACTGAGTGCTTCTACAGAAAGCCTGTGTGATGAAGGGGAAAATGTGGGCTTTGACTTCAGACAGACTAACGTCCCCATTCGAGTTCTTCAACCTCATGTTATTTACTCAATTCCTCTGCCTTTAGGTTTCCTCTTTTACTAAAGAGGCTGATGCCTGTTGTATTTGTCTGCCTGCGTTGCCCAAACAAAATGCCACAGACTGGGAGGGCTTAAACAACCGAAGTCTACTTTCTCATGGTTCTGGAGGCTGGAAGTACAAGGTCAAGGTGCCATCAGCGTTGGTTTCTGGTGAGGCCTTCCTATCTGGCTTGGAGATGGCCACCTTCTCAATATGTCCTTCATGTGGCCTTTCCTCTGGGCATGTGTGGAGACAGAAACATCTTCCTCTTCCTATAAGGTCACCAGTATTATGGGACGAGGGCCCCAGCCTTAGGAGTAGGAAATCTTTTGCATGTGTGGAGACAGAAACATCTTCATCTTCCTATAAGGTCACCAGTATTATGGGACGAGGGCCCCAGCCTTAGGAGTTCATTTAAACTTAATTACCTACATAAAGGTTCTATTTCCAAATACAGTCGCATTGGGGGTTATGGCTTCAACGTACGAAGTTTGGAGAACACAATTCAGTCCGTAACACCTCCCTTAAACAGCTGTTGTGAAGAGGAGAGACAGTGAAATGAGATGACACAGCGAAACACCCGACAAAAACTTCCTGGCTCACTTCAGAGCCCTATCTGGAACCACATGCACAACCCAAAGAATGGATTCCCTTCAGAAAGAGTCCTCACCTCACTATACGGTCCCTTCAGAAAACGGCTAAGCGGCAATTTTGATAAATTTTAAGTTTACTTTGCAGAAGGCTTGATTGTGCCTGCAGTATAGGGTGTATATTTCTTTAAATATTGTTTTGAATCATTTATTACTTTATTATCAATAAGGTGAACTTTAGTTGGTTTATAGACTTCCTGCAGTTTTCTAGGTCAAGCAAAATTGATTGGGTGGGGGTGAAACGGACCAGGACCCTCTGGCCCCTGCCTCCTCCACCGCCATGTCCTCTGCCCACCTTTCATCTGTAGGAAATCTTTTGCCAAAGCATAAGTTTAATCAGAGAAGTGAGAAAATTCAGAAGTAAAGGAAGACAGTCAAATAGGACAAAATGATAATAGTTTAGTCATAAAGCAAAGTCAAGGACTTTTAGTTCTTCTTCAAGGGCTACAGATAATATTCTGAGCCACATCCTGTGAGCTGTCTTGTAGATACTGAAATCCCCACCAGGTGGAAGGAGTTAACTACATGATAACCAGGCTGTAGCCGTGACATAAGCTGCCACAATTCCGAGAACTGGCCCCAAGGAAATGGGAACAAACCGACCCTGGAACTGAAGACTAACGTACCTAAAACAATCAAGATGACGCTGGTCAGACCACTGCACGACCACCTTCAAGATGACGGTCGGAGCTGACTGGGCTGTTTCTGCAGGTAGTCCCTCCCTCCGCCTATACCCCCCTGAAACTCCCTTTTAAAAGCGCTTGCCCACTGACTGTCAGTGGGGAGCTGGCCTCTGGCCGCGAGTCCATCCCCAGCCCCCCACTGCTGGCCTCCAAAATAAAGCAACCTTTCCTTTCCATCGACCTTGCCTCTTGAGTATTGGCTTTCGAGTGGCGAGCAGCTGGATCCCACTTGTGGTAACAGAAGGATGCTGCCCAGCGCCTACCCCTTCCTGGTGGGCTTCGCCTGCCTGTACATCTAGTGCTCTACAAGCAGGTGCCGACCGACTGGAACGTGTAGCTGGATCAACAGCTCATCCGAGGCTGCTGCTTGATTTGACGAGCAACGTCTGTGCTATTGCTTCCCAGGAGAAATAACAGAAGTAATGGAAAGTATGTATATACATATACACACACACATATACATGTATACACATACATATATATTGCAATATATTTATATTGTATATCAGCATATATCTATAGCTACATCTACACTTATACCTATACCTATATCTATATCTATATAAAGAGAACCAGAAAGACTGAAAGAGACAGACAGAGAGAGATCCTAGATGGACTTGATAGTTGAAAAGTACCCCAAAGGAATACCTTCATAGAAAGAAGACAAGACAAGACAACTGGGTGGCCAGAAATGTCTTCAAGCTGTGTATGGCTAATCAGACATCGATAGCATCATCTATCATTTTTGCTGAAATCAGCTCCTCATGAATAAGAAAAAATTTCTATGATTTGACACTGCCTCAAACATTAGTGTTCTTTTGTCTTCTAAATAATTTTTTTAAAAGTCTGAATGTGATTTTTAGGCTTCTGTAGCTATCAAACCACATTTACAAAGCCCTGAAATACAAGAATTGTCCAAAGAAGATAAGTGGTTAAGAAGAATCATCAGGGGTATTCACTATTTAAGTCCTGAATGACGGGAATGGACAGAGAGAAGATGTACGCACACTTTTGACTCTGCAATCTACACACACGATTAGGCAGGATCCAGGCGGTAGCTGAGTGGGTATTAGACCAAATACAATTGGTTCACATTTGGAGATGCCTTGAGCCTTTCCTGAGACAACTCAGAACCACCAATGTTCAGAGTAGATTTATTAGTGCCAATCAATATGTCAGGCACTGGATAACGTGAGAACATGTTTTGAAGGTAGAACAGCCCTATATGTTAATACATCAAGATTATTTGAATAGAATGCTTTTCCTGAATTTATATTTGTACAGTTTTGTTTTTTTTTCTCTCTCAGGAGAAAGGAAACAATGCTTTGCCCAGTTGAAATGTCAGTAGCAGACTTTGAAAGTGGGTCCTGAGGTTTCTGGGTTCACCATCAAGGGGAAGTTAGAGCACGAGCTGGAATGAAAGGGAAAGGTCTGAGGTTCAAGTCCTTGGAAGAGGCAGAGAGCAAACCATTTCAACAGAAGCAAGGGTTGCGGGGATTGTCTCAAAGGCACCCAGAGCAGTTTCAGGAGGTGCCGAATAGAAAGAGTGGAAAGGTGCCCTCACGTCATAGAACGGGAGCTTATCGTGAGAGTATATTCTGAGTCTGTGATCACAGCTGATCTTTCAGAGAGTATGACTGGAATTAAGAGAAATAAGTACCATCTCTCAGGAAGTAGTTGACTGAATGCCAACCTTACTTTATTAATCTGGATTCCTCTCCATCTTCGGATCTTAGATTTCTGCATGACTGACTCATCTTTCACTGCTGGAAAGTACTTTCCTCATTCGACATTTCTATTCTGTATATGTGTATTCTTAATCTTCAATTCAATACCGCGTGTTTGTAAGGCTTTATCTGAGACTTCAGAACTGTGCAAGGACAAATAGGATGTCCTGCTTGTGCATGAAGCATTTGGGGTGAAGGGGCGAATGGCTATGAGCCTAACTAATAGCAGGACACGTTCCCCGCCCACAGGTGTGTGCGCTCCGCGACGCATTCACGCGGAATGCTTTTCGGTCCACGATATATTGGGTCACGTCATGCCTCTGTATCTCCACACAGTCTGAAGCTTCCACATGGAAACATTCCTAGCTTCCTTCTTGCCTTAACAAACTCTTATTTAACGCTCACCTCAAGTCTAACCTCTGGGAATGATTCTCTGACATCCCAGTTTGAAGTCAACGCTCTTAACTCTCATGCTGTATTATTATAATGCCTTGCGTTATAATGGTCTGTTTAACTGGCTGTCTTTACCATAAAGAAGGGGCAGGAACTCCTTCTTTATCTGTAGTCCTAGTGTCTGGTATGCAGGGAGTTAGGAGGCCTTTCAAGATTTCCGAGCAGAAGGAGGGATGTCTGACCTGATTCTCTGATCTCTTAGGTGTCAGTGTCCGTGTGTGTGTGTATGTGTGTTGTGTGCGTGAATGCATGTGTGTATTTAACTGAGAGTGTCCCAGGTTTTGGAAATAGGAAGAAATAATTAACATTTACCTGGTGTATAACACACCTGGCAAAACTGAATATAAAGTTTGCACACTAGACTAAGTCTGGTAAAAGGACAAATAAACAAATATGGGGTGTGTATTCAAGTTGAGAGCCCAAAAAGGAGGCATCAGTGAAATAAGACGGAACAGGAATGGGAGGAATTCCTAGGGATTTGGTTCCAATCGTGTCCTTCCTGTGAGTCTCCTTCAATTCTAATGAGCAGGGGAAAGGACTGAGAAAGAGTGTACTGCAAGTGGCTGGATTCATTTTATGATGTTATGATACAAAGCAATGTAATATAATATCAAAGCCCTGTACGATGGAACACTGACATTTCAGTGCCACAATGTAATTGGAACATTCAGCTTCCGATGAGACAAATTATAGTTCTGCTGCCGCATTTATTATTCTCTTTTTTTCAGAGTTACCTCTACAAGTTCTTTAAATCCATTTTCTTTTTACTCTGCCGCCTATTACTGGGTCTACAAGCGACATGGAACTAGGTACTTTGCTTTATTACCTTTAACCCTACTCACGAAGCGTTTTGTTTCTTCCTCTTGCGGTGAATTAGGTTCAGAAGATTTTCTAACTCTGTACAATTTTATTTCATTTCACGATGTCTTTTTTCTCTCATAGTCTAATTTTTAAATCCATTTTCCATGCGGATTTAATCTTGTATAAAATCTAACGCCTATTAATTTGTGCTGATTTACAACATTTATTTCAGTATACTAGAAAATGTTCATTTTTAACATTTGTACTCATAGATAATGCATATCATGAAGTTTTAATGTAAATCACTAATACATTTTTTCATCTTTAACTACCAAAGTTCTTCATGTTTATAGATCATTACTCAAATGTTTTGTAGGATTCATTAAAATACATCACCAGCAATGTGTTTTTCTTTGCAACATCTTTGTGCATGTGTGTGGGTAGGAAAGACCCTAGTACCAGAATATTTTAGGACAATTTAGAATAAAAAGAAAAGTAAGGTTCATACTCCTATTCAGAAGTTAATTAAATATTCTTTTGAGAATATAACATTTGAAGCTCTTTTCATCAAGTAGGGAATTATATTACTTTTCTGGGTTTCTTTTTTTTTACATTTATCAATTACATTTAGACAGTTTAATTGCTATAATGAAAAATTTCCTTAATTCCCATTCTAGGGGCCAAAAGATGTTTATTGCTTGGTATAAGCTATCTAGGTTTAAAAAAATTGTGAATGGTGATGAAACTCCACATAGAGGTAGCGTTTGTTTTTTAATGTTTAAAGTTAAAGGTTCTCTATTCTCATTATTCTCAAGAATGAGAAGCTTTTTGCCAAGTCCCACTGCTGTTCTCAACCCCTTAATTTGGTAGCCTTTACAAATCTGGTAGCCTTTAGGTGAAAACAAATATGGATGTCTTCGCCCAACTGACTCTCCCAGCAACAAGTCCTTTAGAAATGTGTTTCTGTTCTACCAGCAGAGAGTTTGGTGGAAAGAACGTAGGCTCGGGTTAGACACAGCTCCATTCAGATCCCCACTCTGCTACCCACCGACTACAGAACTATGGGAACTCTCTGAAACTTAGCATTCATGTAAAATGGGAATGATGTCACTGCCGGTCTCGGGAGTCGCCTCAGGAGTGATACACGCAGCATGGTGCGTCGTGCAGGAGGTGTTCCAGAAACTTCTAGCTCCGTTTCCTGGCAGACAGTGCAAGTCCACTAATGCGATGTACATAACAATGGCTAAAATCATGGTAACGTAACTGAACAGAAAAAAAAAAAAAATGACCCTCAAAAGCAGTCCTAGATAGAGAAATCAGACTGTCAGTTAACGGAAGCACAAACTTTTAAAACATAATTAAAACATGTTTGAAAGTAAGTAGATTAAACTCATCCTATACTGCAGAGACCAGGCACGGCTAGTCCCTGAGCAGAGAGAGGGAATCTCACTGCACCTGAAGGGCCTTGGAGAAATCACCAAGACTCCAGCAACGGAGTCACATCCATCTCAGGAGGCAGAACTGGGTTTCTCCAGGTAACTCAGAATTCTTAAAAGCCCACTAGGGTTTTCCTCTCTCCTTTGCAACTGCTGGGATTTAATATAGACGGGAAGATTCTTTTTTAATTATTGCTTTGGGTCGTATCTTCCAAAGCTTTGGTCAGGCACATTATAAGTCGATGGTATTGCTACAGTGGCTTTTATTTTGGCCTCAAACTCACAGTAAATCCATGCAATAATATCTTTGTAGCCTTCACTGAGAAACACTGAACCCCGAGCAGGAGATGGGAAGCAATCGTTACGGCCATGGGCCATGAATAAGCTGCTTTAGTCTGAGGCAGCCCAGCCTCACCAGGCCCTTTCATGAACACTCCATTCATCTAAGATGGGTCCCTGCACCAGATATCGTATCTGGCTTCTGCAGTTGTATTTCAGCATCACTCAGCAGCGAGCAGATAAGGTAATATCTCTGAAAGCTCCTAGACGGAAGGCTGCCAGACTCTCCACACTGAAATCTTACTCTCCTTTCAGGTCTGAAGGGCTGCAGACGTGAAGGGAGGATGGAAGACAGAGGAAGGAAGACAGAAAGGACACTTGCATGGATTGAAGATAAGGAAGCTCCCAGGGCAGAGATACCCACAGTAGGTCCCAGCAGAGCCTAGATCCGTGAAAGGGGATGCCGAAGCGCCACTGGAAAATGTGGCTGGCTCTGCGAATGTGTCCTCCGTATTCAAGCTTGTATTTTTAGTATAATCCCTATTTTCACATATGAAAAAAAATCAACAAAATTTAAAAGAGCCCAAGCCAGGAAGTCAGGACTCTCTCCGTCTCTGTTTTTAAATTTATTTCCTAATGGATTCGGCTAAAGACACAAACTTTGGCTGTGATGCAGCCCAGACCAGAATCCACATCTCTTTTCTATTACTGTTGTCGTTACTGCTGTTAACTTTGCTATTTTTAGCTGCTGTTTATAGGCTGCTTATCGTTTTCTTCGCAATATGTTTAGTACTTTGCATACATAATGACTTGAATAGGTATTTCTCCGAAGAAGATACACAAATGGGCAACAAGCACATGGAAAGATGCTCACCATCAGTAGTTATGAAGGAAATGCAAATAAAAACCACGGTGAGGTGTCATGTGACACTCACTATAATGGCTATGATGCAAAGAATGGGGGAAAGATGTATTGGCTGGGATTTGGAAGAAGGGGACACTTGAGCATCACTACGCCCCTGTGGGAAACAGTTCAGCTGGTCCCCAACAGGTTAAACAGAGAATTACTCTATGACTCAGCAATTCCACTCCTAAATATATACCACCCCCAGCCCCGCAAATTGAAAACAGGTACTCAAACAGATGCTTGTACACAAATGTTCACAGCAGCATTATTCACGATAGTTAAAAGGCAGAGACAACCTGAATGTTCATTAACAGGTGATGGTTAATGGTACTGTATATACACTCAATGCAATACTATTGAGCCATAAAAGGAGTGAACTACTGACACATGCTACAATGTGGATGAACTTCAGAAACACTGTGCTAAGTGAACGAAGGCAGACACAAGGGTCACATAATGTGTGACTGCATTTCTATGAAACATGCGGAATAGCTAAATCCATAGAAACAGAAAACAGCCTAGTGGCTTCCAGGAGCTGCGGGAGGGAGGGACGGGGGAATGACGGCCAACCCGGGACTGAGTTCCTTTTGGGGTGATGAAAATGCTTTGGAACTAGACAGAAGTGGTGGTTGTGAATGTCCTAAATGACGCTGAACTGTTCACTTTACAATGGTTTTGTTACGTTAATATGAATTTCTCCTCAACTAAAAACCACTTGAAATCATTTAACCCTTATGATAAACCTGTGATGTGGGCATGATTTCCCCCGTTTTTCAGATGATTCAAGGCTTATTTCCACTGAGACACGTATTATTTTTAGCAGAAGAAAGGTGCCATTATCTTCAGGATGGGACTTTATAAATGATGGAAAATCTAGGCACGTACCTTTGGAGGAAGGCATAAAATGACCAATACACGCGGGTCAGGTTTAGCTGATGCTCTGCTACCAAGTCCCCTTTGCCCCTGGCACATTGGGTGGAATCAGTCCTAAGCAATAGAGCCGGAGGCCACCTCCCTAGCAGTCTGCAATGAATTAGCCAGTAAGAAAAACGATTTGGTAACAGAGTAGGCAAAAAAGGCTAAGATATGTCTGTTGCATTCTCCTCTGCGCTATAGAATCTTCCACCCGTATTTCGTTTCAGAGGGGTGTTGGACGTGTGAGATGAAGGGAAAAAACCCAGGGAAGGAAGTTGGAGGGAAATTTCTGAACAAAGGGGTGTGAGAAGTTCAACTCCAGCTAGCTTTCCCCACCTCCCCTCAATTGCCAACATGTATCTCAAAAAAGACACACCACCAAGGTTCTGTTCCTATTTTTCTGCTGTGACTGTTACAGCAATAATATGCAGAGAGAGCCCTTAGTGAGTAGGTTTCTTCCTAGAGAGTCAGCTCTAACCAAATCCACAACGCACAATTTATTTTCCAAACACTCCTGTTCTAGCTCCGCTTCCATGCCCTATGGCAGACTCGTCTCACCTCGTGTCTAGTCAGCCAGGGGAATAGCTTCTCTTCTGTCGTCTCCCCCCTCTCCCTGCTCCGCAAGCCCGACTCCTCACTAGGGTTTCTAAGCACTGCTTCCATGATGTCTTCTCTCTATGCAAAAATTTTGAGTGAGTCCCCAGCGAAATCAAATTTCTTAGTCTAGCTTTCCGAGTTGTCCTCTGCTTTTTAGACTTATATCCTGGGACTTCTCTATGTGAGGCCAAATTGGATCTTTTCTACTTAAAAAAAAATTAATACTATTAGCTAATAGCTAAGATCGATTGAAGGTTAATTACATATCTATTGGAGGCTCAACGCTAAGCGCTCTACATACATCATCTCATTTACATTTGACAATGCCCACCAAGCCAGCTATTGTACAAGTGAGGAGACTACAGTTAGAGAGACCCAATCAATTATATAACTAGTGCAACTCAGAAGTAGGATTTGAACCCAGGTCTGTTTGGTGTCCAAATCCATGGTTTTAGGCACTGGTCTTGACTTTACCTTCTACATTCCTGTTTTCATACCTTGGGTTCCCGCACTCAATTCCTAACACCAACTCCACACTCTTCTGCTTCTCTCCAACTACCATTCATGACCCTCAGGGCTGGAGTCTTCTCTTTATTTGAGTTCACATAGGTGAGCAAATGTTTTCTGTCTGTTGCTGGCATGTATCTTTTCATAGTTCTAATCATCACACCACTAGTTCAATGACAGTGCTAAGGAGGGCAGGAACCATGTCTAATACTTGCATCTCTGACTCTGTCTAGCACAATGCCTTGTTCACAATAGGTGTTCAATAACTATTTATTTGTTCAATAATTCTCATAGATTACCTGCCAGGGAAATATTTTTTTATAGAGCTGTTTGTTAAAAGTTCTTCATAAAATTGGATTTCACCTCTTCAATCTTTTACAAAAATGTAATTTTTTGAAATTTGGGGAGCATCAAATAAACAGAGTGAGCATTAGCAAAAATATTTCTAATTTTAACATGTGACTAAGGTGCTTAAAATGTTAAGTGTTAAAACTGATTTTTATCCAAGTGCTTACCTGAACCAACATTGAGACTAAAGGGAAAAGAAATTACTCTTTGTAAGTCTGTTACTTTAAACCTCGTATTCTCCTGAGTTTCATGATAGGTCCATATAGAGAAATTAATTTATAGAAGTAGTCAGCATATCCGCTAAAAAATGCAAGCCTAAACTACTATGCACTTTTCCCTTTGTGAGACTCCTGCATATTTCAATATTTCGTTCATCACCTTTAAGGTGTTCAAATTCACCAGCTGTAAGAATACTTACCAGATTATAGTACAGCACTAAAAATAAGCTGGTGTTATTGAAAATAAATGAATCAGCACTTTCTTAGCTGAACTGTTTTCTCATGCGACTCGTACTACTTAACTAACGTTTTCTTTGTGATTGTTCATTTATCATATCAAACGTTTCTTTGGACATCTGCTTCTTTAAGTACAAATGCGCAGGCTTGATGAAAATGTTCAGTAGAAAAAGAAAATAACTCTCTGGTCTGGGTTTATAAAAGCAAGACATTCATGGGGCCAGTTACCATGGCTTTAGCTAAAGATCTTTCTTCATTTTTTAGGCTATAAAGAATGCGATAGAATTTTCAATGTCGGTGCAGTCTGTTTACCAATAAAATTTCATATACGTGGAACTCATGGTACTAAACTTCAAAAAGCCCTTCTGTTTAGTTTGGACCAGAGGATATTCTTGATAGATCTCGTCTCAAAATCACTTGGACTCCCAAGTGTCCATGCAAAACCATTAATCTCAAAATGTGTCTAAATACCAACTTTGAGACAGGCTACAATTTACTGTTCTCTGTGACAGACAAATAGCTAGGGGAGTGCTGTCATTTAACCCCAATGCTTTCTTTGGTAGTCATGGAAAGAAAGGTTTTTTTATACTGCCTTGTCATAAAAAGACTACAAAATCCATCAACACTGTATAACTTTACATATAAAAGTAATGTATGCATAGATATTTCAGTCATCGTGTGAAAAATAAACAAGACAGCCTTTAAATCAACGTCATTCCCAAGGAATCAGCATGGACGTGTATTGACTCATTTTACAGCTAAAATAGAAAATACATGTAAATTTGACTGCTCTATTTTGACATGGAGGCTTTTGGCCATATCTTTACGGCCAAAAAACCTGTATAAACAAACACCAAATTGGGAAGGAGTTGCATTTGCAAAAGCTGGGCTTGTCCTCTTTATAGGTGCTCAGATAGGCTTCTGTTGGATGAAGTGCCTGACTATAGGATATGTATTTTGCAAAATGCAAGTTAGCCCAAAAGTCTGGCATATATTTGGACACGCAATCAAATGCATGCTGAGAGTCTCAGCAAAGTGGATTGAAATGGCAGCCCCATAAACGGGTACCCAGGAATACGTTTGCTTTTTAGAAACTGGCTAAAAAATTAAAAGCTTCAACAATGCAAATTAAAAAATTATTTTACTGTGGTGAGAACACTTATCACGAGATCTACCTTCTTAACAAATTGTAAAATACAGTGTACGATACAGTACTGTATAGCGTTCAGTCTAGTGTACCATACAGTATTGTTGGCTGTAGGTACAATCAAGTATGTAATTTTTAAATTTACTTTTTACTTTAAAAGCACATATGAATGTAAGAGGAAAGACAGTTTCCACCGATTCTGCATAACCCTATGCCAATTACTAAATAAATACAAACATGGATATGTAGAGGAGCATTCCATGAAGTATTTGGACAAGGTAATAATCACATGAAGACTCTCTTCAGGTATGGCAATAGGACCTATTCGTACAGCACCGAGGGTAATGAAAACTGATGTGTGAAGTTCACACAAGGTCTAAAGTGACAGCCCAGGGAAAAAACCCCAACGACTTAGTCTTTTAAATAACTTTGCAGTTTTTTTGTTTTTTATTTTAATGTCAGATGACTGAAGGCAGACATGCACCAAGATGGAAAAGTGAGCAGCTATTAGGTGCCGTGCGGGTACCTGGCCCGACACTCCATCCGTGCCACCAAAGTCGTGCACGTCAGCCGAAGGGACTGCCTTTCACCCGCCGGTCATCGTTTTTCACGGGGAGCCCACTTCCCCATCAGTAGTGATTTGAAAGCTGTGCAAGGAACTAGAGGTGACCGAGGTAAGTCAAAGGACAACAGTCAGCTCCAACACCATCTGCAACTGCTTCCCTGCTCTTTCCATGAAAGAGTTCTGGTCCGCAACTCAGAGCAGCCCAAATGTAGGCATTTTGTAGAGAATGACTAATTTTTGAATCACGCAAGTGAAACCCTATTTGGTGAGTTCCACCTCATAAACAAAATTTGAACTAGATCCTGAACTTTCAGAGATGCGTGACATATTGAGATAGGGAACATGGACCCTTAACATGTATTTCAATGCCGTAAGTTGCAGGCACCACAATCGGAGTTACTGCCTATATGTGTCTAGGCAACAGATGCTTCTTAATTTCTAGGTATATGTGACCTATAATACTGCACGGTCATTTGTTTGAGATTTTAATTCCATAGCAAGTGAGAGCACCAGAAATATTCCCTTGACTGACGTCAGCAATTTTAAGCGTATTGTGATATCTTAAAATTCATCTTCAGCTTTTGTGTGTGTGTGGCAAGTTGAACGTTTAAAACTTGGGATTTGCTATAGAAAATGTATTTAGCTGATGGCTCTAGGTAACCCATAGTCTACTCCTAAGAAGATACCATAGTACTGTACTGGGAATATTTTCCTCAAAACGAACGAGTGCATCTGTGTGTAGTAACTTATACTTTTAGTTGAACTTCCCTTCCACTAGGGTACCAAAACCTTTGTTCCTATTTTATGTAAAATTAACTCAATATCTGTTTTAGAAACGTTACTGAAATACAAAAGCAACCTCAGCAAAAAGAATGTGATTCCTCATATGCATTTTGGTAAAACTGGTTAAGAATTTTGACATTGATTTTCTTTAGGTGATAGGGTTCTTCTCAAATACTGTAAATTCAAAATTGTTTGGTAAGGGCAAAGCAAAGCTTAAAGAAATCAATACGATAAAAAGTGTAGTAAAGTTGATTGCTCTTGAAAATCAAGGGGATCATAAAGTTGAAGTCATACCGGTTAAAATCATGTCTGTAGCAAGAAAACTGCACTGAGTTGCTTATAAAATGGACCAAGTCTCCCATTTTCATCCTTTTTTCATCCTGCCTCTTCACAACTCTTTTCGCCTAATCCTGCCCCAGCCACTCGGCGTCTGATTTCTGGATACTATTTCTGATCTCTTTTCACTTAGCTGACTCTAGCTTCCAAGAAAAAAGCAAGGAAGAGCTTATGGTTTCTTCCTCAAAATTTTGGTTTTTGCTCCTTCAAAGATAAGAAAAAATGATTTCAAATTTCTATCATCTGCTTTTATCATACTCCAGAGAATCTTAACAATCATTCTGCTTCTTCAAAGATTAAAATGTTGTCCTTCATAAATAGAAAGGAAAATGTTAATAATCAAAGATTAGGAGCTCTAAGTAGTTTCTTAGAGAATGAAAAGAACAATTGAAAATCAGACTGATTTACTTCTCAGAGGTTTAGATATAATTGAAGAGTTGAATCACAGATATATCAAGAGATTAGAAGTAGGATATATTTATCATTTTTACTATAGACCTCTATAAAAAAGGTACAAGAGCACATTTGCTTGTGACCAATTTACTTAATGTTCAAAGTAAAGTGACCTTTCTTTTCTATATCTGGGGCCAGTTTTACTCTATTTCTGGCAAGACTCTCAAAGCCAAACCTGAATTTTATTAAATGTATTTAGTAAGTTGCTAAATTGGGTAAAATAAAGTAGGGTCTATATAAGACCTCAAGTCTTATTGGCTTTTTGACCTGTTTCTAACTAAGTTTTGCATTTCAAAAAATGCAGTTTGTATTTCACTAAGTACAGCAAATAGCTCTAGAGTAGAAATGTAGCTCTTGATTTTCACGTGCAGTTAATTGGTAGCCATACAACTATCTACAGCCCTAGGACTCACCCTACTTGGAGATAAAATCAAATGTACTCCAGTGGAATTGTGTCCCTGCTTAAAAACAAAACCAAACCAAAAGCAAACAAGAAAACCCCATCTTATCATATGATTGAAAAGAGCCACGGAGGTAACTCTGGAGCTATTACTCTCCCACTAAATTAAGAATTTGCGAAGGCTGAAGTCCTTCTAACCCGTCCTCTGACTTTACTACGCATGCAGTGCATCCTGCACTTTAGTTAAGGTGGCTCTTTTAACATAGTCAGTGACATACATGTGTTTAAAAACGGATTTCAAAAGAACGATTAATCTGCCCTCTCCCGTAAAGCTTGAGGCCTTTATCTGGGATACAAAGGTGCCGAGTTTCTTGGCAGAAATCCTCCAAGAGGATTTCCAGCTTGCCTTGGAATCCTTTGAGGTGAAGAGTCCTTCTTACGACGTTGCCTTTTATGCCCAACCGTTTGATTACCTAACGATGCTAGTCGTGTGCGGGTAGGGAGAGGCCACGTGATCAACCAGGGGTCAAACGAGAGATGTGGGTCCAGGTAGAGAGAATCCATTGTCTTTCTTTCTGCAGCTCCTCTCATTATCTCCCTCCACCCCCTCCACCCCCCCAGATACATTTCTCGACTTAAACCTTAAAATATTGGATTCCTTCGGTGTCCATTCACAGCCTCGGAGGCTCACGCTTTATTCTCCCTTGGGATCCATTCCTCTCTAAACACTTAGCAGCCAATGTATTGTGTAAAGAGAATTCCCAGCAGTAGATTTTAAAATGAAAGAGAAAGCGTTGAGCATCTGAGCGTTCTCAGGTGCTGGTGTCAGTACCGTATGCCTCCTGTTGACAAGGACGGCTATCGCGGGGGGCTCCCGAGATCCCTCTATTCTGAGCAGTCTTCAGAAATCAGCCGTATCTGATTGTTCTTTCCGATCAAACAAAGTAGGAAGACAAAGTAAGCCGAGCATATTCTTTCACTCTGCACTTTGTTGTTAAAAGAGGGAGGAATCCCACTAGGGCCCCTAACTCAGTTTTAGATATTACCAAACTTTTGTAAGAATTCCTATTCTTCCTCCCAGCCCTTCCTCCCCCTGCCCCTCCCCTCTCCGTCAGTTCACTGATCGGGATGAATAAAGTTTCTGGGCTCCTCTCAGACTTGTGCCATGCTGCTAAAAATTAACTGTGAGTAATACCACGGCAGGGCACAGACGAACGAAACGCAAGGGCATTTGCTGTTTTCAGAGGATGTGGCATGCAGCTACCTGTATTTAGCTCAGGGAAGGATCACGTCCCTCTCTTAAAAAGAATACTTGGAGACTTCCCAGTATCACTCTCGGAACTCATGTCGTGGGGCCTTTTTCAAGGTTGCTTATATAGTGCAAAATGCAAAACACTTTAGTTTGCAATCAGAGGTGGGCACGTGACAAGGGTGCCGGCCTAAGCCCGTCTGTTTTACCAGGAACAACCTCTGTTGCTGATAAATGGCCTTCTGAAGACAGACGCGGCCAAGCGCCTGCCATTGGAAACAGCAAGGAAAATAAGTGTAGTTGGCATGCTTCCTAAAATATATTTCTTGTTGGACACAGGAAGTAATTTTCCATCAGATTGGGACGTGACATGACGTAATGTGTCAAAGACATTGTTAAAAAAACAAACAAGCTGGAATTGAGGTGCATTCGGTTAGTCTTAGCCCTCTCAGTCAGTTTTACACATTAAGACCGTCGAACATGGCAGAGCTTATAAATTTTCCTGTTGGAGAGGTTTTTGGAGAATTTCACAAAACTCAGTGGGATCTTGGTGGGGAGACTGACATTTACCACTGAGTTCTGTAATGACAGCTAAACCAAAGAACGCCGCTCCTAATTTACTCGAGTAGAATTCAATATCACAATTGCAGAACACTGTTCTTTTATGAGACCAATTTTTGTGCTGTGATTTTTAACTCTTTTAGTTACCAGCGACTTCAGATTGCTTCACAAAGCCTGCATTCTCATCCTGTGTGTGAATTTTTTAATATAATGATTCTGTTTTTCTTCCTTCAATACCTTCTGCTGTCATTAATCATACATATCATATACACACATTTCAGGCCTTCCAACTTACATCATATGGCTTTATAGCTCCTGCCCACGCGCCCCTAGAACTATGTCCTTATGATCACCAGAGTGGCAAATAGCTTACCACTTTTCAGTTCTACAAGACATCCCAGTGTCATGCCATTTCCTACTCAGCCAAGACAGTTGACCAAATGATCAGGCAATTAGGACTGTTGGCTATGAAAGGAATAGAGTAAGGATCACGTTACCTGCCAGCCCCACGAGGAAAGGTCTCCTGCCTCTGCTGAGTATTGAGCTTCCACTCTACTGAACCACCTGGGGGAATGCCGATGGGTGTGGCAAAGTGGACAGAAAGAGGGGAGGGTCATCGTGGCTTTGCCGTGGGGGACTTCCAAAGTGAAGTTGACATGCATGCTGCCCTTAGGGGAGGTGAGATAAATGAAAGTAGACATAGCACAAGAGAGGAACAGACAAGGCACATGGGAATTCAAGGAAGTAACTGCTATTTCCAACTGAGGGCTAGAGTGGGCAGGTTGGTGGTGGGAAAAAGCATCATGGAAACAGCCTGAAAGGCGGAGTTTTCCTGCCTCAGAGTCGTGTGTGCTGCCCTTTGCTCTTCCCACAACTCTCAGCTTGAGTGGCATCTCCAAAGAGTTGCCCATGATTCTCCTTCTAAGAGTCTCCTGTTATACTCTGTCACAGGATCCTGTGAATGTCCCTCCTAACGATACGGCCCACTTTGTAAGTATTTAATTAATTAATTTGTTTCATATAAGCTGCTGCTGAAGAACTTAAACTCCACAAGGGACCTTGACTCTCTTGATCACTTCTGTATGCCCAGCACTGTTCATACCGCCTGACACACAGAAGATACATAGTAAATATTTGTCGAGCAGGAGAGTGAATGAATCAGACAGACCGGGTTATACAGGGATGGGTGGAGATGCGGGAAGGAGGAGAGGGAGGGAGAGAGAGAAAAAGGGAGGCCATTCCTGGCAGAGCAAATGGTACGAGTTTCTTACCTAGAGTCATGAAAATGCTTCAGCTTGGCTTGAAGCACACGGAAGATGAAGGAGTTGAGGAAAAAAATTGAAAAAAGGTAAATTAGGATCAGGATCCTGGGCTACAGACTTTGCACTTTACTCTTTAGGTAACAGCAGTTTTTGATCAGGAGACCAATATAACTGGCTCTAGATCATCTTATGTCTTCAACCTACAGACTTTGAAGGAAGAGCAAGTCTTTGCTTTAACTGCCTCTAGTGTCAAAGCTATGATCTTTTGACCAGACCCGCAGACCTCAGAGACAGTTGCTTGGAGCTGTCAGGGGCCTTGGATTTAAACTGAAATGAGTTCCAGTGACCTGCTGACTCCTACAGTGTGAAGGTTCACATCGGGCCAAGCCCAGCATCCTAGATCAATTCAAGTCAACAGATTAAATGCCCCCAGGGTGTGCTCAGCCCTGTGGTGACATACAAAACAAATCCAAGGCAGGGTCCCCTGCCTTAAAGAGCAGAAGAGAGCCGTCTCTGATGGAATTGCTCTTAAATGAACTCCCCACTTGAAGGTGTGCGAGGGAATCAGGCACAGCTCAGGCACACAGGGCCGCTTGCTAAACAGTGCTCCCTGCGAAGTGACTCAGCACGCTGGGATCCAGGGAATAGTTTCATCCCGCCATAGACCCCTGTGACTGCGTGTCTGTCCTGGTCCAGACAAGCCCAGAGATGCAACATGAAAGAGCCTTGGATGGGGTGTCAGCTTCGCAGGGCTCTAGATCCATTACTAAGAAACCATGACTCATTGGGGAAGTCATCTTAATGATCAGAATGTTTTGTCATTTTCAAAAAATTGGGCATTTGTTAATTTATCGACTCCATTGTGCATCCATTCGATGCCAGGCTCTAAGGTGAAGAAGGCCCAACTGTCCTGGGCTCATACGAGAAACAAATGAACACACAGGAGATGTGTTCTCCGATTGTAAATCCCTTTACCACGTGAATCATTCTGAGTTGGTGGAGAGCCCGTAAAGCTGCCTGAAGCAGCCTGGGAGTGTTATGTATCGTGTGGTCATAGAAAATTCTGCTAAGATGCCATCTTTAAACCAGGTCTTTGAGACCTGAAATACAATGAAATTTACAAACATAAAAGCTCATTAGATTTTCAGGACATGTTATAAAAATCTATGTGTGTTGTAATGTCCTAATGGAACCACAGTCTGATTGCCATTCATACAAATAAGAATTTGGGAAAATATTCCCATCCTTGGTTTACAGAAGCACATAGCTCCCAATGCACCCCTGGCAATAAGGACAGGTCTTTCTGTGCCCATTTCCCAGCTGCTGTGACCATATGGTGACTAAGTGGCCCAGAGTAGAGAAGCCAGCTGGGGGAAGGCTGAGCAGGGTGCAAAGTGTGGTGCATGGGGCCTTGGAGTCGGGGCCAATGAGGGGGACCTCAGGGCACGGGCTCTGAGGTGAAGGTCTGAATGAAATCACAGAGGGGCAAAGAAGCAAGGTTGGCAGTTTCGAAAAGAAGAAGAAATCTAAGTCCTCGATGCAGATGAATAGTCAGCAATGGGTGGTAAGCCATCAACAGCACAGCTGGCCCTTGAGAGGTGACGCCTCTTAATGGAGCTCTCACGCTGGTCACTGGCGTCTGGAAGCCCGTTTCCAGCCTGTTGACGAGGATCTCAGTTTGCCTACTTCTCGCCCAGTGAAGTCTGCATTCTGGTTTATCTCCTCCTCCTCTGCTCCAACTTTTGGACAATTTTCTCTTGCTTTCGATGACACGATCGATATCTAGCCAAGTTCTCTGACTGTCTAGCTGGGGTGTCTGTTCCATCATAAGGGGTATATGAGTATCAGGCCTCTCCACGCAGAACCTTCATTGTTTCTGGAGCTCACGGTTAGTGACTTGAGGAGGAATTAAGTCAAAAAGTTTCCCAACCTCGGTAGTATTGACATTTTAGGCTGGATAATTCTTGATTGTGTGTAGCTGTCCTGTGCATCGAAAGATCTTTTGCGGCATCCCTGGCCTCTACCCACTGGATGCCAATGGCACCCCGTCCCCAAGCTGCGACACCCAAAAAACGTCTCCTGAAATTACACCCAAATGTCTCCAGAGGGGCAAAACTGTCCCCACTTGGGACCACTGACCTAAGCAAATGAGTAGGAACAACACCTTAGGAAAACCCTTAGTGCTTTACCTCTCACGTGACTTTCTCATGAGGCAACTAAATCATTCCAGCGATCGTAGGTACTCAAAGTATTCAAACTTTAAAATCTTAAACCATCTAATTGTACTATTCAGGTTGGCCTTTACTGTAACTATAAATTATTTGTCCAGAAAACAGCACATTTGTTTGCCATACCTCAGAAGTAGGCCCTTAGGAAACACTTGTTAAGTGAATAAATGTTGCTTTTTAAGAACAGAAAAATGCTTCGTTTGCTTTCAGCTCTGGCCCCATGGGCCTCAAAAATACCTCTCTCTGCTACACCAATTGGCCTACCAAGAGCAGACATGAACTAAGCCCACAACAGAATGTGGGCATTTTATGTCCCCTACCAGCCATGTCCCTCTGCCAACCTCCAGTCGCTGAAGGTCATCTCTGGAGACAAGTGGAACATCCCTGTGGCAAATGCTTTCAACGGGAGGATCGTGTTTAAGAAAGCCTGCACTAATCTCCCCCTTCCTCTTAATTCCCACGTCATGTCATGGGGACCTCTGCTGCATCGTGCATCCCTTTATTTGATGTGTTTTGCTTATGACTTATTTCCCTTAGCAGACTCAGAGCTCTTTGCGGGTCAGATACACGTTTGATGCATTTTCTGTATCCCTCCCAAGGACCCAGCACAATGCCACATGACAATAAATCAGCATGTTTTTAAGGGTGTGCCCTGGCCTTTGCGGGACTCAATTTCTCCTCTAAGCCAATTTTCTCAAATGCAGGCCAGACAAAACCTGCACTCTGGGGTGGGTGAGGGAAGGACTGGGAGTCTGGGATTAGCGGATGCAAACTATGATGGATAAACAACAAGGTCCTACTGTATAGTACAGGGAACTATATTCAAGATCCTGTGATAAACCATAATGGAAAAGAAGATGAAAAAGAATATATACATGTGTAACTGAGTCACTTTGCTGTACAGCAGAAATTAACAAAGCATTGCAAATCAACTGTAGTTCAGTTAAAAAAAAAAAAAAAATACACTCTCCAATGTCTGAGTTCTAACACTTTTAGTCTGAAAGGACCAATACCATGCTCTTCATTGTTCCCTGAGCTACACTCTCTACTCCCCCAAGATATTTATATATACTCACAGAGCTGGTGCACACGGTAAAGATAAATAACATTTAAGCTAAGATGCCGTCACCTCTTACTGACACCCAAATCCTTCTTAGATTTTCCTTTTTCCTCTTCAGTAGTCATCAGATCTCTCTTTGAGTGCCACTTTATCTTGATTTTGAGATTTGGCAATTAATATAATTGTGATCTTAAAAATCCGTCAAGAACAGGGAAATGGCTCGCGTACGTGGGACACGTCATACGCTCACTCTGCGCGCTGAGCTTCCCGGCTGAATCTAACGGGCGGTGTTTGAGTCGGGGCGGAGGACGTGGGAGGCGATTCCCAGAAACACCGGCTCGCTGAGCACTTTGCTGAGGAGAAGAGCCAAAGCGCTGTCTCCGCCCACCTCCCGCGGGCCCTTTCCAGGCCAGAGGAAAGGAACTCTTCCAGCTGGCTACAGACTCTACTAAGGTCGGGCTCCAGGTCAAAATCTGACACAGCAGAGGGAGCGCTCACCCAGGCTTCTCTCTGCACACCTCGTTCTTTGGATAAAGGGCGATCGCACTTTGTCTAAACCTAGTCTAAGATCACACGCGCACCAAGGAACTTTTGTTCGCCGAGTGTGTCAATGGTAAGTAACTGAACAGAGAGAGTGGGTGACGCGTGGGTCTACAGCTGGACTTTTAACTAGGCGCACACAGAACTGTCGAAGTCTCCTTGGGGAACTGGGAGAGATGATGGCTGACTCCCCCATGCTAAGTAGGTCAGGAGGAATGAGAACCCAACTAGAAAAAAAATCACAGCAAAACGTCCCCTCAGTTGGTCCTAAGGAGTTACAAAAAGCTCCCCTAACTGACCACATCAGAGGAGGGTTTGAAGTTCTTGCATGAAAACAACTTACCATTCCTGGTGACAACACCGTTTACGATGAGGTTTTACGCAAAGTGTTCAAGGGTAATAGAAACGGTATTTTTAAATAAATGTGCTGCAACGTGCAGGCAGTATTTTCAAAAGCATCACCTGCTCCCCTTTTAGAGAGGTAGGCTGCTGCCCTGCTGCAAAAGTGAGATTGGCTCTCATGAAATTTTTTTCAATAAACAGTGTCTGAGAGGGATTTTTTTCAGCGCTTAAATGACATACGTGTGAAAAGAGAAAGTTCCCTTTATAGAGGCACAAAAAATATCTTTTACCCTGAACGTGCTATTCAACTGAAGTCACCTTTGTTAATTCAACTGAGTTTTATTATGTTCACAAGTCGGATTTTTTTTTTTTTTTGGCCTTTGACTCTTCTAGAAAATTGCTGTAGTGAAACAATTCGTCACTATTAGCATCATTTAGATGTTACAAATCAACAAGGACGGTGATTATCTGGTGAACCTATGAATTTGGATAAAGCAAACATCAAACAGCAAAGTCTGGAACTAAGGAGATACTATTCTCAAGGGAATGAGCAAAAAGAAGAAAAGATATAGAAGTAGGTAGAAATCTATGACATCAGTACTGCACTTTGATATTCACCTAAACCTGTGATATTTACTAATTAAAAATACTTTGTGATTAGGTAACAATCCGTTTCTAGACAATCATGTTTTATCACCGTTTAATAGCCATTATCATTTAAACTCCAGAGTATCTAAATTTGTGCAGTAAAATACTTTGCTAAAATTGGGGGGATATCTATGAGAAGTTACTTTTAGCTTATAACATGCAAAGTGATTAAATAAATTCTTATATGAGAAACGTCTGGTGAATTATAAGGGAATTTGAAGAAGCTTATTTAGGTAATATCTGAGTGGCAACCACAATCTCATATAGAATATTCCTTGGGGCCACTGCTGGCTTCATGGATCATTGGGCTCATTTGCTATGACATTTCTTATACGGTCAGGCTCACAAAAGAAGAAATACATTAGCTAAACATCATAAACAACTTCACAGTTGTAAAGAATGTTTATCAAAAGATCTCAAAGCACCTTTCTTCTAATTAGGCTCAGGCTAGAGACATACACAGCAGAAAGGTGAGGCGAAGAAGCACTGCTGTGATGCCGAAATCCAAAATGCTCAAAGCCAAAGAGCGCTGAGTGGCCACCTCCACACAGGGCTGGCAATGTCTGCTGTGATTATTACAAGCCATCTCTGAGCTCCTAGAACAGAGACCACCTAGCATATTATTTCCCAGGAAAATGGTTCATTTATTCATGCATTCAGCACATACTTCGGGAACTTTCACTATGTACTTGACACAGAGTATTTGGCCAGGGCCAGGGACAGAGAAGCAAATAGATTGATGTCTGCCCTTTCTGTACTGGAGTTCTCTGGAGCGAGCCATGGAAGCTTAGGTTTTTTGCTAGCCATTCTAACCCTCCTATTTGTCAGGCTTATTTACTTCTGGTAATCTTCCATAAAGCAGTCTTCCATTCAGAAGCTAACAAGAAAGATGGCTTGCAGAGAACACAGGCAATTGGCTACATTTCCTAGAGGTAAAGCCTTCAACGTTCATCGCACCTCCCTAAATCTTCCCATCGCGGTCTGATCCGAGAGGTGGAACGGGGTTTGCTTGAGTTGTGGCTGCGCCACTAAAAAAAAATTCTCGGCATTGCCTGTTTCTATTCCTTCTTCTACTGATCAAGTTTAAATTTCATCCCTTCTCTGTCAATAAATATCTTATAAATATGATAAAATATAAGAAGGTTGAAAATATCTGCACTCTGTCGCTTACCTAATGGGTCTTAGAAAAGGAAGTTCAAAATAGAGACCTGTTGTAGAACGTGGTGCTCTTGTAAAATAATTACCTTCAATAATAATAGTTATAACTTATTGAACATTATATATATAGGAACCTTGGTATATTAACCACATTTTCTCTTCATAAAAGAACGGTAGGGAGGCTTATTATTCCCATTTTACAGATTA
This sequence comes from Neophocaena asiaeorientalis asiaeorientalis, assembly GCF_003031525.2. NCBI lineage: Eukaryota > Metazoa > Chordata > Mammalia > Artiodactyla > Phocoenidae > Neophocaena > Neophocaena asiaeorientalis. Next base: position 5,178,375 of record NW_020173204.1, on the reverse strand, counting down.
AGAAACTGAGAAGTGAATTAACATTGCTAAGTTTTTAAGGCAATGAGGTTTTACGTGAAGTGTTCAAGAATAATAGAGGCAGTATTACCACGCTACCATCATTACTTCAAACGACATCTGCCGTAGCATTGCATTTATTTGTTTATTTTTACTGATTGGAAAACTGAAGGCAAACTGGTACCACCTATTAGCAAAACACTGTCCATATAATCCCTGAGGAAATCTTTTCTGATTCCTGAGTTAATAAACAGAAGATTTGTTCCTCTGCCTTTTTGTCATCTTGCCTGGCCTCCCTCCTAATTGCTCTCTGTTGATAGTGTTTTAAAGACTAGTTTCTTACACGGTTCCCTGTGGGCTGGGCCACAAGCTGTGAAGTGAGCGGCCTGCTCTCAGCTGACGGGAAGCGTTAGAGAGGTATCACTTTATTCCAGGCCACGCATTTCCACAGCCTTGGCTCTCGGTGTAAGACAGAGGACACTCAGAATCCCGTGGGGCCAGGACTTTGGTGGCAGAAGACATTAGGACGTGAAGAAGCCCCTTGGGGCTGGAGGACACGTCTCAGCATGGGTACAGCCACCCCATGGTGTTCTTCAAGCATCTCGTTTTCCGTCTGTGCAAATCCATGCAAATGGCAACTCATGACCAATGACCAAGCCGCGCACTTGTGCAGAAAGCAATTTGTCACATCAGTTTACAGTACGGCTCCTATCCAGGTCCCAGAATAACTACACTGTGGTTTTTTAGGGGCCTTGGAATATCTACCAACCTTAACTTAGTGAGAGCAATGCTTTATAGCTGACAGAAGACAAAACTGAAATAATCAAGTTAAGAGTGGTGCTTTCTAGCACGTGAGTCTGCCAATGCCTCTTCTTCATTAATTAGTTATTTCTGCCATTTCTTCACTAGCCCTGGGACAGCCCTAACAAATCCACTTTGCTCATTCTCTAACTTCCTAATATAGAGTAAATTAGTGTTCAATTTTAATTCACGATTTAAGAAAAGCAGTGACCTAATAAAAGGAAATCTTTTGTAACCACCTTGTCCTTTGTTCCTATTCCCCCACAGGTTATATATTTTAACAGGAAAATCTGTTTATGCCCCTTCAAATTTTTTTTTTTAATTGAGGCTGAGGGTCACGCTGGCTCAATGACAGAAGACAGACATGGGCATTGTACTTAGCGAACCCCTCCAGTAAAGTCACATGCAAACACGAACAGTCAAAGCACTCAGTCAGGCTGAATGCTCCCTTGGGTACAGACTTCCCCAAATTTTGAAATCAGACTGGCATCTTCAGAAAGCTCAGACATTCTTTCCCAAGTCTCAGGCCAAACAGGACTCCTTGAACCACACTGCTGGGGCCCAGGCTCCAGGATAATCCTTCTTACCCAGGAGGAAGGGACCAAGAAGCACAGTGAAAAATTACCACAGTATCTCACAGAATTTAAACTCTAACATTTCCCTTGCACCAAATGCTGTGTCTGCAAAATACCAAAGCGTCCAGATGAAAAGTAAAACCTGTAGTCAGCCGTTCTGACTTTTGTTCCGCACGACAGCAAACATAGAGATACTTGTAATCGTTGGAATGGCTTATGATTTTTTTGGACATATTGTTAATTTATGCTGTTTCTTTCATTTCATTGAATTCTTTGATTATCCACCAAATAGTGACATAATCGGTGCCCCATCCCAGTCAAGGCAGGGAGGGAATATTCAGTTTGAGTATTATTGGGTTCTTTGCTTTTCTCTTTCTCTTTTGGCCAATGTCGATCGAAGGGAAAAAAAAAAATTATACAATCAAAGGTTTTATAATTTTGTGTTCAATTTTATAAAGCCCTGGGAAAGGGTGGCGCTTACTGACTAAAAATGATAAGCTTTGGCTTATCTGTGGATTTCAATTATTTATGACATTCCTTGTCTCCACTTCTAAAATGGACCACATTTTACACGTTTCCCATTCTTCCTACCAACTTTTAAACAATAGCAAGATTCTGTGCCATGGAAACTGTGTGATATTTAGTTCTAGGTGCAATTTTTTGCAAAACATCATTTTGTAATTTTTTTAATTGAGGAAATGTTTCTGCATCTTTGTTGGGCTTAGTTAAAAATATCTGGCTAACCTTAGGACATTTAAAGTACGTTTACAATCACACTGAGAAATATTACCTAAAGCCTATACCCTAAAGGATATTCACAAAATCAACTCTAAATCGTAACAGGCAAACTCTGAAATCTTCCTAGAGAATAGAGTTTGGAAAGACTCTTTTAGCATTGTTTTGTTTTGGTTTGGTTTGGGTGTCTTTCCCAGGCTAGAAAATAGGCAGTTGATTTGCCTGATTTAGGAAGAGTTTGGGGGTATGTGGAAGGTAACCTTTTGTTTCTTCACCAAGATATATGCTTATACGTGTGTTTTTATGGCAGCAGCCTACCTACATAGCAGCAACTGTCTCATATGAAAAGTTATCATTCAATGTGAATCTCAGAGGAGCACTAAAGCATTTGAGTTTATATGTTAGCTATTAAAGACTAAATGCTTGTTGTCGAGAACCTCCGGGTATGGGAAGAGTGCTTTTCATGAACTGACAAGAGAAGGGTTTGAAGAGAGGGTACTTAGAAAACAAGGGGAGGTCGACATGTTTTATGATCACGGCATTTATAGAAAGACCTCTTGCTAGGGTGAAATGCTGGAGATCCGAAGGAATCTCATCAACAATGGATTTCAGAGAACCAAGTACTGCTTTTGCACTGAATATCGCCTTATCTTTTTCTAGGAGAAAACACAGGTGATTACATTTCAGGTTACGGTGTTTGAAATTAGGTGCGTAGCTCCCATTCATAATAAGAAGAGCTACGTACCTAATTCCAGAATACTTCAGTGACAATGTATCCTAAAAATGGAATTTATTTGAAGTCTATTAGCAAACTATATGGGTAGGTTTTTCACAGCCTTGGTCATGATTCACATTTGAATGAAAAGTCAGGAGGAGAATGTGAGGAAAGTATCAGCAAAGCAACTTGGGTAAATCACTTCTTATCTCAGATATCTATCTATCCATATTGCACATACATTCCCAGGGTCTTTGTTCCCATGGACTGCGTGCAAAATATAATGCTAAAATTCTTAGAAAGAATCTTAACAGCTACTGAGGAAAATATAGATGGTAAGTTATAAGTCTATTTTGTATTAACTGTTTTATCTTAACAGAGGAGTCTCCCCATTATCTAAACCGAGATCAAGGGGAAAAAATTACCCTGCATGCAGGAGGTGGCACATAACAGCCATTCACACCAGAGCTTTATTTTAGTTTTGGTTAATTACTGAGCATGTAAGGATGTGTGTGTGTGTCTGCAAGAACTTTTATTAAAGGATTCTCCTATTGCTTTTCTCTGAGACACGCTTACCTGAAAAGTAAAAAAATAAGTGCCGGAAAGGAATATTGAAAGAAAACAACAGTGGTTGCTACTATTGTGTGTAGCAATTAAACCACAACTTTATTGTTAAAAAAATCCCTTCTATTTTCTCTTTGCCCTTCTCTAAGCTGAAAAGCCAAAAAACTCTTCCGCAAGTATAAATTTATGTCAACTTCAAAGGAGGAAAAAAAATAAAAGATTACTTATTTTGGATATAAAGTTAATTCAAATCTAGTAACCTGAATAGAAAATTATATCAGCAACGCGACCGTAGCTATTGTCATAGACTCAAGATGTGGGCACTTAACCTCTAAACTTCTGCAATGATTTATTTTTCATCTGAAAAAAGAACAGTATATTGTCTTTGAACGAAGAGCATCAGAAAGAAATATGTACCAGTAACTCAATTTTTCTGACGTAAAAATGTTGTCATTCTTACATATTTGTATTTCATAATTATTTCACAATCTAGAAAACCCCTTCTCCAAGGGAAAATTTTACTGAATTATGTATTAAAAGAGGAAACAAGCCATCGATAAAGCAAAGTCAAAGAACTCAAAGAATTCAACCCATTAAGCCGAAGAGTCAGGCACTTTCTGAATGATTTACTCTAGGAAACTGGATCTTCTAGGCGAACCACCATATATACACATCCTGGGCAGGACATTTATCAGATTTTCTGTTGTAAATTCTTTTATAGCTTTGTAGTAGAAAACGCTTTTCATTTTGAGGAAACCCCTCAGAATAAGGTTTTAAATGAACCTGTTCCCAAGGTTCAAAAGCTTTAAATTACTAGACCATGGTTACCATTGAGAAAACGCACTGAGCTATATCAAGGAGAGAACAAAAATAACCAGGTACAAGTTCAATTCTCTAAGGTTGCCATGTAAGTGCTGCTTAGAAAGAATTAAGACTCCCTGGGAAGAAAAGAGCTTCCAAACAAATCACTTACAAAGTGGGGAAACACACATGCTCTATAATCCATTGTTTGGTCTACTCCATCCTAGTAGAAAATTCTCTCTAGTTACAAAGCAGAGATTCCGTATTTTAGGATGTTCTCATTCAGCTAATTTTTCAGAAATAAAAAAGCTGTAGAAATGCCATTGCTTTCATATTATCAGAGAGAATAAGAAAATCAGCTTAATTACACTTTTTGGAATCATTTACCTACAGCTAATTCACAGAGGTTAACAGCATTAGTAATGAGCTACAAAGTACACAGCAGCTTAGCGCAAGTGTCTTATTTTGTCAAGACAAACAAGTTGTGTATTTTAAGAAGACTTTTTTTGTCTTATTTGGTAGGTCTGGAGACATTTTTGTCCCCGGGACTTACCTTCTCTTCTTCTTTAAAGACGCCTTGAGTTTTCTTGCTTGTACAGAAATTCGAAATCACTTTGTCTTAGAAGAGTAGGAAATCTAAAACAAAATAAATGAAATATATAAACTGGAAAAAAGCTTGATCTGATGTTTTATATGCATAATTTCAGTTCCGAAACTCTTAAAAAACTGAGATGCATGGTAACGAGAGATTACTGCTGACTTAAAACAAATGGAACAATTCTTTTTTTTTTTGAATTTTATTTATTTTTTATACAGCAGGTTCTTATTAGTTACTTATTTTATACATATTAGTGTATATATGTCAATCCCAATCTCCCAATTCATGAATGGAAAAAATTCTTAATAATCATAAAAAGTCTACCGTAGCAGTGTGTTAAGCTAAACTTGATTTCATGAGTCCATCTAGAGCCTTTTTGCTTTTTTCTTCTAGTAGTAAAAGTAAGAAATTTATATGCTTATTTATCTTTGCGAAAAGTGAAATGTTTGTGAATTTATCTAGACCTGCCACCTCTTTGTCTTGTTTAAAGCCCCTCCCACTCAGTCCCTGTTGCTAATTCCGATTATACAGGATGATAATTAGATTAAGGGTAGGACAAACTTTAGGCCACACTGTATTCCCAGAGCCCAAGATTATGTTTACTACTGTGTGAATTTACAAATACTTGTTTCTGGTTCTGTCGAAGGGAAAAAATGCACGTGTTCCTCATTTTTGCATTTTACTTAGTCATTTTAAACAGCAATCACAGCTAAAATGAATCCATTCCTTGAGTTTTAACATTTAGTTTTCATTTTAGCATCATTATCCTTTGGAATAACTTCCAAGTGTCAAACAAGGAGTCTTACTCTCTCTGTTCCTCCCTTTCCTTCTTTCTCAACTATACCAAGAAACAAAAAATGAAAATAACAACAAAGAAACAAAAATACAGGGAGGATATAAGATAGGCAAAGATAGGTCAGAAATTACTTTTAGGTTTTGAACACTGTTGACTAAGAGATAATTGATGTAATTATTAGAAAAAGGGAAGTGAAGAGAAAGAGCTAATTTTTCAGAAAGCCGTTGTATTTGTTTTCAAGGGGCCACATCAATATCTAGTTAATACATTCACTGAAAGTATTGAGTTGCAGTGTGGGGAGTCATGGAATGGATGCCATTCTCCAAGAGATGCAGAGAAGCTGGTCTACACTTGAGGAAATATCTACGTACAGTGTTGGGGAAGGAAGAGTCAGGAAAGGAGACAGGAGGAAAAGAATCTGGTCAAGGAGTCACACTGGAGGCCGTGGAGAGTGTTTTGTGAAGAGCTAATTGGTAAACAGTTGTGGATGAAGAATGTCACCTGCCACATGAGTAAACAAAGGATGCTCTGGCCATCAAGCTTTCAGACTCTGCAGCCACCTCCAACTGGGCTCCCTGCTTACCTCTTTGGAGCAGTCCCTCAGAGCTAACTGAGAGGCTGTCTCCCGGATCTAAGTCCTCAGCAAGTCCAGTGAAATAACATAATTCTCAGCCTTTACGTTGTGCTTTTTTTTTTTCAGGTACCACAGTGTTAAACGCTACTGGTAGATTTGAAAGGACGAGAACTGTCTGAAAATCATAGATTTGATTTTGGAAAACATTTGTGTCTTCTGACACAGATATTTTGGTCACATAGAGGGTATAAAAGCTGACTTACAGGAGGAGGAAAGCTGGATCATGACAAGAAGAGGGGGAAAAAAAGTATGACAGAGTTGAGGACAACGTCTTCTTGGAGGTCATTTTGCTTTTGGTGACTTAAGGATGAATCAGCTTGGGCACGTGACTATGACGGAAGTAGAGCCAGTGACGAGAGGAGGATAATTAAGGTCAAGGGTAGGTCAAGGGTAGGTGGGAGGCTTGGCTGTAAAGGAGGAGAGATGCCATTTTACCTGAGGCAGGAAGGAGAAAGTCATTTAAGAGGGACATGGGTGGAGCTGATGACTTGAGAAACTGTGAAACATGAAAGTGACTGGAGAGGATGCTTGGGCAACATGATTAGGTGTTAAACGTAAATGAACACACAAGGTCCGATAGGGATCCAGTGAGACTGGGTAGGACAGGTTTATCCTGGATTCTCATGATTTTCTCAAGAAACTCTTCATGAGTCTCCAGCTAAGAAAACGAAAGGTGAAGCTAACCAAGCTTGGGGATCTTGGGTTGGCCAAAAACTGGATAGTCAAGGAGACGTACAAGAGTCAAGGAATGGGTGATTTTGGAGACAGGGCTGGATGTTTCAATTGGTTGACGAAGCCCTTTCCCTCCTTCCCTCCCTTCCTTCCTCTAATTCCTCACTTATTTATTTATTAAACAGATACTTACCGAGAACTTTCTTTCCTCTAAGCTTTGTGCTAGGCATCAGAGAGAGAGATAAGTGGCTCTTAGATCAAGAATTTGTGGAGGAGGTGAGGTTACTTCCTAGTACTTTTTCTAACCATAATCATGTCAGCCACATTCATCAATCCTAGGCACACTATCTCTCTGTGTAATACGTGTATATTCGTATGGTAGATCTTTCTCTCTCTCTCTCTCTATATATGGCTTCATTCATGCTTGTCTTACCTCTCACATGAATTCATCTGATCTTTGCACAGTGGGTACTTGATCTATGACACAGATACAACACATATGTCCTCTGTGTTTTCATTTTTTATCGAGTTAGAATTAACATGTACTATTAGAGTAGTGTCAGGTGTACAACATAGTGATTCAGTAAAAATCTCGTGCTCCTTCAGGCTGAGTGCTGGGGGTCTAAGAATGCCGCTCGGCCACAGTGCTACTGTTGCACAGCCAATAACGGCTATAGATGAGTCCAAATGAAGGGAGATTTCTACCAAATATCAAGGGGGAGGGGGGAGTGATGAGGCATCCTGAAATTGGAAATGGTTTCTTGAGCAGAGAAAAGCAATTCAACTCTGGTATGTGGTGATCTATGCCCACGGATCAGTATTCCTTTATTGAAAAAAAAATAAAATAAAATCATCTTTTAACCAAGAAAACGGGATTCTAACATCTCATGGAATCTGTGTGGGAGCCGCTGTGCACTGGAGAGCAAACGAGCAGTGAAGTAAAGGCTCTGGCTCTGTAGTACAGGGGATTTCAACTACAGTCCTCTGCTCTACCAACTGAGCTACCGGAGGGACCAGGGGACTTGGAATGGCTCCTGGAGACCCAAGGTTTGAGGGAGTGTTCCAGGGTTCCTCGAAACTTGGATTTGAATTTCGTCTTTTAAAATGTATACTGCAGCTTCTTGCAGATATTCAAGAAGTTTATAGCTCTGCTTTGGTCTTGAACGCTAGACTCTGTGGATCTTTCCACATGTGATTGTTGATGGGTGAGCCCCACTAGAGCACCTATGCTTCAGGTTCAGGGAAGGCCCAGGCTGGGCTTGGGCCTCTGGCTCTGACACTAACCCTCCACGATCTCACAGCACCATTAGGGTTGTTACGTTTGGTGTTACTTGTCCTATTCACATTTGTAAGATTCTGAAAGGGCAGGTTCTGAAACCCAATTCCTGTGGATGAACCCCAGCTTTGCTACGAAACTGCCATGACTGTGTAACCTTGAGTGAGACACTCAATCTCTCTGTGCCTTAACTACTTCATCTTTAAAATGGGGAGAAAATGAAATCTTCCATGCATTTACCGAGATAGAGTTAATATTCGTAAGCACTTAGAGTGCTAATATTTTTAAATGCTGTTTAATTCTAATTACTATTAATATTTATACATTAAAATAGTTTTTTTCTAGTCAGCTGCAATCATTGTTTTTAAGAGTAGGAACAGAATCTTCATGGGTAGTGGGATATTTTAAATGGACATTTTTCAAGGGATGTTTAGATTGATTGGATTCATAATGAAAAGTCACATTCTTCTAGAACTAACTTTTCAATTCGTATCAACCATCCTGAACAACAAACTGAAGGAGGAGGGAACAACTGTTGAAAATGCTCATGTAAAATCAGGTAAAGCAGAGAAAGTACAGTGATAACTGTCCTTAGGTTTCATCTTTCAGGGTGATTAACATGATCGTAAATCCTCAGTGTCCTTCTGGAGTGAATATATCCTCTACTCCCCACCAAGTTTCAATTTTATCTCGAAACAAAGCATAGTGAGCAAAACAATAAGATGCAGATTCTGTCTGTATAAACTGATTGATTTGGAGGAGAGACCTCTCTACCTGCATCTGTGGAATACCTGAACAGACAACGAATCCTCCCGAATTGAGGAGGTGGGGGGCTTTGCTTTCTGCTTCTAATTTGTTTCTGGTTTTATGTTTACCTTCGTTTAGTATTTACAGTTTATTATCACTGGTAGATTTGTTTATTGATTTGGTTGCTCTCTTCCTCCTTTTTTTCTTTTATATAGAGATATACATTTTTTTGCTTTTTCTCTTTTTTGTGAGTGTGTATGTGTATCCTTCTTTGTGTGATTCTGTCTGTATAGCTTTGCTTTTACCATTTGCCCTAGGGTTCTGTCTTTTTTTTTAGTACAGTTTTTAGCACTTATTATAATTGGAGGATTTGTTTGTTGGTTTGGTTGCTCTCTTCTTTCTTTCTTTTATTTTTTCTTTTAATAACTTTTTAATTTTATTTTTCTTTCTTTCATTTTTTCCCCTCCCTTTTCTTCTGAGCCGTGTGGCTGACAGGGTCTTGGTGCTCCGACCCTGTGTCAGGCCTGTCCCTCTGAGGTGGGAGAGCCAAGTTCAGGACACTGGTCCACCAAAGAACTCCTGGCTGCACATAATATCAAATGGCAAAAGCTCTCCCAGAGATCTCCATCTCAACACTATACCCAGCTCCACTCGACGACCAGCAAACTCCACTGCAGGACACCCCATGTCAAACAACTAGCAAGACAGGAACACAATCCCACCCATTAGCAGAGAGGCTGACTAAAATAATAATAAGTTCACAGACACCCCAAAACATACCACCAGACGCGGTCCTGCCCACCAGAAAGACAAGATACAGCCTCATCCACCAGAACACAGGCACTAGTCCCCGCCACCAGGAAGCCTACACAACCCACGGAACCAACCTTACCCACTGGGGGCAGACACCAAAAACAACGAGAACTACAAACCTGCAGCCTGCCAAAAGGAGACCCCAAACACAGAAAGTTAAGCAAAATGAGAAGACAAAGAAATACACACCAGATGAAGGAGCAAGGCAAAACCCCACCAGACCAAACAAATGAGGAGGAAATAGGCAGTCTACCTGAAAAAGAATTCAGAGTAATGATAGTAAAGAGGATCCCAAATCTTGGAAATATAATGGAGAAAATACAAGAAACGTTTAACAAGGACCGAGAAGGACTAAAGAGTAAACAGATAATGATGAACAACACAATAAATGAAATTAAAAATTCTCTAGAAGGAATCAATAGCAGAATAACTGAGGCAGAAGAAGGGATAAGTGACCTGGAAGATAAAGTAGGGGAAATAACTACTGCAGAGCAGAATAAAGAAAAAAGAATGAAAAGAATTGAGAACAGTTTCGGGGACCTCTGGGATAACATTAAATGCACCAACATTCAAATTATAGGGGTTCCAGAAGAAGAGAAAAAGAAAGGGACTGAGAAAATATTTGAAGAGATTATAGTTGAAAACTTCCCTAATATGGGAAAGGAAATAGTCAATCAAGTCCAGGAAGCACAGAGAGGCCCATACAGGATAAATCTGAGGAGAAACATGCCAAGACACATATTAATCGAAGTGTCAAAATTAAATATGAAGAAAAAATATTAAAAGCAGCAAGGGAAAAACAACAAATAACACACAAGGGAATCCCCATAAGGTTAACAGCTGATCTTTCCATAGAAACTGCAAGCCAGAAGGGAGTGGCAGGACATATTTAAAGTGATGAAAGGGAAAAACATAAAACCAAGATTACTCTATCCAGCAAGCATCTCATTAAGATTTGACAGAGAAATTAAAACCTTTACAGACAAGCAAAAGCTAAGAGAATTCAGCACCTAAGAAACAAGAAACACCTCAAATAAACAAGCTAACCTTACACCTAAAGCAATTAGAGAAAGAAGAACAAAAAAAACACAAAGTTAGCAGAGGGAAAGAAATCATAAAGATCAGATCAGAAATAAATGAAAAAGAAATGAAGGAAACCGGAGCAAAGATCAATAAATCTAAAAGCTGGTTCTTTGAGAAGATAAACAAAATTGATAAACCATTATTCAGACTCATCAAGAAAGAAAGGGAGAAGTCTAAAATCAATAGAATTAGAAATGAAAAAGAAGTAACAACTGACACTGCAGAAATACAAAGGACCATGAGAGATTACTACAAGCAACTCTATGCCAA
>NW_020173204.1:5166952-5167141 GCF_003031525.2 Neophocaena asiaeorientalis asiaeorientalis | reverse complement strand
AGCAAATGCTAACAGCCATAAAAGGGGAAATCGACAGTAACACAATCATAGTAGGGGACTTTAACACCCCACTTTCACCCATGGACAGATCATCCAAAATGAAAATAAATAAGGAAATACAAGCTTTAAATGATACATTAAACAAGAGGGACTTAATTGATACTTATAGGACATTCCATCCAAAAACAA
>NW_020173204.1:5166677-5166805 GCF_003031525.2 Neophocaena asiaeorientalis asiaeorientalis | reverse complement strand
CACCCATACGATCATCTCAATAGATGCAGAAAAAGCTTTTGACAAAATTCAACACCCATTTATGATAAAAACCCTCCAGAAAGTAGGCATAGAGGGAAATTATCTCAACATATTAAAGGCCATATATG
>NW_020173204.1:5165697-5165827 GCF_003031525.2 Neophocaena asiaeorientalis asiaeorientalis | reverse complement strand
TTTTGTGGTATGCGGGCCTCTCACTGTTGTGGCCTCTCCCGTTGCGGAGCACAGGCTCTAGACGCACAGGCTCAGCGGCCATGGCTCACGGGCTCAGCCGCTCCGTGAGCATGTGGGATCTTCCCGGACC
>NW_020173204.1:5090017-5165614 GCF_003031525.2 Neophocaena asiaeorientalis asiaeorientalis | reverse complement strand
AATGGTGAAAAACTGAAACCATTTCCTCTAAGATCAGGAACAAGACAAGGTTGCCCACTCTTACCACTATTAGTCAACATAGTTTTGGAAGTTTTAGCCACAGCAATCAGAGAAGATAAAGAAATAAAAGGAATCCAAATCCAAAAAGAAGAAGTAAAGCTGTCACTGTTTGCAGATGACACGGTACTATATATAGAGAATCCTAAAGATGCTACCAGAAAACTACTAGAGCTTATCAATGATTTTGGTAAAGTAGCAGGATACAAAATTAATGCACAGAAGTCTCTTGCATTCCTATACACTAATGATGAAAAATCTGAAAGAGAAATTAAGGAAACACTCCCATTTACCATTGCAACAAAAAGAACTAAATACCTAGGAATAAACCTACCTAAGGAGACAAAAGACCTGTATGCAGAAAATTATAAGACACTGATGAAAGAAATTAAAGATGACACAAACAGATGGAGAGATATAGCATGTTCTTGGATTGGAAGAATCAACATTGTGAACATGACTATACTACGCAAAGCAATCTACAAATTCGATGCAATCCCTATCAAACTAGCAATGGCATTTTTCACAGAACTAGAACAAAAAATTTCACAATTCGTATGGAAACACAAAAGACCCTGAATAGCCAAAACAATGTTGACAAAGAAAAACGGAGCTGGAGGAATCAGGCTCCTGGACTTCTGACTATACTACAAAGCTACAGTAATCAAGACAGTATGGTACTGGCACAAAAAGAGTAATATAGATCAATGGAACAGGATAGAAAGCCCAGAGATAAACCCATGCACATATGGTCACCGTAGTTTTGATAAAGGAGGCAAGAATATACAATGGAGAAAAAACACCCTCTTCAATAAGTGGTGCTGGGAAAACTGATCAGCTATATGTAAAAGAATGAAATTAGAACACTCCCTAACACCATACACAAAAATAGACTCAAAATTGATTAAAGACCTAAATGCAAGGCCAGACACTATAAAACTCTTTAGAGAAAAACATAGGCAGAACACTCTGTGACATAAATAACAGCAAGATCCTTTTTGACCCACCTCCCAGAGAAATGGAAACAAAACCAAAAACAAACAAATGGGACCTAATGAAACTTAAAAGCTTTTGCACAGCAAAGGAAAATATAAAGAAGCTGAAAATACAGCCCTCAGAATAGGAGAAAATATTTGCAAATGAAGCCACTGACACAGGATTAATCTCCAAAATTTACAGACAGCTCATGCAGCTCAATATCAAAAAACAAACAACCCAATCCAAAAACGGGAAGAAGACCTAAATAGACATTTCTCCAAAGAAGATATACAGACTGCCAACAAACACATGAAAGGATGCTCAACATCACTGATCGTTAGAGAAATGCAAGTCAAAACTACAATGAGGTATCACTTCACACCAGTCAGAATGGCTGTCATTAAAACATCTAGAAACAATAAATGCTGGAGAGGGTGTGGAGAAAAGGGAACCCTCTTGCACTGTTGGTGGGAATGTAAATTGATACAGCCTCTATGGAGAACGGTATGGAGGTTCCTTAAAAACAAAAATAGAACTACCATATGACCCAGCAATCCCACTACTGGGCATATACCCTGAGAAAACCAAAATTCAAAAAGAGTCAAGTAACACAATGTTCACTGCAGCTCTTTTTACAATAGCCGGGACATGGAAGCAACCTAAGTGTCCACTGACAGATGAATGGATAAAGAAGATGTAGCACATATATACAATGGAATATTACTCAGCCATAAAAAGAAACGAAATTGAATTATTTGTAGTGAGGTGGAGGGACCTAGAGTCTGTCATACAGAGTGAAGTAAGTCAGAAAGAGAAAAATAAATACCATATGCTAACACATATATATGGAATTTAAAAAAATGGTTCTGAAGAACTTAAGGGCAGGACAGGAATAAAGACGCAGATGTAGAGTATGGACTTGAGGACACAGGGAGGGGGAAAGGTAAGATGGGACGAAGTGCGAGAGTGGCATGGACATATATACACTACCAAATGTAAAACAGCTAGCTAGTGGGAAGCAGCCGCATAGCACAGGGAGGTCAGCTCGGTGCTTTGTGACCACCTAGAGGGGTGGGATGGGGAGGGTGGGAGGGAGACGCAAGAGGGAGCAGTGTGGGGGTACGTATATACATATTGCTGCCTCACTTTGTTATACAGCAGAAACTAACACAACATTGTAGAGCAATTACACTCCAATAAAGGTGTTAAGAAAAACTGATTAGCTTAACACCGAAGGAAAAAAAATGTACACCAACAAAATTTAAATATGCCAATGAAAACAGAGAAATAACATCATTCAAGGAAAGTTACTGTCTCACTCTCGAGGTGGCAGGTGACTCTTGCAGAAAAATTATTAAACCCAGTTCTGCTGATACCAGGCAATTACCTACTTTGAAAATACAAGTGGTATAAACGTTTGGTAATATAGTCTGGAGAAGAATCTAAAGCTGTATTTTAAAGTTTGGAGATGAAGACGATTTGAATTATTTACAATTCAAGAGAATCAGAGTATAGACAGATAGAACCCTGTTATCCTTAATTTTGTTTTTTATAGCCTTGTATTACACATAAATATTAGAAAGATTCTTTATGAAAATACATAACATTCAAGAGGAGGAGACACTTTAGGAGATGAGGGTGGTTTTAACACGAAATAAGCTGACAACAATACAGTCAGGTCTGCGGACTGTCAAAACCATTTCAAAAAGCAAACTGAACTTGTTATAGAGAATCTCAGCAAGAAAAATGAGTTCAGTAAAGTTATGGCTGAGAAATATCTAAGTAATTTTGTTCTAATCGGCAAAATTAATAGCATGTTTTTGGTGTCTCACTTTCCATTTTAATATGAGAAACACATGAAAAAAGCAAGAGTGGTGGCTTCTATACACAGTACTTTGAAAATTCATTCAAGTGGTCTTTGCATTATGGGAAGATAAAACTAGCTAACTGGAACAGCTTCTTAGTTATATGTATATTGGTTTGTTCAGCAAATACGATTGGGCATGTATTATGTGTCAGGCACTGTTTTAGGTTTTACGGATAAAGGTGAGCAAAGGCAGAATCAGCCTCTGTCCTCACGTAGCTGGGGGCAGTTATTAAACAAATTATCACACAAACATAGCTGTATACATAGCACAATGGTGAGTAGTGCAAGACCACACAGCAGAAAGACCTGAGAGGCCTAGAAAAGGCTCTCTGAGGAAGATGGTAGGATTTACCCGGGCCCAATGGAGGAGGCTTGAGAAATGGGAGTGGAGAATCTTGCAGACTTAGGGAATAGCTTATCCAGAGGCCCTGTGATAGAAGGGAGAATGGTGAGCTTGAAGACCTGAGAGAGACCAGTTTTGGGGGCTCAGGGCCCTGGGCGTGGGCTCTGCTGGTGCAGAGGAGGTTGGGTGGTCAAGAAGGGGCCAGCCTTGACAGTGCGTGGTGGGGTGCATTAAGGATTTTAATTGCTATTGTGAGGCCAGTGGAAAGCTTCAAAGGGATTCAAGCAGGAGACATGTGGTCACGTTTGCATGTTGAGTACTGTGACCACAGCTTGGACTCACTGGGAACTATGTCAATAGCCACAGCAGAAGCAAGAGAAAAGTCACAATGAGAGACACCCATGCAGCTGAAGAACAAAGGATTTGGGTGAGGTTTACGAGGTGAGATAACAGTACCAGTCAATAGAAAATGTCACACTCGTGTTCAATAAACAGAATGTTTCAGAGCTCTGCAAATTCTACTGCTTGTGAGTTCCAGAATTCCTGTTCTCATAAATTCTAAAGTTTCAAAGATTCAACTTTGCTGCCTGTCCTGAGGGCCTTTTAGTATTAAAATGGCAAGCGAGACCAAAATATGCTATTGATTTTGCTGATCAGAATAACATGACTTACATACTTCTCAGTCACGACTTCATTAAACTAATTTATTTATCTTGCTGTTATTTTTTTTATTTTTTATTTTTTCGGTACGCGGGGCTCTCACTGCTGTGGCCTCTCCCGTTGCGGAGCACAGGCTCCGGACGCGCAGGCTCAGCGGCCATGGCTCACGCGGCATGTGGGATCTTCCCGGACCGAGGCACGAACCCGTGTCCCCTGCACCAGCAGGCGGACTCTCAACCACTGCGCCACCAGGGAAGCCCTTGCTGTTATTTTTGATAACAAGCTCTAACTGCTCATTTGAGTTGTTGTTACCACACTTTCAAGTTTATGTAAAGCAGCAATAATGCAATTTAAACTTTGGAAGTCGACGTGCAAAATGAAACAATTTAAATAACACACTTTGAGTTATTTCTGACAGAAACAAATCTTAAGGTCTTGCGATAGACGAGACTTCGGAAAATGTCACTGTAGGATGTCTCATGATGTCACAAGATGTATCTGAAAGGTGTTTTCTGCCAAATGATGACGTTAAAATTCAAACTGTGTGGGGAGCCTGTGAACAAACTTCCTCCAACCTGAATATTTACCCAATGGCAAGGATGTGAGCAGTTGGATATTATGGATGATCCAACTAAAATCTCAGCATTCTATGGCTCATCTTTGCAATGCTCTTAGTTTATTTGAATTTAAAAAGTTGAAAATATCCAAGTCCAATATATTTTCTTTATACATCTCTCCTTTTCATATCAATATAAGGAGAATAGGGACTTCCCTGGTGGCGCAGTGGTTAAGAATCCACCAGCCAATGCAGGGGACGCGGGTTCAAGCCCCGGTCCTGGAAGATCCCACATGCCGCAGGGCAACGAAGCCCGTGCGTCACAACTACTGAGCCTGCGCTCTACAACCCACGAGCCACAGCTACTGAAGCCCACGTGCTGCAACTACTGAAGCCCGCGCGCCTAGAGCCCGTGCTCCGCAGCAAGAGAAGCCACTACAATGAGAAGCCCGCGCACCGCAACGAAGACCCAACACAGCCAAAAATAAATAAATAAATTTATTTTAAAATAAATAAATAAATAATCAGGATAATGTGAAGACTGTTTAAATGTTTCGTATGCATCTTACAGTTTTAGTAATATAAATGACAGTTCATTTTATACAGTAGTTACCTCAAGATTTAGCTGCCTTACTACACGCATAAATATCTCATGAGCAAACCACCGTCAAGATCCACCTCACTTCCCCAGCAGGTAGTAAACATTCTATACTTGTGTGATTTACTTAAAGTGCTACAGCGTCGTAGTTTTACTCTCCTCCCCTCTACCCGCACTGTTCAACTCCTGATGGATGGATGTATTTAGTACAGACTTTTTGAGAAATCCACTTTCTTGTAAGCAAAACAAATACAAGATACAACAATGCCCGCCTTATTTATTTACTTATCTTTGTAAAGAAGTGTTTCGGCTTTTTGAAGGAAAAATATTACTCTTAGAATCCTGACTCTGAGTTTTCTTTCTGACCAATAGTTAATCTTTTGAAGGCTGCTCTCCCCCCGCCATCCACAGTTTACCTTCAATATTTTTTCTTCGTTAGCAACAACACATTTAAAAAATGAAATGTATAATTGTGAGTGCATTATTGTAATGTGCTCTTACAGGGGAATAAAATAACTTAAGAGTGCAAGAGCAGTAAAGAATTGGTCCCCTCTACAGAAAGTGCCGAAAATATAGACTCATGTAGCTCCATGACCTCTACAGGGTCGGGAATGCTTCTAAACTATTTTTTTGTCTGATATCAGGGTAGGTCTATATCTTTTTTGACAAAAAACCCAAATGTGTCTGTGTCCGGGAGGGAAAGAGAAACCTATTATAACTCTGAGACAAACTCAAAAGCTATTGAGTTCGTATTTCCCCTCTACATGTATTCTCAGATTCATCAGGCTTTAACAAATATTAAAGGTCTAAAAATAAATAGTAGCAACCCCAAACCCCAAGTTTTTAAAATAGCCAAGCTGGCCAGTATCTTCAAATGCCTTCATGACGTGTGGAGTGGATCACTGTTATTGGTAAGTGGAAAGGAGGGGAAAAAAGTTTAAAAGAGGACTGTTTTCATAAATAAATGAACGTCAAGAAGAACTTTTGGGCCGTGCTTTCAGAGCCATTTCAAAGCGACAAATAAGCGAAAACAAATAAACCAGCCCCTCATTTTGACCTAGATTACTGTTTAAACAAAGGTACATGCTCTTAATTTACATGAAAAGCAATTAGACCTGCCGCTGACAGCACTGTGAAAAATGCATCTGCTTAGGACAAGCTTTTACATTTGAGAAGAAAAAGAGCTGGAAGAGGTTTTTATATTTGAGAAAAAAAAAAAAAAGAGCTGGACGAGGTCCCCCGACCCCCCGCCAAACCTTACCCACTTATCCACTTTGGGCCAGAAATGTTATTAAAAGTTTTAAACTGGTTGAAACAAGAGTTATTATTGTTACACGTGTTTAAAGGGTGTTTAAAATTCTGTTCTGATTCAGACTTCGAGCCCAAATTTTGACATTTTATGATGATGTTTGATATTTAAGAAATGGCTAGAAAGTGATATGATTTTTTTCCTTCTCTGGAATGCTTTGTGAACAAGCTAGACTTTGAAATACAAAGGTAAAAAATGAATTGAGAAAACCGTAGCAGGAATAATATTCATATTTACATTTATTCATATTATTAAAATACGAATTCGTAGTTTATATTTTTAGAGTATGTTTATTTTTCTGTAGAGTCAAGATTTTATCAATTCAGTAAATGCCTCTTTCCTTTTTTCTTTCTTTTCTTTTGGAACTTTTTTTTTTTTTCCAGTGAGAAAGATGGTACATGTTCTTTTCAAGAAGTAAACATTTAAAGGAGAAAGTAAGAGACTGACTACTCTTGACATTTTGAAATTACATTTTCCCACTTACATTTATTTATTCAGCAAATATTCATTGTTCAACTGTTGTCTAGTTGAATATTCCTAGGCGATAAGGGACACAGTGGTTACCAAGGCAAGCTCCACTCTTGCCCTCACAGGGTAAGAAGTCTAGAAGACCGTTATACCAATGGATAAATGCATTATAATTACAAATTTGACAAATCTTTAAAAAATATTTTTAGGGGCTTCCCTGGTGGCGCAGTGGTTGAGAGTCTGCCTGTCGATGCAGGGGACACGGGTTCGAGCCCCGGTCCGGGAAGACCCCACATACCGTGGAGTGGCTGGGCCCGTGAGCCATGGCCTCTGAGCCCGAGCGTCTGGAGCCTGTGCTCCGCAGCGGGATAGGCCACAGCAGTGAGAGGCCCGCGTACTGGAAAAAAAAAAAAAAAAAAAAAATATATATATATATATAAAATAATTTTTTTAAATTGAATTATAGTTGATCTACAATGTTGTATTCGTTTCTGGTGTACAGCAAAGTGATTCAGTTATATATACACATATGTATATGAATATATATGTATTCTTTTTAATATTCTTTTCCATTACAGTTTATTATCAGATACTGAGTAGAGTTCCCTGTGCTATACAGTAGGACCCTGTTGTTTATCTATTTTATATATAGTAGTTTGTACCTGCTAATCCCACACTCCTAATTTATCCCTCCCCCAGCCCTCCTCTCCCTTTTGGTAACCATACATTTGTTTCCTACGTCTGTGAGTCTGTTTCCGCTTTTGAAAAGTTCTTTTAGTGAAAAAATAAATGATGGTGTATGGAAGAATACAACAGAGGGTCAATTCCAGTCTTGGGTGTATGTTAAAGCTTTCCTGTGGGAGTTTGAGCGGGACGTGACAAATAAGTAGAAGTATTAGGTGGAGTGGGAAAGAGAGGAAGAAGGAAGAGGGAAGGATGTGCCAAGGCTGGGAAGCGAGGCTGCTGGTCAGTCAGCACGCGGCAGGACTGGTGAGGAGGGCGTGGTGCCGGGTCCGGCTGCAGAGGAGGGCGGCAGCCTGATCTCACCGAGCCTGAAGCCCACTGTGAAGACTGTTTGTGTTTGTTATCCCTGAAGTGATGGAAAACCACTAGAGGATTTTTAAGTTGGGAAGTGACATGATTCAATTCAAATAGTCACTTTGAATGATTGCTTTTAAAACACAGTAAGTATACTGAAGATATTCCCAGAGCTTCACGAGTCATGAGTTTCAGGGCCAGGGGAAGCGACGGATACTTCTAAAATGGAGCTGGCCAGAGATTCTTGGCTCCATGCAATGATAAAAACAGAGCAATTTGTTGGCTTCCCTCAGGCCTCTGAGTCTCATGCAACAAAGCAGAAAAACCCAACTAAATCTTTTTTCTACCATAACATTTCCGAGAGAAATGAGGTCAAGGCTACAGGTCAATTTTGGTCTGGAGGTAAAACGTCTAGTCTGTTTAAAGTCTTACTTTGTTTTTACCCTTTCATACCAGGACTGGTACATACAGGCAAGACCATTCAGTGAAAAATATTGTGCAAACTAATTGGGTAGTTGACTTGGGGGTGTTGGCAATAAAACTGAGGGACGTTCAGACATTATGTGTACAGGGAGGGTGGAAATGTCCACATGAGGGACTGTAGCTAGTCTGCAACACCTCAGCTCATCCCTGAGGTAGGACACTGGACCAGAGGGAGCTTCGCCAGAGGCGCTGGAACCAGCCCCAGTGACACGGGCAGGATCTGGCTTACATGACTCAGGGCATTTGCAGTTTTCGCTTCAGTTCCACACAAATCTGGAGAGAGGGAGGGCAGATCTCCAAGCTGGGAGGGGCAGTTGCTCCCAGGGCGCTGGGCAGCCGAGAGAAACACCAAACATCCACTGAAGGGATCAGATGCTGAGAGCAGCAAAGGGAAATAACGACGCTGTCATTAACCAGGTAATCAGCTGAGGTAAGAGGGCAACTGAATCCGACTCAGGCGTTTCCGCGAGTTTGTTTCACGTGTACGTCCATGAGATACAACTTTCGCGTGGTTTGCTTTTCGTTATCCTGGGAGGTTACAGATGTTTTACAAGGGTCTGGACACTGCCACTTATGCTATGGATGATCCTGGGAAGATTTCTTAGTCTTTTACCATGAAAATAAGAAGAAGATCCTGCACAGGACTGTTCTAGAATTAAATGAGATGATGTACGATGTCTGACGCAAAGTGATTGCTTAGCAAATATTAGCTCTTATTATATTTCAAAATCTGTGGTAAAATGCAATTTCTCTGGGTTTTTTGGTTTATACATCTATGTAATAGGAAGCGCCCAACCGTTAAATGGCTTGCATTTGTAAAGCATGCAGAGTCTTAGAGGGAATACCACTTTATCAGTGTGAAGGATTCTGAAAAATGCAATGGAAGATTTCATCTAAGCTAGGTAAATATTATTATCCTCATTATATAAAGGTCAGAGTGATGCAGGGAACTAAAGTAACTTGTCAAAGAATGTCAGCGTTTGAGACTACGATTCTGTCTTTCCTAGGTCCTGCAAATGCTGTTAGACAAAGGCTCTCTGAAGCAAAACATCCTCCATTGAAATCATTTCAAACGTGCCAAATGATGACAGCTCAGCCACTTGTTTTGTTGTTGTCGTTTTTCTCCATTCAGCTCACATCTCCGAATTAAGCAAATAGTTAAGGAAAAAGGAAATACAAGTGTGTGCCATTATGGCATTGGCTAATCAGGGAGGATGGCTACAGAGAATGAAAGGCTCAGGAGAAAGTTAGCGATTCAATCTCAATGAATTAACATTGAAAACCAAAAGACTCATTCATTACCAGCATAGAAATAAGCAGTAATTTATCTGGGGCTACAAACCAAATAACTACTCACTCAGAATTAGCTGTTCCCTAACTCCAAACATTCACAACACCATTTCCAGCTCTAGGCAAACACGCAATGTATTTTCCTGCCTCACCATAGCTTCTCGTGGTTTGCATTATCATTTGATATAATATAATAAGCTCCTTACCTTGCGCAAAAGCTTTAAGATCTCTATTCTCTTTACTCTTCCCCTGAAGACATCACAAATAAATCATAAGGTGTGCCCTTAGCTTGTAAAAGAGCAAGGGAAAACCACCTTAGTCAATCTCTCTGAACATGTTCATGGGCTCATGACAAGTTCCAGTTGGGGTACTGATGTAAGTTTGCCATGCAAATTGATGCTGTGACAATTTATAGGATTCTATCACTCCTATCATATGGGCCTCACGTAAAGCATGCAATAACTAGAAGAAAAAACTGCTTAAAAAGCCTGCATCATTGTTTTAACCCATGGGACTACATTTCTTAGGTTCGTATCCAAATAAGTTGCATGTGTGTGTGTATCTGGATATCATAATGTTGGCACAATTAAACTTATTAATAAAGAGTTTATAGTGAAGAAATGCTTCTCAAAAATCATATTCACCTTTCAAAGAACAGGCTAAACACCGCATATAAGAATAAACAGCGCTGTCTCTTTCACTATTACACTAATCTTGATGACTATTCGAAACTCAACGCAGGAAGAAGTCCATTTCATTATACACACTAGGTGTGGTAGAAGATCAAAGACCAACCAACCAACCAACCTCTCCATCAACCTACGTTCCTAAACCACAAAACTTCTTGCTCTTCTCATACCTGTATTTTGGGGGGGCAGGGTGAAGCAGAGCTTCAGCAGGGGGCTGGGGGAACAGCCATGGCCGGGGGTCAGGGGACTGGATGAGGGTGGCAGCCATAGGGAACACTGGCAAGGGAGCAATAACTAGGGGGGCAGGACTGGCCTTGAGAGGCTAAAGGCAGCTAAGCCCACAGCCCGCTCTGTGGCCTCTGTCTAAGATCCGGAGATGGCCTAAATTTGTGTATCATCTTGCCCATGTTTGGAATACGTATTAATTACAAGGCAAACAATGAGGGGTGATTTGGAGGATTTTATGACTTTTGGAAGATGAATTCTTGATCAAATCTAGGAAAAAAATGTAATGGCCCAAATCACAAATGCTGTGTTTTATGTTTTAAATTGTTTTGTATTGTCAGTTAATTCGTATGACAATATTAAAAATGATCGTCACTTTAGTATTTTGTGCGTAAACTAATCAACACTGGAAAAAATCTAAATAGTATACTAATAACAAGTTTCAAGAAATTACAAAGAGAACACATCTGACGTGTATATACTAATGGCCTATGTTCACTGGCAAAGAAGTAATTTTTAGTTCATGATGTGACTATTTAATGATATTATGGGTATATTTTGAACCCAAGCACATAATTTTTTTTTTTTTTTTTTTTTGCGGTACGCGGGCCTCTCACTGTTGCGGCCCCTCCCGTTGCGGAGCACAGGCTCCGGACGCGCAGGCTCAGCGGCCATGGCTCCCGGGCCCAGCCGCTCCGCGGCATGTGGGATCTTCCGGGACCGGGGCACGAACCCACGTCCCCTGCATCGGCAGGCGGACTCTGAACCACTGCGCCACCAGGGAAGCCCCAAGCACATATTTTTAATACTCTGTTAAGCAAATACATTTTGCCTGTGGAGAATGTTACAGACATTAGTTTGGCCGATGGATGTCACCACATCTTCTAGTTACAACCCAGTCCTGTAATTACTCTGCGCTCAGAGGTCCCGCTGAAGCCCAGGGTTTTCTCAAAGAACTTCATGGGGGACATCAGTGAGGAAGAGGACAAAGCAGCTGTGAAACCTGCTTTTATAAACATGGTGTTAGGTAAAAAATCTAAAACCCAAAACAGGTCATGCTAATAAGGAAGTGAAAGCAAACTGTGTTCCTACTTGAGAATTCAGAATTAAGTATATTTTCATAAAGGGGGTAAGAAGTTTCACTGTCTGGAAAACAGATCTGGATCAGACAACCTCAAGTGCCTTGATTATAACACCAAGAACTGGAGAAATTCAAGGTTATGAAGAAACAAAAATAGAAAAATGGATATAATACTACTTTGCTTTATGGGGCACATTTCTGCACAGTGTTTATTTACCTCAGTCAGTGCTGCTTCGAGGGATAAATGTCTCTGAAACAGGAAAAAGAACAACTCACCCCACACTAAACTAAGGCATCGGAGTCGGATCTTTAATCACTCAGGTATTTTAAGTGGCTGAAACTATCAGGTTCCCAAAATAATCAATAAAGATTATGAATCGGTTCATTGATACAAGCCTAAAAACTTCCAAGATCTTTAAAGAACAAACTCTATGTTTCTAAGGTAATGAAGTTTATCTCTATGACACTGCAAAGTGTGATTAAAATGGTCACCTTAAAACTGGAAGATTATGAATTCAAAAAAAATGTAAAACGATGAAATTTCTGGGGTTTCTGAACACCTGCACCAGAAATGACTGTGCTTGGTGACAGCTGCCATTTTATGAGCTCTAGTAGGAAGTCCAAATGGAGAAAAACAAAGATGTTCAGGACGCTACATTTTCAGCTTGCCTTTTCTCTTTTCCCCTGCTATGAAGGTTCTAACAAGAGGGAAGGGGATTTACGGACTACAAGACCACCTGGCTGCCATTATGTAGAGCTGAGGCCTCAGCCACTGTAACAACTAAATGGTCTTTGCAGGAGGGTGCGGGCAGTCGTGGTGGTCCCAGGGGAGGCCTGGGCTCACACAGAAGCACCCCAGACAGCACCTGGCACAAGCTAACTCTGTAAAGGTGGCTCTGAACACTGGTTGTTGTGAATAAGTAGAGAGAAACAGTAGAGTACAGTTTAATTCCCCTTAAATTCCCTTCGAAAAGTGGGGTATGTCTTGTGTCCCTTAATTTAAAATCCTAAGTCTCATTTTGATCATTTGTAAGAATATGCATTTCCACTCACAATAGACTTGGCTTTTATAGCAAATACAGCCAGGATTGGTGTAATTGGCTTAATGAACTTTACCATTAATTATATATTCTGTTAATCTCTCTGCACGTGGGTTGGAAAGGTTGACCCCTTCGAGCTAGGTCTCTGGTCCCAGGGTCTGCTCTCAGGAGCTCAGAGATTTCTGCTAGGACTACCACCCCAGTGCACCTCATTAGGACTGGCTGCCTGGGGTTCTCTGAGGCTGAATACTTCCCTGGTGCCCCGTCCGTCCTGCTGCAACTTATTTGTTTTGTTTCTCATCTCAGGATCAGCTTGCCTGTGCCTTCCAACGTGACAATTAACTAATTTCGTCAATCTAATTTAACCTCGTGCTGCAGTGAGCAGACTCTAGGAGGGGCCCTGGGGTCACCTCTAGGTTCCTTCTTCCCCTGCTGGCGTCCTCTGTTCCTCATGAAATCCCAGTTTTCATCATAGATTTCTGGAGAAAATGCACTCCCCTCTCTTTCTGAAATGGCAAGTAAATTCTATTTTCTGAGCCAACTTAGATGGACAGGTGGTGGCTGCCTCCACGGCTGTGGTGAGGATGGTGAAGTGTGCTCTAGGCTTTGTGGGAAAGGGTTTTAGGATTGATTAGTGATGTCTCCCCCGGGTCAAAAATGGCCCCATATTTGCTGACTTTGCCACTATTTCATAGAGCGGGAGGTTAATAGTAGGTAGCTGCCTAGTGTGTCTGCATATCAGCTCACAATTTTACTACTTTTAGGGTAACCAAAATTGTCAAAATTACATATAGAATACTCACAGAGAAAGGTTATGTCTTTCATTAAAATGAAAATGTAATTCTGGGCAAAATTTGACTTTTCCTGGTCAAATTCAGAGCGCTCAGTTGATTGTATCCATGGCATTCTTAGATGCTGATTCAACAAATTCTCCCCGAGCCATAGCTTTTCTTCCCAGAGGCATTTCCCTCAGTTCTAGACTGGTCCCTACAAGTCCTTGAGCTGCTGACTTTAGTGTCAGAGGAGAAAGAGAGGCACAGAGTAAAGTGGGAACAAGGGACATGAGTAGGAAAAGAAAAATATGCTGGAACAGGAAAAGTGGTCAGTGAACCCGAAGTAATGAAACTAATGTTCTGCAAATGGAAGGTCCTCTCCGATGGCAACTGCAACTCACACTGAACCAGGGTAATGGGGCTGAGAAAACACGGGCCTCCCGAGAAGACTAGTTCGGAGGAGGACACATTTGCTTGTATAATATAAGCTCTAGCGTATCTACTAGGGAGAAAAATCAGTGTTATTATCACAGTCATAAATTGGATCCTTACCTGTAATTTTAAAAAGAAATGAAAAACTGCAAATTGTATACCTGATAAGGGGTTAATATCCAAAACACATAATCAGCTCATACAACTCAATGGCCAAAAAAAAAAAAATCTGATTTAAAAATGAGCAGATGATCTGAATAGCCATTTTCCCAAAGAAGACATATAGATCATGGCCAAAAGATAACATGAAAATGCTCAACATCATCAGTGAAATACACGCCCAAACTGCAATGAGGTAGCACCTCACACTTGTCAGAACAGCTACCAGAAAAAAGACAAGAGATAACGAGGGTTGACGAGGGTGTGGAGAAAAGGGAAGCCCTGTGCCCTGTTGCTGGGAATGTAAATTGGTACACCCACTATGGAAACCAGCATGGAGGTCCCTCAAAAAATTAAAAATAGAACTACCACATGATCCAGCGTTTCCACTTCTGGGTGTTTATGTGAAGAAAATGAAACGCTAACTCAAAAAAATATATGCACCCTAATGTTCACTGCAGCATTGTTTATAATAGCAAAGATGTGGAAACAACCTAAGTACCCACTGATGGATGAACGGGCTGATTTAGGCAGAGAGTATTATAGAGCATTTGGTGTGAATGCTTGAACAAGGATGCTCTCCCTTTCTTGTTGGATGTAAGCAAAGAAGCATACACCCCAGGAACAGCTGTAGCCCTTTTGGACCCCTAGAGGCGGAAGGGTTAGGGTGAGGCCAACCCCATAGGTGGCAGAACAGAGAGATAAAAAGAAGTCAGACCCTTGATCATATGGTTGGTTGGGCTGTTGGATCAAGGCTCTCCAGAACATAACGTTACCTCTGGCCTTTATGAATTTGTAAGCATATACATTTCCTTTGTTATGTAAGTACTACGAGGTAGGGTTTCTGTTACTTGAAACAGAAAGAATCTGGGACAGAGGCAAACACCCACCCCTGTCCAAACTGGTGTTCCTCTGCAGTGAAGAGAACCATCCCAAAAGCTGTCATGATATCAACTCATCCGTCTTGCTCACAGGGATACGTCCAATGTCTACCAAAGTAAGTGGTACGTGATAGACATTCAATAAAGTTTTCCTAATGAAAAAAAAAAGATGCTGTGTATTTATACAATGGAATATTACTCCGCCACAAAAAAGAATGAACTCTTGCCATTTGTAACAACATGGATGGACCTTGAAGGCATTATGCTAAATGAAATACGTTAGACAGAGAAAGACAATTGCCGTATGATCTCATTTACTGTAGAATCCAAAAAACCAGAAATCCCAAACTCTGAGATACACAGACCAGATTGGTGGTTTGCCAGAGGCGGGAGGTGGGCAGGTGGGCACAATGGGTGAAGGAGTCAAAAGATGATACAAACTTCCAGTTATAAAATACATGTGTCATGGGGATATAACGTATAGCTCTGTGACTGAAGTTAATAATACTATGTTGTACATTTGAAAGTTGCTAAGAGAGTCGATCTCAAAAGTCTCATGACAAGGACAAAAATCTGTAACCATATGTGGTGACGAATGTTAACTAGACTTATTGAGGTGATCATTTCACAAAACGTACAAATATCGAATCATGGTGTCACACACCTGAAATTGATATAATGCTCTATGTCAATTATACCTCAATAAAAAAAGAAATAAAAACTAAACAAACCCCAAAGCTTCGCTCTCGTAACAGCAATAATCTGGTATAAGACAAAGTACTGGGCTCAAGACTGAGATAGAGTCTTTGGATGCAGTTTCAGAATCAAACATATCCACCTGTCTCTTTGCATGCCCACCATTCATTCACTCATTCATTCAAAGAAAATGTGGAGAGCTTTGATATAATGAACCAGTAAATTGGTGGGAGGGTTATTTGAGAGGCTGGAATGCTTAAAATATAATGAAGGTGCAAGGGGAAACTGCTCTGATGAATCACTGGCTCTAAAAGAAGAAATTGTGCATGCTTATGGGAAACTCTGTGAAAGTGAAACATAAACGTAAAACAGACTATCTGGACCTTTCACAAAAGATGTCCCAAGTGGTCCTGTGTGTCCTCACAGTTATTCTCAGTTTTCCCTGATCTAATGCAGCTCTGCCATTTTTTATCACCCTTGTAAGAATATTCCCCAGACTGTGGTGAGACGACCACAGTTGTAGATGCTTTGACAGTGGTTATTCTAACCTTGACCTGAAGTGAGTAAGAACTTCTTACCAGGAGGTAAGAAATTACTAAAAACTTAAAAATGATCCAAGAAGTGTTATCCAGCACATAATACTGGGCATGAAATATGGGTTGATTTCCTTCTTGTTTTTCTCAGATTTTAGTAAAGTTTTTAGCTTCCAGGATGCCTGAGGCCATATGTCTGATGTCCATGGCAAATCAGACAATTCCACCGTTCTTTCCATCCATTCCTCTGGTACAGGATATGTGGGCTTCTGGTCATGCATTCTTTATAACTATATTGTCCTTTGCTGAAATACGAGCTAATTTCTGAAGGATAAGAAAAACTTAATCATTGAGTGGTTACTGAGGATTTGTGTAGAGAAGTTCAGGAGAGGAAAAGTGCTAAAACAGGAGATGGTGTCTCAGAGCAAGGGACTGAAAGAGGCCAGGGTGATTGTTTGGATCATCTAATGCTGCATATAGCAAATCACCCCATTAAGTGGCATAAAGCAACCATTGGGTCTGGTCACAGATTCTAAGGGTCAAGAATTTGGACACGACACAGTGGGGATGGCTGGTCTCTGCTCCACGATCTCTGGGGACTTAACTGGTAGACCTAAAGGCTGGAGACTGGAATGATCTGAAGGCTGGTCATTCATATGCTGTTGGCTGAGGGCCTCAGCTGCTCTTTATGAGGTCTCTTTGAATGGGCTAGGTTTGGACTTCCTCACAACTTAGTGGTTCATTTCCCAAACGATGAATCCCCAAAAGAGAAGCCAGGTGGGAGCTGTATTCCTTTAAAATGACCTGGCATCAAAAGTCACACAGCGTCACTTCTGCCCTAATCTATTGTTTGCAGCAGTCATCAACCTGCTTGAGTTCAAAGGGAAGGTGAATAGAGTCCACCTCTTGATGGAGAACGGTAAACGGGAATGTTCTAGAACAGCATGAGTCTAGAGATAGTATTGTGGCTCCTTCTGGAAAGTACAATGCAGCAGTAATTGAAGTACAGGAGCCAGTGGGAAAGTGGCTCAAAATGAAGCTGGTGAGGTAGGCAGGGATCAGAGTATTCAGAATATTGTATGCTACGTTAAGACTGTTGGTCTTTTTTCTAAAGCACATGGAAAGTCATTGAGAAGTTTACGCACAGGAATATCAAACTAAGGTTTGCTATAGCACAGATAATAGACTGGAAAGTAGTAAAACTGGATATGAAGAGCCCAGTTAAGAACTTAGGGTGCTAAATAAGGCGAGATGTAGGTGAGTTTGGACCAGGGATATGGCAAGAGATAGAGAGCAGTGAACAGATTTAAGGAATATATGAGGGAAAATCTACCGGGTCTGGATATGAGGAATGAGAGACAGGGTGCTACGAAAAATGACTCCCAATGTCTGGGTTGTGCAACTGTGAGTGTGGTGGTGTCTATCACCAAGGTAGGGAGAACGGGAAGATCATCAGGGTTTGAGGGGAAGATCCTGAACTCAATTTTGAGCATCGGAGAGATATGATTGCACATGTTCAAGTGTGCGGTGGGAATCAAGGGCTGGATGCCCAAGGAGAGGCCAGGGCTGGAGGTCTGGATTTGAGTCATCCAAGTATAGGTAGTGGTTGTAGCTGCTAACATAGATAGGGTTTTCTTGAGAGTGTGAACATTCGATACAGAATGTTGGCTGAATATAGAAAGGCAATTCTGCAAAGTGGCTAGGGAAGGTGCTGCAGAGAAATTAGAGGGAAACTGAAGACAGAAGCCAAGAGAAAAGGCCCATAACTCCTGATCGTGTAGAACGCATCTAAGGCTTTACATCAGATGAGGTCTAAACGTGTTCATTCCGGGATAAGACAACTTCTTAGCATGAGATACAGGAACTTGCTTAATGAACTAAAAGGTTTTGTTGCTGTTATAATTTTCTAATATTTCACACTAAAAATAAAATAAACTGATAAAAGTGGTATGCATTTCATAAAGCATAATATAATACTGTGCTATATGAAGCACGGTATTATTTTTTCCACTAAAGGCATCAGAAAATAAGAGAGAGGATGTTTCAATGTCGAGCTGAATATCAGGCCTTTCTCAGGAACATAGTTCATACTATCTTTTTCTTTGAAAAGTCAAATTTTAATTACTTTATTTTCATCTACAGCACTTTTTATAACACATCAGCTGATAATTATTTATTTCTAAACTAGAAAATCCTGTATGTATTGGAATATGCATAATTATGTATGTAACATACATGAAAATGTTCTTCAACCATATTCCGATAATTTCTCTAAAGCACATTTCCATGACCAGATGGTCAATTTTTAAGACATTTACATATATATGTATATGCATGTATTTTGTGTGCATGCAGGGATACTATTAAGCATAATGTGAATGTCTTTTCCAGAATGAAATTCAATTCAGTGACTCTAAATTAAAGAGAAGAGAAAAGTAATGCTTCATTATACTTTTACAAAGAGCTATATTGTTTATCAAGACTAGCCTATTTTTAACGTAAGCCAACCACAATATGGTTACAGATCCAAAATTCCTCATATCTGTTGACTTACAAAAATAAATGTACTTTTCCACCGGCCTTAAAATAATGAGAATAAGAAAAAAGGTTAAGTTTTAAAAGGTCTGATTTCTTTTTTTCAGTATTCATAAATGGATTAACTAAATAAAACCATATGTTATGTTTAAAATGCTTAATGGAACAGCAAACATATGCACTGAGAAATATTTTTCAAAGTCAAATACCTATAAGGTTAAAAGTAGTTTCAAGAGAATTGCACATGGCCAAAAAAAAGGTGTAGGATTGTAAAGCTAATCACTGCTTTATAAAAAGTTGGAGCCGTTGACAAATGTAGTGACTGAAAAACTTTAGTGGGATATAATTGCCCCAGTCAACCTCAAGAATACAGTGACTAAATAACAAGAAAACACAGTATGTCATTATGCACGTAACAGTGGTGTGTCAACTCCCAAAGAAAAATTTAAAAAATCAAATCATTATGGGAAAACCAAATTTCACTTAATTTTAAATGTATTCTTATAATTAATTATAAGATATTTTATCAAAATGATTAACATGCATATATGTTTAGTGAGTTTTAAGCTGGTGTCCTATCATGGGTATAATATATTCGGTCTAATTTTATTTCCCAACTTTTATACTGAGTTGTCTAACTTCAGGGGAATTGGGAAGAAGCACAGGCTGTATGCTTAGATCACAGTGTTCTAAACTGCAAGAAAACGCTGGTAGCCCACCTGCTTACACTACTGTATACATAGTGTTCTCTTCTAAGAACCCTGATAAGATGGACTTGAAACGTAATTGTAATTAGAGAGGCTGAACTGTCAGGAAGTAGGTGGGTACTTAGTCATCAAGAATACCTGCTAGGGCTTCCCTGGTGGCGCAGTGGTCGAGAGTCCGCCTGCCGATGCAGGGGACGCGGGTTCGTGCCCCGGTCCGGGAAGCTCCCACATGCCACGGAGCAGCTGAACCCGTGAGCCATGGCCGCTGAGCCTGCGCCTCCGGAGCCTGTGTTCCGCAACGGGAGAGGCTACAACAGTGAGAGGCCCGCGTACCGCAAAAAAAAAGAATACCTGCTGACCCCCAGGCAGGGCTAGTACTTAACTTACCCGCATGCTGTGCTTCTCCTACTTGTATTTCTGAAAATAACTATTATTCAAACCGCTAGTAGCCATCCAATTAAAAAAATAACCAATGTATCCCACTGGAACAAGTATAATATGTCAATTGATCCAGTGACACAGTTTATGTTAAAAGAATGGCCTACTGGTGTCAGGCTCAATATAATGGTCTAAGACACAAGACAGGAAAAGTCGAGGGTCAAGGCCAATAAGAGCTTTGGGAAGAAGGCTGAGTATTAGGAGATGACAGTAAAGCCGAGTTTTGGTTGCTTTAAGGAAAAGCATGTAAGAGCACGGATGTGAGGGTAGGCCCTCGGGAGGAACAGGTGGCCTGTGACCTACGGGTATGAAGAGCAAAACGCCTCAATTCAAGGACCGTTTCGGATGGTCAGTGACGTCAATACGCCCAAAACCAAGACAGGCAAGACGACACGTTCAACTGAAACTTGGGAAGACATTAATGACATTTAAAGCCTATGCAGAAAGTTCCTTTACTGGTATATGGAGTTAATTCAGGGTTCTGTGCTGAATGATCTATGGAATTTACAAAGTTACAATCACTGAGCCAATCAGCTTGATCTAACTAGCTCCTTTTTTCCCTTCATTTGAGAAACACTCCAGGTCTTGCATATAGAATAAAATCCACCTAAATGGTCTTTTCAAAAAGGCTGTTTGTCCCTCTCTGAATTTTGACATGTGGCTTCTCTCTCTGAATTTTTAACGAATATCAATATATATGCTAACATTATTTTAAGGGACTCAACGCACTTCAGAGACATACAACGGGATTCTCTAAGTGCACAGGGAGTGCTATGAGGAATACACTTTTTTACAAAAGAGGCAAGTGGCAAAAGTTGTAGTTGAGGGACTTCTAATTTACTGTCGTTTTCCACTGGTTTGAAAGAGTCATTGTAGCTCCTAAAAGAAACAACCTTCATACAGGAAGTTTTGGTTTGCTATCCTGTTTGGTTAGTTCCTGAGCAGTAACTTGGTGTGATACACTACATTCAAGCCAAGGCAGTTTCTGGGTAATGGACGGAAAAACAGAAGCCCAGAGAAGTTCACTTCCCTTCAGAGTCTGGGCATATATAGAGCAAGAAACAGAGACCACTTCTTTTTATGCCAAAACAAATAATAGTTTCAAAAGACCACCCATACTTGCTACGTTATTCTGTTTCTTCTGTGTGCAGACAATTTAATAGTTTAAAAAAAAAAAATATATATATATATATTTAAATACACAAAGACCCATTAAGCTAGGAAAAACATCTTATATTTGAACTACCTAATGCCAAACTGCTTGGCCACAAATAGGTTATATAACAGGATGAAAGCGAGACATTTCAGACAGAGGTTTAAATTCAAATAACTTGGTGGGTGGTGGTGGTGAGGGTAGTTCTGAAGCTTTAGAACAAACAAGATTTTCTGGTTTGTTCTATTGCAGGAATTATTTTAAAAAATAAAAAGGAAGGAAGAGAGAAAACTACCTTCCTGTGGTTTGGTCAGTCCTCAGACTACTTTTAATTAATTCTTCAAAACATTTCTGGCATTGCTCTTGTTTTCAACTTGTTGGAACTTTCATGTTCAAAATTATTATTTTAGGCTTTCTTGTTATACAGTCACCCTTCAACCTCTTCTCCCTAACTGACTCAAGATAGTGGTCTTTTGGATTTAATAGATAGCTCTAACAAAATCTAAGTTTTCACTGATTTTCCTTTATTTTTTTTTCCCCAATCCAGCAAATGATAACCCTTCTACTCTTCCCAGGTTGACTGTAGACTCTCATTGTCTTAGATGAAGCAAGAAATACTTCAGACTTTTAGAATATATTGTTTTTTATGTATTTCTTCTAATGCCACATTTGTACTGGTTTAAACATTTTAAGGGTGGCCTACAACCAAGCAGGCAGTGATGCCCAGACCTTGTGGGTTCATAATAAATAACGCACTGAGCTCAGTATTTCTGATGGCAGCGACGCTGCAAAGCAAGAGTAAACACTTGATAATGTGACTTAGGGAGACCTGATTTTCGGCCAGACAAGGGCTGTGGTGATCGAGGCAGTCCCGGTGGTATAATTTTAGCTTTTGCAGAATTTTCCATGGCTTATTTTCAGCGCTACTGCTATTTCGTCATCTCCATGATTGCTCCCCCAGCACTGACGGACGATTTTATTGGATGCGGAAGGGGCTGAGTTGGATTATATTTCACTGAACAGCTACGCCGCCTGTGTAAAAACAGTCTTTGGAAATGAAATAATCCCATCTAATTGACGGAAGAGAAACAAAAAAGCCAGTTGGTGTGAGGTAGACAACCCAAATCCAGAGCACAGACTAAGTTTTCACCAAATTAAGATCTCTGACATTTATAGATGATAATTTCCATCAGATGGATGAAACTAACTACGGATTAAACGTTTTGCCACTTTGTAAGGTACAGTGTTTCTTAGTATTTTATATTTAACATAAAGGTTAAACTCATTAAATACTTAATAAGCATAAAGTTTCTAGGAGTTTATGAACTGCTGCTCTTTTTCATAACGAATTTATATCAAACTGGAGGACCCAGTTTGAGGTTGAAAATGAATCCCTCCTCTTGTCCTATCCCGAACAGAGCATTGTGCTGTTAGCGTTTCCGTAATAACAAAACATCTTTCTGGACCGTGTTGTCACCTAGACGGACGGATGGCTTGTAATCTGAAGAGGGATAGAGGCTATTTTTATACTGAAGAACACTGGAGGTTTTTCCTCATCCTTCTGAGGTTTTGTATGACAGGTGAGAGCTCACGCCACACTGTTATTTCACACGCTAATAATGCAAACTCACGCTGACGCTATTCCACGGGAGCACAGCGTGCTCATTGCTTCACAAGTTTTGTGTACGTGTAACATTCTTTCTCATCTCTGCAAAGTCACCTGAAGAGCCACTGGTAAAGCAGCCTCTCCTGCAATAGCCGGGAAGTGGATGGTGCAAGTGAATCAGAGCAGGTAATACGTCAGGCCAACCTCGGAACTCTGCTCGTCGGTCCTGGTTCCTTTGTACCATCTACTTATTGGACATTCCAGGACGAACTGCCGTGCCCTGGAGTACCTCCCTAGCCTTTAAATCCTGACTTTTTTTCTTTATTTTTTTGTGGTACGCGGGCCTCTCACTGTTGTGGCCTCTCCCGTTGCGGAGCACAGGCTCCGGACGCGCAGGCTCAGCGGCCATGGCTCACGGGCCCAGCCGCTCCGCGGCGTGTGGGATCTTCCCGGACCAGGGCACGAACCCGTGTTCCCCGCATCGGCAGGCGGACTCCCAACCACTGCGCCACCAGGGAAGTCCCTGACTGTTTTTCTTTTCATGCTCATCTCAGCATTCACAAAGTCTCTTTTCAGTAGAAGGGAACTACGGAACAATGAAATCAAGCCTATCCTGTAACAAGAGGATGAGAAACAGGACTGTTGGCGCTATAGGAAAACCTGGCAATTGTCACAGGGGCTCAAAATCTTGGGCTAAAGGGAAGGACTCAGGAAACGAAAACCAAGTCCTCAGAACGGAAATAGCAGCTCGCAATTAACTGTGAGCAAGAGGTCTGGTAGCTGCTTTCCACGGAGTATTTCTAACTCTTCCAGAAGTGGATAAAGGATAGTTTACTGTGACCATTTTACATTTGAATAAAACTGAAGTTCAGAGAGGTTCAGCATCTTTCCCGAGCTCACAGAACTAGTAATTGTTGGAGCTGGGAATCTAACCAAGTCAATCTGATTAAAAAGCCTACGTTCTAAGTAGTATGTCATGCTGCTTCTAGATAACTCTAGTGGGCCCAAGGCTTTTGCACAATAAAGAAGGCAAAAATAGTTACTGGAACTAGGATGCGAAGTCCTAACAAGAGTGGGTTAATGATGAGTGAGGGCCTGGTAAGTTTTGAGCGATTCCCCTGAGGTCACGAGGAGGGGGGGAATGGGTCTCACATCTGAGGTGGAGTTGCATTGGCAGGTCTGGCTTAAATGGTCTCCCAGAATCTTGGCAAATGGAGGAATTACTGAGCAGGGAACCAGGCAGCTAATTACACATCATAAATAGGAGAAGGGTTGTCCAGTCAGGCTATTTAGGTGTGGTTTGGTCTTGGTGCCTGGCTACGATACGGGGGAAACAATGTTTCTCTCTTGAATATCTTGGGGTCAGGGACGGATTCAGGTACAGGAGAGAACAAAGCCTAATTTCGCATTTTTTTGAGCTTCCTACTCTTTTTCTTTCAGTTTGTTCAATATTGGCTTCTGCAGGTGACGTTAGTATAAGTACTACTTGTAAGAGTGACCCCTCTTACATTGGCAAAGTCATTGCCAGTAGAGCGCAAATCACTTCCGATTAACACAAGGGTCGGTAGGCAATGATCAGCTAACGAAAACGTTTGCATTCTGTGCACGATTTTAAAAAGGACCATACATTTAGAAATGACAATGACTCTCATCAGATGTTCGTGAGAAAAGAGAACCACTTATACATTCCAGAGCACTTCAGTGATTTAAAGAATTTTACTGGCAAATAGCAATACTGCTTGAAGAACTGTTGAAGCAGTGGTGGAAACTAGTTGTCTATTACTTTGGCTACCAATTCCTTTAACTATGAGAATCTGTACAGATCTTCTGGCCCTGATGAGATTGTGAAATCTTCCGTAACTTTTCAAGTAAAAGGTAAAGCAGAATTTCTATGTAAATTAATATAATTGTTTAAGCAAGACTATAAATCTTATTCTTGCAGCAATAAAAGTGGTTTGGCTTTAATTTTTTTTTTTTTTTTTTTTTTTTTTTGCGGTACGCGGTCCTCTTACCGCTGTGGCCTCTCCCGCTGCGGAGCACAGGCTCTGGACGCGCAGGCTCAGCAGCCATGGCTCACGGGCCCAGCCGCTCCGCGGCACGTGGGATCCTCCCGGACCGGGGCATGAACCCGTGTCCCCTGCATCGGCAGGCGGACTCTCAACCACTGCGCCACCAGGGAAGCCCTGGCTTTAATTTTTTTGTACACTTGAAATACCTTAGTTTCTCCTTATTAGCTAGTCTTAAAAATTAATTCCTATTGAATTAGGGGAATCTTACTCTCTCTCTTTTACAGGTAAAAAATCCGAGGAACTTGCAGGTCGTGATTTACGTTGTATTACGCGCTACATCTCTGCCACGGCCTGTCCCCAAATTCCCAGCAAGGCATCCTTTGGGCTGTGGATTATCTCAGTGGGATGCTCCATCACTGATTTCACCTCCACGCTCTTGGCAAACATGCATCGATTCTATTTATCTCCTGCCTGGCATTTTGATATGGCCTTTCATGAAATGAAAGAGATCTTCAACAGAGAGCCCTAGGCACCTGTGCTCCCCTTGAGAGGACAGGAGGACAGGGCTAACCTCATGAGATTAGACAGAAACCTTCATCTCCATGACACTGCACGGACATTAAGCAAGTGTCCATATGCACACACTCGCCAACCTCAGTTGGGTGGTCCACGTTTTTCATCTCACTTGAAAGGCATCCCCCTTGCACAGGCAGCCTCCAACTCACCTACCAAGGTCTGAATTGCAAAATAACCCATCAAGGTAAAATGGCCACTGCCACCTTTGCTCCACATGACACAAATAAAGACCGGCTATTTAGAAATCAGACGGAGATGCTGGACAATTCATGATGTTTGAAGGGGACCAAGTGAAAACAATTTGAAAAGTATGGTAAGGCTGATGTACGCAGCAAGTGTGACTCACCTCTAACATTATCCTCAGCCTCTCCCCTAAATCTGTATCTATCCTTATGCTATATTTTTTATTTTGCTACCAAAATGGCTAAAATTCTATCACAAATTATTTCTGTGCATCAAAATTTACTGGTTGCAAAGGAGACTTACAGGACCATCAGTCATCCATTCACTGTATGTTATCCCACCAAAATCCAGTCCTCAGAAGAGCTAGTCCAAACTGGCCCGGCCCCAAGTCTTCCCTCTGAGTCAACACCACCACCAGAAACCTGCTTTTCAGACTACAAAATCTGGTGGCCATGTTTGACCCTATATCCAAGGCATCTCCAAGTACGGCCGATCCCTGTTCATCCTTCCCCCACATACACCCAAACGTGAACACTTCTCTGAAGTACCACTGGAATAACCTTGACCTAAGTCACAGTTGTCTCCCAGCCTGACTTTCGACTTTTCCACCCTTCTGAGCCACCTTCCCTTAGAGTCCATTCTCCACTCAGCAGACAGAATGATGGGGAAGAAAAGGGAATCGAATCAAGTCAGCATCTCTTCCCTAAAAACACTCCCATGGCGACCAGGGCTCCTCTCCCCACCGGGCTGCCACCACTTTCCCCCTTTCACTCGCTGCTCCAGCTGTACTGGCTTTTCTTTTTTCTTGTCTTAAAACTGATAAGCTCTTCCGCCTCTCAGAGTCTCTGTGCTTGATGTGTTCTGCTTGTAAGCCCCTCCCCCAAGTCTTAGACGATGTCTCCCTTCATCACTCAGTCTCAGCTCAAGTCCACCTCTTTGGGAAGTTTTCCTAACTCTACCAGTTAAAGTGGATTCCCCCGTTCCCCTGCGACTCTCCCTACCCCCACCAGTCACCTCGCCCTTTCCTTTTCTTCATGGCTCTGACCACTCACTATTGGCTTATCTGTTTCTATGCGTGTCTTTCTTCCCACGGGAGAAGGTAAACTTGAAGGCAGGAATCTTGTGTTTTCATTACAGTGGTTTCTTCAGTGGAAGCTGGCACATAGTAGGTGCTCAATAAACAGTGCTCATCCACCAGCACAATGCGTTCGTCTGAACACCCAGCTGTGGTCAGCTGCTCTGGGTGATGGAGTTCTCGCCTGAGGAAGAACGGAGCCCACTTTTGGGTCTGGAGCTCTTAAGGGAGGAGAGGAAGGTCAGTGAGGTGTCACCGTAGGGACTAAACACTATTCATCTACAGAGCCATTTGGGACCTGCCAGAAGAGACAGCAGCTTCCTCCTGTAATCCTACTTATTTTAAAACCTGGGCAATATCTGAGCTAAGGATGGCGGATCTGGTTTTGAATCCTGAAATAGATGACTATTTCTTCATCTATAAAGTGGACATAATTATGCTATCTATCTCATAGGATTGTAAATGGTATAAAACACTCAACACAGAGGCTAATTTATAGCAAGTGCTCAATGAAGAAAACTCCCTCCTATACCCTTCCCCCCTCCCCCATCCCACACAGAGATGATTACTTTTAGAATTCAATTATATTCAGGGTTAATTAAGCTTAGAACCACCATTTGAGGTAGTTTCTATGGGAAATTATATACCTAAACAACCAACTCCCATACAAATGCCTTTTGGAACACAACCTAGTTGCACTTTGAGAATTACTTGTCATGAAAAATCTCTGTGCTTGCATTTTGTTACCAAGATGCTTCTATGTATACATCTTCTCAGGGTCCTATTTTTCCAGCACTCATTCCATTCTTAATGAACAACTGACTTAAAGCGAGTGTTCACTGTACAAATGGGACAAACGCAGATGTGTAATTCATTCTATTTTTCTTAGAAACAACAAACTAAATATAAACAAGAGTAATTCAAGCCTGATGAAGAGTAATCACTATGCTTTATAATACAACGGAAACAAAAGGAATACAGAAGAACTTGTTACATCCGAATTGTATCTGAAAGGCTTATGTGATAGGCTGTGAAGGACCATTACATCCTAATTTATCCTAGTGTCTGTTATTTACTCTGCTTTTCGTTAGTGAAATATTCTTGCCTGTGAAAGCCGCTTTAATCTTGGAGATGAACAGTTAAGGAGGATGAAGCATGCAATTAAGTTTTTCCTTTTTACGATTTTGATTTCTTAATTATTTCTGTTACAAGAAAATGCTCAATGTGTAGGTCTAATCAATACAACTATTGGCTGCCTCAAGAAAACAATTCAAGCTATACAGAGTGTAAACTGAGTTTACCAAAACACAAAGCAAAAACAAAAACACAAAACCCGACAGAAGCTGTTTTCTCGGGAAGCTTCTAAACTATCCTGTAATACCATTCAGAGAGCATGTCTTCTTGTTGACAGACACATGCTTGAAGAAATATGTTTCTTTATGTTGAGAATAAAATAATATATGTATACCACATGACATTTAAAATAATTACGTTCTAACAAAATTCTTATTGTAGTTCCTTCCTATTCAGAGGTATCTGAAGAATTTAACTTCTTCCTTGATTATCTCTTCCACCACCCAACTTGCACTCTTTACATGGGAAGTTTCCTGAAAGAAACGAATGTGAACTAAGCTAATAGTTGTCTTATCGCTTACTGTAACACAGTGTACTTTGATTTGAAGGAGGTCCTATGATTTTATTACAATCCTACAATTGCAGGGTTTTACGTAGTTTATTTCACGATGACAGCATAAACATATTAAAACATCGAAACATAAACGAAGAACAGAAGATGATTGTGTGAATAGAACGAATACCTTTCATGATATAAAGACATATAAAACTTGGAGCTAAATCTATTTGTCAAAGGGAGAAAAAAAGCAAACCCACTCTTAATATTTCTCCTAAGTTCTCTAAGTTTCATCTGGGGACTCTGCTGAACCTTCTAAATTACTTATATATATAAAAAAATTCAGTCCTCAGAGAGCCAACAGGGAAAATTTTTAATTATATGTTTTGCTCTTTGCATATACGTAGTTTTCTTTATAGCAGTTCAGTTCGAAAATTTTACAGATAAGTAATGACAATAACATTACTGTACTAGATCAACTCTAAATAAATGTCTTTCAAATTTGTGGCATGAGACATGGCGAGGTATAGGAAATAAAAGAGTTTCCTATTTTGAACGCCTCCTATAGCTTAAATGCAAAACACGGGTATAGATTCCTGGTAATTCTCACGACTGCTTTGAGGAGTCACAAATGACTGTTTCTGAAATCAGTTCATTAATTTATCTAATTTATTATGTCCATCCAGAAATGCCTTCCACAGCAGAAACAGCAAAGCTGCTCTTTCATATTTAACTACTAATTAATTAGCAAGACTTCAAGTTGCTCACTATTACTAGAACAGCAATATAGTTTTTATGTTCAATAAGCTACATCATCTAATATTTCGAAGAAGGATGCTATTTAAGTGGGTAAGTCCAAGATCATCACAAAGTATACTGACCCTTTAATAGCAACAACATAATGAGCGAAGTTAGCATCTGTACCTCCAAAATAAAAACGTAACATCAACATGCCTATTAACAAAATGGAAAAAAACTAATTAAAGCAAATTAGCCTAATGTGCACAGGCTGGATAAGACAGATTACTTCTAAAAATCGAAGAAGTTAATGGTACCCATATGGGATATGTTTTTGGCATTTTTCATATAAATTGGACAGTTTTAGAGGATAAATATGGTACAGAAGTCCTTACAGGCAATTATGTCTTTACAATGCTGGTGTCTGACATCATAAAAGTATAATTTTAATTGCTATTAATTGCATTAAGTCTAGTCTTATTGAATACTTAATGCCATCTCTGACAGTAGTACTAATTTATATACTTTAATGAAGCTTCATGGTAGAATCTTGGAATTATAGAGCTACTAAAACTATGTCTTAAACAGTACATTTTATCTTTCAAGAAGTACTAGATACAAAGGCACTTCATTGGATATTTTTTCTTTAAAAACATGTTTGCATTTCCCCTGCTTTTTCTGTGTGTGATAAAACGATGTTGCCAGGGGTTTTTTTTTTTTTTTTTCTTTTTTCTGTAAGGTAATTTTTGGAAAATGCTTCTAGTAATGTTTACTACACATTTAAAACAGCTGCTGACTCTCCGACGTGTCAGGTCTTGAAATATATCTGATAAAATACCCAAAATTATTAACTTGCAAAATTTAGCCGCCAGAATTCCAGGCATCTGATCTTCAGAAGAAAGAAGTCATTTATAACATAAAAGGTGAAGACACACAGAGTAAATAACAAACATCATGAAAGGCAGAAACATTTTCGAATAAAGCAACAAGATGGATAGCTCTATCAACATTTATCAGTTGGCATTCGTAGTAATTCTAGTGCCACTCGTTACTGGAGGTCTCTACTGTTAGTGTGATTTGCATTCTTAAATTATGAGAAATTTGTTCATCTCACCCAGTGCTAGTCTCAATATTTGTGAATTAGTAACCTGCCTGGTTGCACTAATGGGAGAATGCATCCATTATTGCCTTTTCGATTTGTTTTCATGTTCATTGACTAAAAACATGCTATTTGAAATGGTAAAGACACCATACATGAGAGAAATTGAGGGCAAGGGAAATCTTTGCTCTCAGATACTGAGACTTTTGGTAAACTCTAGCCTGTTATTTCTGCTCGGAAAGGCACGGTTAATAAAGTGAAGAGCACAAGTGTCAGGTGAGATATGTCATGTGCTTTCAGATGCCCTACCAATTCTTCCTATAATTAAAGGGATGAACACACACTCTTTAGTAATAATGAAGCTAGATCTCCTTTTGAGAAGTTTTTAAAGGTTTAGCAAAGTCAGTTCCAGCCTGTTGCCTTTTGGTAAAATATCTTTGCTCAAATTTCCCTAGGGATATCTAAGTAAAAGGCAGGATTGTGAGGGGCGGAAGGCTGAGAATTTTAGAAGTCTCCAGAAGTTTCAGTTTCCTTAAGTTCAGCATCCAGTGCCTGTGGAAAAGGGGTTGGGCTAAGACCTCTGGAGATAGACATCTGCCTTTCCACTACAGCATTGTGGCTGGCAACAGCAGTAACCCCTTCAGTGCTGTGCTGTCCTTCGCCATCTTAGCCTAACTTCGAAGGCTATTTTAGTCTCTTTATTCACTCTTTCACGCTGAGAGTATCAACCGATTAGTGCTACTTTATGTAATGAGACTGACACTGGTCCATAAGGAATTAGACTGAGACCACCAACCCGTTCTGCATGGGCCAATGAGTAGCCATGGGTTGGTGACAACTTTTGATCACACCTGCATTTGGGTTCAAACCAATTACTTAACGGCGAGAGCTTCCATACTACCTGATTAGGCCTGTGTGTCATTCGGAAACCCAGGTTAATTAAAACAACAACTAGGTGGAAAACTTTTTTTTTTTTCTTTGTGGTACGCGGGCCTCTCACTGCTGTGGCCTCTCCCGTTGCGGAGCACAGGCTCTGGACGCGCAGGCTCAGCGGCCATGGCTCACGGGCCCAGCCGCTCCGCGGCACGCGGGATCTTCCCGGACCGGGGCACGAACCCGTGTCCCCTGCATCGGCAGGCTGACTCTCAACCGCTGCGCCACCAGGGAAGCCCTAGGTGGAAAACTTTTACGTGACTTATTTCCACTGCTGAAATGGAAAAGGCAAGCTAGTGCGAATCAATATTGACGCGGGGAGGGAAGGCTGCTGTTTGCTAGAAAAAGAGGAAAAGGATCGGTCTACACCGAAAGATGGGGAGAAAGTAGCGTCCTGATATTTTTGAGAAGAAATTAGAGGAGGAGTTTTTCTTTTTCTTATGGGAATAAATATTCTGTAGAATAGTTCATTTAATGTGTATGTCCTTTTGCCTTAAAATTATTTCCTAATTATGAAAGCAATTCATGCTAAAGGCTGCATTCTTAAGAATACAGAAAAGCCTCCCCTAATCACTTATAATCCCACCACAGAGGTAACAAATTATTGTTAATAGTTAGCTGAATATCCTTTCGTTTATTTTATTTGCATGTGCTTTTACCTCATGGAATCGGTCTGTTGTCTGCTTAGAAAATATTTTGGGAAGCTTTTTTTTTTTTTTTTTTAATCAATAATGCAATCCCATGATTCGGGCATTTTGCTTTTCTTCTTCTCTTCCTTTCTTTCTTTCAAATTGTCTGATTGGCTCTCTAAGGCAAGGAGGCAAGGAGTACTGCGGTTGAATATTGATGTTTATCTACTACTATTAGTTTTGAATTTTCGGGTGCCTCTACTTGTAAACTTCAGGGAGTAGGCTGTGCGTGGGCTTCTGTCAGCAGTAGCAATGTACTGGCAATGGCTCCTCGCCTGCTGGCTTATGATTATACAAAGGGAAAATCCAGTTCAGTGGGATTTTATACGCAATTCTCCCCTGTGGCTTTAGAGTGGCTCTATGTCACTCCTGTAGAATCAAATATCTTGACTTTAGGACAGTAATCTTTTCAGGTTCAAAGACATATGGCTCTGGTTTCTGTAATCTGTTGGCTGGAATGTGGTATTCGTCTATGAGATCTGATTGAGGATACCGGATTGCTATTCAAGGAATTAAAAAAAAATAACTTAAGTCAGGGGAACTCAGAATGA
This sequence comes from Neophocaena asiaeorientalis asiaeorientalis, assembly GCF_003031525.2. NCBI lineage: Eukaryota > Metazoa > Chordata > Mammalia > Artiodactyla > Phocoenidae > Neophocaena > Neophocaena asiaeorientalis. Next base: position 5,133,536 of record NW_020173204.1, on the reverse strand, counting down.
GATACAAATTCTAAGACTATTTCTAAGATTTCTAAGAATATATAAGTATATTTACTTGTATGCGTGTGGTTTATTCATGGTCACTGAACTTGCTTACTTGTATTGTTTCAGTGGGTCCAGGCTGTACATCCAAGAATCCTTAGATTTCCTTATTATTTATAATGTATGATGAGCTTGGATGAAGCTTAAAGAACACACTTTAAAAGTATCTTTAATAGAATATGCACTTTTACAGAGGAAATATGTACCAGCTTAAAAGAACCAGCCTTCTTGGAGCTGTTTACCACTATGCATTGCATACTAAGGAAGATACTTGCATGTGTAATAAGCCGAGGTTAGCCCTGATTAGACTCTGAAAATGCTGATAATTTGGCAATGAATTATTTTTATATGTACCGTAAAGCAGAAATACTCTTACGTATGACTCAGCTTACTTTTAGCAAGTATATTGCTGTCTGAAGCTAATACTACTATATTTCTTTTTTTTTTTTGGTACGCGGGCCTCTCACTGTTGTGGCCTCTCCTGTTACGGAGCACAGGCTCCGGACGCGCAGGCTCAGCGGCCATGGCGCACGGGCCCAGCCGCTCCGCGGCATGTGGGATCTTCCCTGACTGGGGCACGAACCCGTGTCCCCTGCATTGGCAGGCGGACTCTCAACCACTGCACCACCAGGGAAGCCCTACTATATTTCTTGTAAATACTATTTATCTGCGCATCACATTATATGTGATTAAGTCTGACCTGTTTGTCAATTTTTCCAATCGCTTATTTGTCGATTTTTTTCAGAGGTAAGCCTCACAAGGTAGCTCTTGGTGGGACAGATCTATTCTCTCAGAACATTTTGCCAGGTTAACGCCAACAGCTGCACGCAAGAGACTGAGAATTGCTGATGATCTAGATAGCTAACGTAAGGTGGTTTGTGATGTCGTAATCCTCTCATTTTACGGGCACAGACAGCCAGTTTGACTTAACATTAATTGTTTCACATCGACAGTCATCTAAAACTTAGTGAGGAAAAACTAAAAGAAAGCAAGATGATTAAACGGAGATGTCATAAGTGATTTTAAGATGCAACCATATTACTGGGATATTGGCATCATCCTCTTGAAAACTCTTAGTTTGTTTATCTCTTTATCTATTGTGTGGCACGTGGGACCTCAGTTCCCTGGCCAGGGATCAAACCCGCCCCCTCCCCCCCACCAGGAGGGGAAGCATGGAGTCTTAACCACTAGGCCACCAGGAAAGTCCTGAAAACTCTTAGTTTAGGTAGCTTTATAGATATGCTAAAGAAAATTTCTAAAGATTTCTCAGCAGCTTGTAAACCAGTATTTATAAACCAGCTTGAAAAGCAATCCATACTTCCTAATAGGTACTTTATTCTTACTATTTCACTCTTCATACCTAGGCTGAGAGATACACCGTTTGGCCAACAGCTGAAGCGAGCTCTCCTCCAAACACAGTTTCCAGGAAAACACCGTCTGCACTCTTCTTCCCTTTCTTTTTGTGCCTCAGGACGCAGAGCCGTTCCCTTTGGGTTTCAGGACAGGTGCGTTTCCTTGGAAATTGTATTCTTGGCACAGAGCCCAGCACTTCTCAATGAGCCTTTTCACTCTGATCTCCTTGAGCACATAAAGAGTTCCCCATAAATGCTACTAAATTAATAAACAAATGAATGGGACGTGTGGGTCTTAACGTCAGGACTTGGGATTTAGAATCTCAGAAAAGAAGGTGAGGCAAAGATGTCCTAATCACTAAAGGGGCGCTCCATTGGGCAGGAAGTGAGAAAACACGAAGTGCCCGGTCACAGGGTGCTGATAGATTTGGGGCAGGGAGAGGTGTCTCTGGTACTTCGATTCAGTACTGATCAACTCATCCCAAGTTCCTCAAGAGAGGGCACTATAAAAAACATGAGCAGACTGCCTTTCGGGGGTCTAATAAGTAACTATATCCACGGCAGTGAAAGCAGAGCTGTGTGACCTTGGGCAAGTTAGTTAACACATCTGTATTTCGGTTCCTTCGTAAGCCGGGAGTAGTTAGGGTACCATTTTAGAAGGAGATTGTGAGATTTAAGTGAATAATTTCATGCAAAATATCTAGAAGAGTGCTTGGTACATAATCTGATTCAATTAATGTTAGATATTATTATTATTATTCCATCCTCATCGTCATCTACCACGAGAGAAACGGTGGCAATAAAGACAACTGTACTGTTCCTGGTTGCATTCTCACCAACTGGTCTTTGCAGACAGCATTAGGCAAAGGCAGAGGAAGCGGAAAGAGCTGTTGCCACTGAAGTAAGGCCCCAAATGGGTGAACAACCACAGCTTAGTGGAAGATGAGCAGAAGTGACAGGTGAGGGGATGCTAGGAGAGGATGATGATTAAAAATGGAGGGATTTAAGGTGATATATTATATTATACGGAGAGAACTAGGCTATGATCATGATGGCACAGCAGGAGATACGATACGGGCAAAATAAAGCAAAAGGAATTAGAGAACATTAGGAAGTTCAAGAAGTAAAAAGATACGATAGTGAAGGAAGGCGTTCGATGAAATGAGATAGGGAGGCTGCAGAGATACCCAGGGCGTGAGGATGAGAAGCAAGGGAGAGATCCTGTTTCTTTTGGAAACTGGGCCGGGAGTTTTCATTTCTTTTGACTCTCATTTTTAAAAAATCCATTTCCTTGTTGAACCCCCTACCCCATTTAATTACCAAGCTACCCATGTTTCCACTTCTAGCTCGCCCCGTCTTCCTCCAGCTCGTCATGCTTCTCTGTGTCTCTCCAGTGACATCACTGTGCTTTCCTCCCACGTCTGTGCATCAGCGTCTCACCCTGGGAGCTCGTCCTTCTGCCCTTATGACATTTGCTGGAACGCTGTCACTCATCCAGAGAAGAAAGATTTTTTTTTTTTTTTTTGTGCTCAGCACCATTAAGCCAAAGGAAACTGGAAATGTGTACTTCAGCTATGACATTTTCCTTATGCTGTTGTCTGACAGAAATTCAGAAAAATAACTAAACCAAAAGGTGATTCCGTCGGAGTTCTGCACTTTAAATGGCATGCTGAAGGACTGCTGTGTATGCGTACGTACAGAGCGGGTTTCTCGTTCTGTAGGTTTCCATTGTAACCGGTGGCCAAGTGGATCCAGCGGATAATGGTCAAGGCTGTGTGAAAGGACTGTCAACCAGAGAAACTGGGAAGCACAACTTCTTTGAATTTGTATCAAACTGAGAGAAGGATTGTTCAGCCCCACGGTCAGGTGGAGTGCACGTTGCCGAGGGGGAGCAGCCTTTTATGCCTCCCTCAGGGGCTCCGGCTGGTCGTGTTTCCCATCGGATTCCCCTTACACAACTGTAAAGGTAGCTTTGTTCACGTTTCCTGATGGCCAGGGGCTTGGGACGATGCAAAGAGCGGGACATTTGGAGTCAGACAGCCTAGATTCCAATCCCATCTTTGCCACTTACTAACTCTGTGACCTTGGGAAGAGAACAGATGGCCAGAGGAGTAGATTGAGGTCAAGAGCAAAACAGAAAATACTAGAAGGGAGCCAGGTTTAGGCCAGAATTTGATGAGTTTCGTTTTGAGGTGAGTTGGTTTTGAAATTCTGTTGTGACTTCAAGGAAGATACGTTATAAACGGAGATACAAATTTAGGGGATTTATGAGCATTGTAAAAACTCTGGAAGAAAAGAACATATATTCATTCTCCCATCACTACACTGTAACTGCGATTCATATGTTGGTGAATTTCTTTATAGATCTATTCAATTTTTCCCACTAAATGCTATGCAATAAACACATGCCTGTGTCTATAGATGTATGTTATCATTTAATGGCTGCATATAATTTCCTATGTTCCCTATTAAAATAGACGAGGTTGGGGTTAGGAACAAATGAGCTCCTAGAGATGTTGACAGCCAGAGAACAGAGCTGCAACCCTTGGAAGAGGCCAGACTTGCTGGAGAAGTGGGATACAGATGAGGCAACAAAGTGGGGGATGCAGGATGGAGAAGGTCAAAGATGCACAAAGCAAAGTTGGCCTCTGAAAGCACTGGGGACATTGTGTCCTTCAAGAGAGAAAGGAAGGAGAAGTGAGCTGAAATGAAGATTTCTGAAGTGCAGAAGAGGAAAGATGAAGAAAATGCGCTGCCTTATCTTGTCAGTGGACGGAAGAGGCTGACAGAGATTAGGTGAGTGGAAGAGCCTCTCTGGAACATGCTTGAGGCAGTCAACAGAAATCCACACCAGTGATCATCCAGCCAATCAGCGTCCTAATAGGATAATGGGAATTTGTAGCCCACTGAATCGGTGCATTTTGACCCTGGCTAGTGGGTCTTGCCAAGTATTTGGGTGGAGCCAGAACCCTGGGCTCTGTCCTAGATTGAGGCATGTGAAAAACGCATAAAGGAGGAAAGCAGGTAATTAGAGGCAGGTGAAGAAAGAGAAGAGGGGACCTTAACTAGAAGAGCAATGGAAAAGTATTGAATTATAGGCTGCACTTGCTTTAAAAACAACCACGATATCACACTCAAAAGCTGTGAAGTAGATAAAGTGTTAGTCACATTATAAAAAATTCTTTATGTTACGAAAAAACCCACCCCGGCTTCTCTCTGACGCTTATTGTTTATTTAAAATACAATTTACCTGAAAAATATCAATTTGCAAGCATTTTTCTGAGACACACTTATCCAAAGTGAGGTTTACTCCCATTGTTCTGTTTATGCAGAAATTAAAGCAAGGGTGGCTCGTGCAAAGATGTAGGACTTAGTACATCATCAGTTTCCTCACAGGCTCTGTGGATGTGGTTTTTCCTTGAGCTGATTAAGCCCTGATCTGTTCCCTTCATTCACGAAACCAAGAGAATAATCTCTGCTTATGTCAGAGATGGAGATTATTTTACCTAGTGAGGATTAATGACCTGATTATCAGAAAAGTAGTCTCAGCTACTTGCAGATTAAAAAGTACGTGTCCCGAGATCCCTATATTAGTTCATTGTTTTTCCTCCATGGGAACCTTAGCCGATTTGCTCCAATAAAGGCTTGGGATGTTTCCAGCGGGTATGTGATGTACTAGGGGTACAGAATTTTATAACATGTTGGATTTCTTTTCTTTTATGAATGCTACCATGTCAAATGATGCAATTATAAAAATTCTTTTACTATAATGAAAAATTTTCAAAGCAGCAAAGTACATATTTTATGTATTAAGATATTGCTACACTTGTGAGAGAAATGAGCTACAATATGGGTGAAAAATCAAGACACATAAGAATGAATGAGCATTTCCCTTTTCTTTTTTTTTTTTTTTAAAGATTGTATCTGATGTCTTCCCATTAGCAGCAGTCACTATTGGCTAGTGCAACAACTGTAGAGTGATCTTTTCTCTCCCCCAGCATAATTCCATTTCTCTGTTCTGTTTATAAGGCTTCTCCCTAATCGTCTCTCCAGTGAATTATTTTTACTTTCACACAGCAGTGTACACATTTAGAGTCAAAATTCTTTCTTTCTTTTAAAGGCACCCACACACCGCTTTTTTTGTTTTTTTTAAACAGAAAGCAAGCCATAAAAAGCCTTTGAGATTCTGGCGTTTCTTATAAAATATATACTTTAGTGCATTAATGTCCCAGTAATGCCAAATATTGTTACTCCATAATTTACTAGAGATTACTTAGCTTTAGAACATGCTACTCTGAGCCTTTTGTCTTTGGCTTAATGGGTAAATAATATACAGTTTATAATCCTTTGCAAAAGGTTTTTTCAAATACACAGTAAACTGGAACACATATACACACATAATGTGAGTAAATAATGCTGAATTCACGATTCAAAGCAAGCTAGAACAACTGTCAAGAATTCTAGAAAGGAAAAAGAAAGTCACTTTTCTTTCTTTATGCAAATTTCTAAAAATCCATAAAACAGAAAATCCCAACATTCCTGCCCTTATTTACTTTAAGGGGTTATTATAGGCATACATTTTCTATAAATTGCTTTGGATTTCATGGTCAAAGGAACATGCAGATATGATATATGCTCCAATAATTTTGGTGCATACATTTATTTACTTGTGTGTGTATTAAATACAACATGTGAGCAGTAGAAATGAGTCCAAAGGAGAGAATGGTGGCCCAAGGGCTGTCAGGACTGAAGTGGTGCTGTGTAACTGCTCTGAGATCAGAGGAAAATGCAAAGAACCGCGGAGGATTAAAGACACTCCAGGCAGCTTTAGGAGTCCCTTAGCGAAGGGACGGAGAGAGAAGTGGGAGAGGGAAGAACGAAAGCAACGGGGCGTTATTCCATCACCAAAAAGGCAGAGTCATACTTAAAATATATGTGAGAATTCATACTCATAAACACTGTGATAATCAGAGTGCAAAAATTATTTCTCTTTTCAAGAAGGGAAGGTCAAGGGCGCATCTTATCAGGTTTTAAAAACACTTTGTTGTTGTTTTATGACTGCATAGATACAGAGTACAAAGATTTAGGATTTTGAGAAGAGCTCATTATATTAAAACTGAATTCAGCTGTGTTGTATTTCTGTGTCACTGTTTTTCTCAAGTAGATATAAAGAATACACATTATTTTAGCCGGGAAAAAATCAATCCCAGTGGATACAGACTAGTATGTGGAAACAGAATATTATGTAGGAAATATAGTTGATACATAACAGAAAATGGTTGAAAAAACGGAATCTTCTAACATTACCTCTGCTTATGTTCGTAACTGTACTTAGTAACTCTTTTGAAAAGGTCGAGTAAACTTTGACCTAAATGGGGGGGCAAAATTTAATAAGGAACTATATGACTTAGCAACCCCAGAGGTTCTAAGCAAATGGATGCAATATTAATAAAAATGACCACATATTTCTGTTGCTGAGATAGAAGATGTTGATTGTGGACATAACCACTTGAGATGTATAAGCAATTATATACGAAGCCTCAGAGTTCAGTCATTCTGGGAAAGGATACGATGATGTTGGCAGGTAAAAGCTATCTCGCATGTGTGCCCTATTCAATCTTGAATTCTACGTGTAATTGTTTTATCGGTATCCCTACCTTAGGTCACAAGTTCTTTTTGTGTAAGATCTCCGTCTCTTCCTATAACGTACTGTCCCCGGTGCTGAGCATATAACATGCAGAAGGAATTAAAAGAAAATTTAATACCTACTCAGGTGCTTCTGTAGACATTTGAGTACTCCTGAACATGTATACTGATACACTAGCTGAGAATAATTTGGCATTGATTCATGTGCTAATGTCTTCCTATTCTTCTATTCTTTATTAAACAGCATTGTGCTAAAGTGTTCTGGCATGCTGAGAGGTAAAATACAAACATTTGTACAAATCTACAGAACGACCTCTTCCAGAGCGGAAATAAAGACTGTTCCCAAATCTACCAGTTTCTCGGTATCCCTCCCACCCTATAAACCCCAAATCTTCGGGTAACAAAGGTAAAATTAAAATAAAGTAGTTTGCTTCGGCATATCAAAGACTCTCAGTTTATTTTCTGCAACAATCTTTCCTTTCAGGACTCGGAAAATAGATTACCAAAGGAAAATGTGGCAGTAGGTGCATAGTTTTTAAATGCAAGAAATTGTTCCCCAGAACTTTTCAATAAGAGAAAGCATGTGACCTCCTTTCTGGGAGACCCACAGTACAGTAAACAATTGAATCCATATTCAGCCAGATGCTTCCAGTGTGTAAATTACTCCCAGGGTAAATGTTAGGCACTTCTGGAGCCGCGTTAACTCTTTCGGGCTTCGCGTAGGCAATTTAGTAAATTACCGCTGCCTGCACTTAATGGTGCTCCAGGGACCGAGAAAGATTAATGTAGCTACAGAAGTGCCTAAGCTACTCTCGGGGAGAGCATCTGACTGAATGGAAGGGGCTTGTGTCTAATCATTCTGTGTAAAAGGAGGTATTCTTTAAAGCTACCTTCATTTTCAATACTGTACACTCCCTCCCCAAAATGTATAGTATGCTAAGAAACCTGGGATTTCTTTTTTCCTATTGGAGACAAGGTTTATTTTTGGAAAAGTTTTCACTGACCCTTTTCTCTGTAAAAAAAAAAAAATCACAGTAGCTATTATTTCTTGCTCAAAGAGGTCTTTTTGTCATTTTGGTGCAGTTGATTTCATTCTGCTTAATCGCTTCTCTGAAATTCCCTCCCCTGAAATCATCCCTTACTGCTTTTCCTATCACTTCTTTGATAGCCATCGTCTTTCTTTCCTATTGTTTTCCCTTCTAGCCCCACTGATATTTATTACGGACCCCAGCTTGGCTTCCTCCCGCCATCCATACCCACAGGGCTTGTTCGATCTCGTCCAGGTTCACAGTCTCGTGTGGGTGGGACCTGCTCCTTCAGACAAATGTCCACTTCCCCCTTTACACCTACCACCTCAAATTCGAGTCTATGGGTTATCTGAAATGGGGTGTCACACCACCAGTTAGGGACGTAATGAAAACATATGGAGCCCATCTCTTGGATCAACTCATTACATCTTTTATTCTCTAGCCACAGGGCATCTGTCAGCAGCCTGGAGCAGTTACCACCCTGATAATAATACTAAACCTTTCCTTTCCCTGTAAGGCCAGCTGGTCTAGGATGTGCTACCTTTTTTCACTATGTTTTTTTTTTTTTTTTATCCTTGTAATAGTCTCTTATGAACGCTCCCATTCCTTTTTATTCTGTGTCATTTTGGACTATTTTTATTAACTCCCTTTTTATGCCTGATGATAAATTCTCATTTTGCTTACCCATTTTTCCAAAAACCTACCAAAGTCCCAACTTCCACCTGACTAAATGGAAGTACTTTAGTACTCTTCTTTTCTATTGTATTTTGACGAAAAACTGAAATAACCATCTAACGCTTAGTTCAGTAGATTTATTTTGAGTATACGTAATTCCTTAGAGGAGAAACAGTTTCGAAATTAAAAAACATAGGCATAAGTTTCAGGATTGTACAAAGATGAGAGCCCAAATCCAACACTGTCTTATATCGCAGTGAAGGAGCTACCATACCTAATTCAATGTCAACCTTTTCATTTGTATTCTAGTTATTGTTAAATAGCTAGTGGGTACTTTGGATTTAAAAATTAGAAATTAGATATCTGGAGCTGTGATTTTTAAGATTACAAGACAGTGTAAGTAAGCTTATTTGGCCCAACTTGACCACACTTATTAAACATCCCAAATGGGATTATGGTACACGTATTATTAGGTCGAACATATGAAACTGTCACAATTCAACCATTTTTGACTTCCTCCAAACGGGCACTTTCATGTGGCTCAACGCAGACACTATAAATAAACACGTGTAGATATTAAACTATTTTACAGATGTAACTTTCTTCCAGCCCTAGCCTGGCTCTCCTTCCAGACCCTGATTTCCCAGGTGATACAGGACCCTGGAGGAGAGGTTTCAACGTGGGAGAGATGAGTTAACGTGAAGACAACCACGGCTTTCAAGGAGGCACGTGGGCCCCCAGGGGAGGGCACCATCTATCTGAGAGAGAACTTCACCAACATACACAGATACCGAGCTACCCTGAGGATTGAAATATTGCCTTTGACGTTGGGAAACTGAAGATCCCCCCACCACCCCCATTTTTAAATACAGGACTTGGCCACCTTTGAGTGAAGCTGGTAAGACAGACCTGGGACCCCCAGGGAAAATGCCTTCTAGTTTGTTTGTGCCCTAGGCAACTTTCTTCAAGAAGAAGCTTTCAATCTGCCTGGCTTTTTTAAGTCCATTCTGGATCCCAGGTGGTAACTAGTGGACCAGCTATCCCCAGAGAACCCCAGCCATGGCTATCAGTAAACCCATCATGAGGTCTGTGTTGAAAATGGAAAAAGAAAAGAGGAGAAAGAGAGAGAGAGAACCATTTCAGCTTGAATTCTAGACCTGTCATGTTTAGCTGTGTGCTATGGAGCAGGTCAGTTGACATCTCTGAGCTACTTTTCTTAGAAGGTCCCGCCCGCCATGTCTGCCTCACAGTGTAGGGCTGAGTGAGAGGAAATGTGTGAGAGTGCTGTGTACACTGTACGTTGTCCGGGGGCTTTGCCAATGCTGAGCATCATTACTTGGCCAAACGCCTGACAGACAACACTGGTCCTCACACAAGCAGCTCTGGTCCCTCCAAACCCACACGTAAGCCCCAAGTTCTCCCTGCCTCAAGTCCTCTGGGTGCGAGAGAACTGCGGGGTTAGGGCAAAGCTCTTACCACCCCGCTCAGCTTTTCACTCTTTATACACTTTACTTTTTCCTTTCCACGAAGTGTTTTACTTCAGCCATATTTTTTTTCTACTTTAGAAAGCCAATAAGAATTAATCAATCAGTAATTGCATTGATGGGGAAAAACTAATAAAAGTAGAACCATAACAGGACTTGAACTTAATAACTTTGAAATATAAAGGGGAGACTTTATCCATGGGAATTTACAGATATTATTTGGTCGCCAGACAGCTTCCATATTTCTTCATTACTGCAATACAAACATAAGAAAGACGGAGGAAAACACTCCATATAAGTGCTATAAATTTTGAGCTGAATTCCCTAGCCCATAACATGGTAGTCATCCAAGGAATTTTTTTTTTATAAAATCAGGCTTAATTTAGTGTATATTTTGCTTCTTCAACAAAAAATGTGGAATAGCTAAGTTTAAGAAAATATTTGTGCTATCTCCCCTTTTACAAATAAGATAACTGTCAAATGTCTTTTTTTCTTTTAACTTGCTAAAGTAGGGTACAGTTTTCAAAGTCTCCCTACACCCAAATATTAACTTTTGTAACCCTTCATTCATTGTGTTACTTCTCAAAGGTCTTCTTATGTCCTATTAAACAGAAAGAAGGACCAGGATTCAGGTTTCCCTCCTCTATTTCTGGTCCTTTATTTCTTACTTTCCTAGGTTTAGATATGAAGTGTCCTTTTGCTGCTTAATTCCCACCTGACCCCTCCGTACAGGCTTTCTATTCTTCCTTCCCTTTTAAAAAAACAAATCGGTCAGTAAATTCCCTTTCTGTCTTTAAGAAAACCTGTCAAAATTGACCCTTCACTTCTGATCTAGCTCTTTCAAATCCTGGTTCTGCGAGAACTTGGGCATGTCGCTGGATTTCTCTAAACCTGGTTCCCTTCTTGTATGAAACAGTTCAAGGAGATGATGCCACAGGCCCCTTCTAGCCCTAAAAGTTTATGAGTCTATTTTCATTGGTTTCATTTTCTCTATCAGCTGCTTTAAAAGGATTCATTCCCTCCACTACCACTCCCCGTGATTATTCTTCCAGCCTTCACCTCTGTCATCCACGCTTACACATTCTGTGAAAACTACTTTATTCCCGTTGCTTTACTGCAGCTTCTTTTGGAATAACTGGGCTTCTTCATCGTCACTGGGAAAGGGCTCTCCCGCACGGTCACTCGCTGTCCTTGACTCTCCTGGTGTCTTTCATGCTAAGCATTCTCAGTTTCAATCCTCTTCAACCAGGACCTTGTGAACATTATCCTGTCCTAATTCTCTCTGATCACTTTTTTCAGCGTGAACTTTAAACAGATATTCCTGGGCATCCCACCCCGGATGGTAAGTCCAGAAGAAAAGGATCAGCTCTAGGAGAGACAGGTGAGAAACAAAACTCTCTCTCTTTTAGCCACCCTGAAAAACCTACACCAGGTGCTCTATTTTCTGAGAAAGAGACCCTTTAGAGATGGCCTTTCCCACACTAGACCCAGGTACCTCGGGCCCACTGATGATTCTCTTTTATTGTTTTCACATTCATATGACACCTTATCCTCTCTAAACTTCATTTCCTATTTAGTAAAACAGCTTTAATGCAGCCTTTCAAAACTGTCTCTCCATTTTCTCCAAATGATCAATTCCCCTAATTAGATTAGTTAATCGACGCTAATGATCAGGAAAGAGTCACATTCACTGATCTGATAGAAATAGGATAGGCTTTGAATACAGAACTTCTTAGGTTCAAATCCTCTCTCTGCTTCTTTGGAGATGTGTGACTTGTAGCCAGTTTACTGAATTAACAGGTAAGGTTACAGGCCTTTTAAGGAACTTGAAAAAGAGTTCATTAATTTTTTGAGAGTCTGAATTTCTCTAAGCCTTATAAAAATCCCAGCGGTAGATACTGCTTCCATTTAACAGTTGAGGAATCTGAGGAACAGAGAGGCAGAGCACCCTGAAGGAGATTTCAGAGCCAGTGATGGAGCAGAGCGGGAATTCGAAGCCCAGCCATCGGGCTCACGCTCTACAGCAGAATTCCACTCTACCTCTAAGTAAATCTCTCCCTCTCAGCTTGAACTGGCTCACCTGCACAGCTGAGGATGCCATTTTCTTCGTGGTGCTGTTGGAGGGATTGGGGATAACGTGTCCACAACATGGAGCACAGCGTCTGCCCCATAACCAGCTTCCAGTCCCTTGTTTCCCGCTTTCGGCTCACCCCTTCTCAGTCATCTTTGCTAATTCCTTCTCTTCTCTCCTCTTTTAACTTTGAACAGGGCTTGGTCCTCGGCCCGGTCTTCATCTCATCCAGGATCACGACTTTAAATCCTATCCATCTGTATAATGACGACTCCAAAATTCATCTTTAGCCCAGACTCATCTCCTGAGCTTTTTTTCATATTGATATAATTGCCTACTTGACATTACCACTTGATTTCTAATAAACATCTCAAAATGACTATATCCAAATCTGTTCTACCTACAGCCTTCCACTTCTCAATTGGTGGCAATTCCATCTTTTCAGTTGTTTAGTGCAAAACTCTTGAATTTATCCTCAGTTACAGGTAGAACTGTGTCTCCCCTCCACCCCGCCCATCCGCCCACGATGTTGAAGTCCTAAATTCCTAGTACATGTCATTGTGACCTTATTTGGATGTAATGTCTCTAAAGATGATCAAGCTAAAATGAGGTCATTGGGCTTCCCTGGTGGCGCAGTGGTTGAGGGTCCGCCTGCCGATGCAGGGGACACGGGTTCGTGCCCCGGTCCGGGAAGATCCCACATGCCGCGGAGCGGCTGGGCCCGTGAGCCATGGCCACTGAGCCTGCGCGTCTGGAGCCTGTGCTCCGCAACGGGAGAGGCCACGGCAGTGAGAGGCCCGCGTACCGCAAAAAAAAAAAAAGAAAAGAAAAAAAAAAGAGGCCATTGGAGTGAGTCCTAATCCAATATCCTTATGCAAAGGCAGATTTGGACACAGAGAGACATGAGCAGACGGAAGACAGTGTGAAGACACAGGTCCACAGGTAGGATGCCATCTACAAGCCAAGGAATGCCTGAGGCCACCGGAAGCTCGGGGAGTCACGGGGAGCAGATTCTCCCTCACAGCCAGCAGAAGGGACCATCCCGGCCGACATCTCGCTTTCAGACTTGCAGCCTCCAGAGCTGTGGTTCACGGTACCCAGTTTGCGACACTGTGACGGCAGCTAGGAAACGAGCACCGTCTCCTGCTTCCCTCTGTCTTAACGCCACATACAGTCTTACAGCACATCTCCTCGGCTCTGCCCTCCACACGTATCCACAACCGGGTCCCTCACCCCGTCTTTGCTACCACGGTGGCTGAATGCCCTCGCCTCTCCCTGGGTCCCTGCAACGGCCTCCTACCTAATCCCCCTGCTTTCACCTTGGTCCTCTCCCTACGCGTCTTCTCCAGAGGAGTCAGTGATCCTCTTAAAACACAGGTGAGCTCGGGTCACTTGCCTGTGCTCAAAACCACCGGTGTTTTCCACTGATGTTAATTTATTCCACTCAGAGTAAAGTGCCGAAGCCCTGACACGGGCTCATGAAGCCCTAGACGATCTGACCCCTCCCCCTTACGCTGCTGCAGCCCCAGCAACCCCTGTCCATGCGTGAACATACCACGCACGCTCCTGCCTCCCGCCCCTCAAGAGAACCTGACTCCGGGCTCCCAGCCGTGCCCACGCTCCCAGGGCCAAGCACTGAGCAAAAGGCAGGCGTGTTTGAGCCAGGCCGTTCCTTCTGCGTCTTGACCCCTCTCGTGAGAGGTTTTGCTCACGGGCTTTCCACGGGTCTGTCTGAAACCTGCTCAGAGCTGCAGGACAGTCTGAGGCTCTTGTGAGCCAATCCCTCCCTGTCTCCTTTCCCAGGAATGAGATCAGCACTGCGGCCCGAAGGTTCTCTCTCCTCCTCCTGTCTAGCCTCACTTCCGTGCTTCACAGGCATCTCCCCCTTTGTTCTTCTGCTCTTTCCTCTTCCCGGAATGGTCATCCAGTTACCTGTCAGGCGGACTACATCCTCTCTTCAAGCCTTAGCTTACACATTACCTTCTTAGCGAGGCACCCCTGACCTCCACGGAAACAGCATTCCACCTCTGTCTTCCTTGCTCTGATGCTGTGGTTTCGTTCTACTTTTATGTTTTTTTTCAACTTGTCACTTTCTAACTTGCTATGATTTATTTATTATGTTTACGGTTTGTTTTCCATACCCTCCCGGAGAATGTGGGAATTTTCTCTTTCTTTTTCTTTTCCACTGATGAATCCCAGTACCTAGACCAGTGCTGGCAAATTAAAAACATTTTAAAATTGATACATTCCAGTGATTTGCACATATGTTTACAACTCTACTGCATATGTTGCAGGAGGAGGGATCTAAAGGTAGCTATTCTATCAGTTATGTCAGGCTCTTAATTTTGATGTAGTGCCATTACTGTTGATATGATCACGTACCACAGCCCAGATTGCCTTTCTTACAGTCCATTTACAGGTTTTGATTCCAGTTTGGTCCGTAAAAATGTTACTCCACCTTGGTTACTAATGGACTGGATTTGTACCTCTAGGTCTACTTAACACATCCCCTCCAGTCAGAGAGGCCTTTCGGCAAAACTTCTCTTCTTTGTAGAAAGCAGGTGAATCAGTGAATGTGTACAATGAGCCATGAATTTGAACCTCAATCCACAGGCTCAGTAAAGCACAGAAAACTGCATTTCCCTGTTTTCTGTATATCAGCTTAGTTCTGAATGCAACACACGATATCCCTGCGGTCAGCAGGTTCAACCTCCGCCAAGACCGTGTGGAGGCCCTGGGTCTTACGATCGCAATAAGATGCTGGAGAGGTCCCTGCCATCACTGGGTACCCGTCTATGATATCACCCCAGCCGCCTGGTCTTACGTTTCAGGTCTTTGTGACCTGGAATTTGAGAATTTTTAGGGAGACTGGAGTTCATTGTTAGAAATTCAGCCTCCTTAAAAGGTCCAATCCAATCATTCTCTCTGGGATCTTTCTGGGGAACACAAACTAACATTTCAATGTTGACACTTCAATAATTTATTCTACTTCTAATGATGGAGTAATGAGTTTGTGTTCTTTATTTAGTTTAAAAACCAGTATAGTTTCTCTACAGCAGGTACTTGAAGGAAAGGTGGAAGGCATCACAGACCTGGTTGGGGAAGCAGAGGCAGAGAAAGGATTCTGAGTAAGAAATGCTCAGAAGTCTCCCCATGGTTCCTGGTTCGCAGGAAATGGCTCGACGAGAGCAATGGAAGAAGAGGTGAGAAGGGGAAACTGGCAGGGGGTGAGTGACCTTGAGCGCCAGTCAGAAGAGGTTGGGTTGATTCATAGGCAATAAGAAAGCCCTGTAAATGCCGGGTGAGGAAAAGGGGACATGAGTGTCCTTGTGCTTTAGAAAGACCGACCCTGCACTGGGTGTGCTGTGCTGCTGTTGGTGAACCCAGCAGTGACTGTGATAATCCAGATGGAGGTGAGCACACCTCGAAGATAAAGGGCAGATGGGAGATACATGAGCAGACTGAAACAGGAAGGAGAAGGAAGGAGATTAGCACGAGTAACAAGGAGGCCGTGACCCTGGAAGGCCAGGGAAAGAGCGTTCCCAGATCCAGGCGTGGAGAGTGACATGTGGTGATGGCTTTGTCAGAGAATTGGTCCCTAAAGATGTGCACGTAGTACTTGTTACTATTATTACTGGTCTATGACCAAAGATTTTCTGATTTAAGCCAAGGAACTTATAAGCCACACGTATTTGTAAAAAGTGAAACAACTACACTGGTGGGAGTGACAGCAGGGCCCCTGCCCACACCCCTTCGGGCACTCGCTGTCCTGTACGGGCTCCTCACTGCACCTGCCCTCCCCGTCTGCCCGAGGGTGGTGCGTGGCTGCAGGGGTGCGGCAGGAGAATGGCAGGATAGGCCGGGTGCCGTGCAGTTGAGGCGCCTGGGGGAACCTGAGCCAGCGGCACAAGGGAAACGGTGGACAAAACACCGTAGCTTCCTTGCCCTCGGGTGGGGCAACTCTGGAATGCTCCATGCAGTCCCTTAGAGGTCCCCAGCAGGGTTCCTCGGAAGCCTCTTAAGGTCCCCAAGTTATCACCTCTTGATTGAACCTTCTGTTTCCCTCTTCCTTCCACCTCACTTTTCCATTTCCCTCCAAGGGCTTCCTGACATCCCTTTCCAATTAAACCACTCAACTCTTGCCTCAGGGACTGTTTCTAGGGAAACCTAAAACAAAAGACATCAGACAGTTTCAAACATTACACACAGTACTTGTGACAACCAGGTTCCATGAGCCCAGAGCCCGGCTCGCCGCACCTCTCCTGGCCAGGCCCCATGCCCTCTGCTTTCCAAGACATTCGCCCCAGAATGTCTTAAGCCAGTTCCCCCCAAACCGTCTCGTGTTTATATCTGATAGCTCACTTTTCTTAGTACCGATGGCTTCTGTTACTGGTAGCAGCGTCCAAAGGAGGCCCTAACCCCCAATAACTTTTATTTCTGGTTTAAAAATGGGGGAAGCCTGGTAACCACTGGTTTGTTCTCTGTATCTGTGAGTCTGTTTCTGTTTCGTTATTTTCATTCCTGCGTTTTTTTATATTCCACATATAAGTGAAAACATATGGTATTTGTTTCTGTCTGACGTATTTCACCAAGTACAAGAGGATTAAGAGGTACAAACTACTCGGCGTTAAAATACTACTACTGTTAGGGTGTGTTCCCAGACACCCACTGCTTCCTGTGACTTTCACAGTGGAATTGTATAATTGGGTTCCACCAGGTAAGTCACGGCTTCCTTCCTGGCTTTAGGATTTCTGCACTGAGCTTTGCCGGGTGGGGATGGGTGGGAGTAAAGGTACAATGGTAGGCTTGGCTGGAAAGAGTAAAGAATGTAATAGGTGGACGTGGGGAAGATGCAATTATTACTTTGAAAGCAACCCTACCTGCTGTTTTTGTTAACCTTCCTAAGTCCATCAGATATTTATGACCACAACTGCATGCAAACAGCCAGGAATTCTTCCAGGTTGGCCGCCTCAGGGCTTTGGATGACGATGCCACTTCCTGACTTTCTTGCTCTTTTTCACTCTCTCCCCCCACCCCCACATCCTTGTTTATTTCTTTAATCAATATATTTTGAGCGCCTCCTGCATGTCAGGCACCGTGCTAGGTGCAGGGGATAAAGAAGGAAACAGAACAGACCTAATTCCTGTGCTTCTGGGGCTTGACCTGTTCTTTGCAATTCCATTCCTGGTCTAAAAACACTACCTGTTGTATTGCATAATAAACACTCACTCTATGATAATTATTTTAGCCTCCTGAATATCACTTACAAATCACCAAGAAGGAAGCTGTGGCATAGAAAACTTTAACCTCCCACCACCCCAATTTTGGGGGCATTTGTTGTAGGGTATGCATTTGTAGCTAACAAAAAATGGAGTTTATTTCTATTTATTTTAAATTCTCCAAATACATGGTACGGAGCAAACCCAAGAGTTATTCTTTTGGTCAAAGGCAGGCTGGCAAACCATGATTTGAGGGGCCAGCAGCAGACAAGGCCGAGAAATGCTGAGACAAAATGCACGTGGGGGAACAGATAAAGGAAACCCACGGGGCCTCTGTAACTCTGAGGTGATTAAGTGGGCCCCTGAAATAACTTTAAAATGTAGACTTTAAAAGATATATCCTATGGTCACATAAAGGAGGTGGTTATGAATCTGATGGGGAGAAAGATTCTCAAGGAGAGTTCTGAAAACTGATGTTAAGCAGATGCATTACCTTTCGGATTGAACCCTAGGAAGTGAAAGTTTTAAGATGACAGACAAAAGAGTATTTTTTTTCTTTTATCTTGATCGTTGGGATAAAGTTTCTATCAAAAACTTCTAAGGTGAGCAATGATGAAAATAATTTTAGGTAGGTCAAAAAGTTTCATTATACGCTGTGTAGCCTTTTAATAAATATGCCACAGAAATTGACATGAATTATAATTCGGTTTTACATATATTGGAAATTTCACGTATAACGATAATTTGTACACACATTTTAATGCTCACTATTATTTAAATGACTTCTGGTAATTTAGATTTAGGAATCAATGAAAGTCATATAAAACATATGCCTAGAAGAATACGATTTAGCTTTTATACTAAGCAAGTGTTTGAGATAAGGGTGTTAACTGGAAGCTATCAGTTATAGCTCAGAGGGTTGCTTTCTGAAATTATTCTAAGTGGAGCAAATGAGGAGCTGTTTTTGAAAGTTATTTTATAATTAAAATCAGGCACAAAGTAACAATTCTATTTATTTCTCTAAACCTCGTTTACTTGAATCTTGTTAATAAATAAAAAACACAGCTTAATGTATCTTTCATTTAAATCAGGTAACAAATTAAGTTCTGAGTTTCCTAATTGTTACTTGTCAGGTAGTAGCCAAACTTGCAAAATGTTTACCTACCTGGATGAGATTTCTGCAAAGTGAGAAACAGACCTTCCATTTTAATATAGTTACTGAAATCACAGCACCTTATTTGGTTTGGCACCTACAAATTCGTTGTGTATTTTAACGCGATAGATCCCAGTATCTTTGCCGTGAAACGCTGGTAGACTTCATTTAGAAAATTTTACTTATCTTACAGATTTAGGTCTCCTAAATTCATCTGCATCCTAAAGTCTTTCCTTATGTAGATGGACAAGACCGGAATTACAGCTAATGCTCATGATATGTGTCGTACGTGAAAAATATGTCCTGTGTCATGCATTTCACGGAGGCAGAAAGTTGAGAAAGACTGATGAAAGCACCATATCCTACCATGTTTAATGGTCACTATATATCGATATTCCAGTTTTAAAGAGCAACTCAGAAACATTAAATAACTTGACTCAGGTCATATGATAGGGAAAGGGGTTAAATTCGAATTTTCCAGTCTTAACTATAAGAGCTTTCAAAGAACCAAAATATTTGCAAGAATTGTTAGAAAACATAAAGGACTTTGCTAATTTTTAATAATTGGGGTAAAGTTTCCAAGCAATTATCAGTAGATATCAATTTTAGTCAATACTTACAACATTAGCAGTAGAATAATACGCTTAATTGGATTTTCTGGATCTCCAACTTCTCATTCCTTGTTTTGAAGTTAAAAATATATAAGCTAATATCAAGTTTTAAAAAGAAATATATACACACATATATATATGCGCACGTGTGTGATGTGTGTGTATATGTAATGATTCCAATTTTATTTTTAAAGGCAGTAACAACAGTTATCAGGAGGTCTACTCTCCTAATAAATTTTTAACTGTATAATATACAATAATTTTGACTATAGGTACAATGTTGTACAGTAGATCTCCAGGACCTATAATCCTATATATCTGAAATTTTATACCTGTTGAATGGAAAAAAATACTCTGAAATAGTAACAATGATTACCTGTGGGTGGCATGATCATTAGCCATTTTTCCTCTCATTAAAAAATAATTCTGTATTATATGTGGTTTTCTTTTTGGTCGACTGCACTACTACCATTCTAGATGCTTTTCATCAGTGGGCTTTTGTTTCATGAGCCAAGATAAAAATGCTTAAAGTGAAACAAAGAAGCAAGCAAAGAGATAGGCTCTGTCTTTGCTTCTCGCCATTGACAGAGGCACCATCTCGGATTAAGTGATTCCTAACCCAGAGGTCCCCAACATACCTCAATGGCACATGACCTTCACCTGGCAACAGCCAACAACAAACCCCAGTATGGCTGGACAGGACCTACTGGGGACGGCCAAGCCTGGTACTTGCCAGCCGAGAAGGGAGGCACAGGCTCTGGGCACAAGCCTGGTACTTGCCAGCCAAGAAGGGAGGCACAGGCTCTGGGCAACCACTTTCAACTGTAGATGCCGAAGGACATGTTAGTCCAGGATAGATCTCTCCAAAGTGTGGCATCTAGAGGTCTCCATCCAGGTTCAGAGAATGAAGTGGCTGGATAACTTCCATCCATCCTTACGGACTGAGAGGCAGAAGGACCAAAGTGGTCCTCTGGTACCCAGAATACTGGGACCTGAAGGTAACCTGTCAGCTCACAGCAAGGCGCAAACCAGGGAACTAGAGCTTAGGAGCAGAGCCCCAGTCTTTGTGAGGGGGCTGGAGAGGGTAAGGCACCATCCCTATCTTTGGAGAGGTTGAGTTTGGGCCTTAAAACGAGGCAAAAGCCCACTTATGTCAAGTGAAGCGCTGGGACTCGCTCAGGCTGGCAGCCTGAATGGGTTTAATCACGTTGTCCTCAGTCCGGAATTGGGCCGGCTCAGCCTTTTCAGTGGCTCTGAGCAGGCAGAATCCTACCTCCCCTTATTTACTGAACAGCAATGAAACATTTCTCAGGTTTGAGTTTGTGCTGTACCACAGGGAAAATTTAACCGGGCTCTCTTCTTCCTCCTAGGGAGAAACGGTAAGCCTGTGGCAAAGCCCACGGCAGCAGGAAAAGGGATGAGGACCCAGGCGAATGCCCTTTATCCCATGGAACGCAAGTGTGGAAAAGGCAGACGATCCTGTTTAAAGACTAGATTTGCTTTATGGTGAAGGGAAGCTTGATAGATTTGAAACTGGTTCTAGAAATTGAACACTCTCTAAAAATAATAGTAGCAACTAACATGTATTGGGTCATTTATTGCGTATCCTCCACATTCTAGGCACTGCTCTAGGCATAGCACATGCAGAACTCAGGGCACCACAAAAATCCTGAAAAGCAAATCTTATCACCTCAGTCTTACAGAAGAGGAAACTAGGTAAGATCCACGAGACAGGCGGCCGGCTGGACCAATACTAAACGCCATTCTTCCTGTTTCCAAAGCTTGTGCTGCCTGTTACGATGCTTTGAGCATCTCAAATGAGACGGAAAAGTCGAGGAGAAGCGTGGTATGCCCAAATATCCAAATCACCTCTGTAATTATAGCTACTGGACAGGCCAGGAGTGGAAAGCCTTTCATCCAAAGCGTCTGCTACTGAGACAGCGGCATTAAAGATATTTTAAAAGGGTCGGTGTGGCAAGGGAAGAGCTAGCTGGAGAGGGAGAGGGGGGAGGGCGGCAGGGAGAGGGAGAGGGAGAGAGGGAGAGAGGGGAAGAGAGGGAGAGAGAGAGGGGTATCTCATCAACAAAGAGAAGGAGATTATTATAGATACTAAAGATATGGAACAAAATGCACTGCTTAACTCTTATTTGGGTCCTGACTTAACCTATAAAAAGACATTTTTCAGACTATCAGATACATTTCACTGTGGACTGAATGTTAGCTGATATCAGCCACTTATTTTGTGATAATGGCAAGGTGGTATTATAAAAACAAACAAGTGATAACGAAGTGTCCTTATCAACACTTTCTTTTAAAGTATTTGTGGTTGAAATTAGTTGCTTTAAGGTTCTTTAGCAATAAATACATAACAAATAATGTAGAGGGAATAAATGAAACAAGGTTGGCAAAATGCACTCACTACTTTTGTATATACTTGACAACGTCCTTATTAAACTTTAAAACATTCAGGGCTTTTATCATCTTGTTCAAAGTACCCACCCCTCTAAGTAAGATGTCCTGGGGCATCTTATCCATGGAGAGAAGCAGGAGTACAAAGGATCAAATGCTCTGAATGTGACTTCTGTGATCGCTCTTTTCCCTTTTTTTCAGTAAGAAGTAACATTTCACTTTTTCCTCGGACTCCAAAGACTGATTACGACCTGTTTTTACCTACGTAAATGAACTTATTTTCATACTTCGGTAATTAAATTTTTACAACAGCAAACTTGTATCAGGAAATATTTAACAGAAGATGTAAGCTTTTTAAGGTTGAGAATTTTATTTTTAACTTTATGTTCTGACTATAAATCTTCTAAGAACTGTTCATAGGTTTCATTGGCTTAGGGACTTCCGGTTGTCAAGAAAAATCCCGAAGGTCATTTATACAATCACCATATTGAACTTTTTCATGAAAGAGGGCTTGCTTTCCAAACAGAGACTCCTCAAATTCAACCAATCAAAGTAAATCTTTCTCCACGCTCTCCTTCCCTTTCCATTTTAATTTTCATGTTGCTTTCCGGAATGTTTGCCCCTCTATCTATGTTTACACTCTCACCTGTGGCAAATGCATGCTTTCTAGTTGAGTTCCTGCCGGCACTTGTTACGTGTTGACAATATTCAGCGTATGCAGTAAACAAATAACATCACATAGACGAGAAGGAGAAACTAACGCCACCAACATACAATAGCATGACGATTTTTTTCTATTTATATTAAGAAACTTATTAGAGTGTTGAGGGGGTGATGAAAGGGAGAAGAGAATCAAGGAGGGATGGCTGGGTTGGGAGAAAGCAATGCTACAGTCCTATACAGACACACGAATGACAAAAGGAAAGAACACAGCAAGACTTTTCTTCAAACAGAACGTGTATGAAAAAGCTCATTCAAGCTAGAGTCATCTGACACACACAAACAAAAGTAGCTGCCTCGAGACAGATACAGTAGCTTACCAGAGATGGAGGTTCTGAAAGCTCTGTAAAATTACCCCTCATCTTTCTTACACCCTAAGTCCATATCTTACTTTGTTGGTGGCTCAACCATTTCCAGAGAGACTGTGGCCAGGAGCGATGGAGCAAATGTCTCTACGGCCACCAACTAAGGCAAGAGAGACTTCTATTTCCTGAAACCATCTTGTCAGAGGCCCTAATCAGTCTATTTCCGCCCCCCCCCCCCAAGGTACATATCCTACCCTTCAATCTTTGGAGGCCTTTTAGGAGAGACATCATAAAATCAAAAGGTCATTGCTTTAATCTGAATCAACTCAATACAAAATTTCAGAAGAGGTCAGGGCTCTTGGATTTTTTTGGGCTGTCTCAGACGTAGTGTTTTTTTCTTACATTGAGTGTAAAACACCCCATAAAACGTAACAGAAGAGTGAGTAGGGCATTCAGCCTTGACCTGTATCTTTTAGGGCTTATCTTCCTAGTGTTACGATCCAAAATGAATTACTCGTAACACACAGAGCTCTGTTTTATAAATTCCTTGTGAATACCTAAAGTGATTATTTCTCTTTGCACCTACTCATACAACAAGCATCCATGAAGTTTTAATTATCTCTTCTCACCAAGCCTTTCATCTTTGTGTTCTGTCCACTGCCAGGGGCCTTGGAAGACAGAGACTTAGATTTACTATACACAGTGGACTGAAGGACTTACTTTGAGCCATACAGGTTCAGACCTTGTTGACTGAAGCTCTGAGGCCAACACACTCCTACACGCAAAAATTCCAATTCTCCCTGAATTCAAATGACTATATTTTCCTTCGGGGATCAGAGTCAAATTTGGCCTGCAGTGTCTGTATCCCTTCTAGAATGGAAACTCGATGATATCAAACTTTAAAGACAGCTTTCTTTGTTCTTCGGGACAAATTCAGCTTTGAAATTTAACAAAAAATATTGCCTTATGCAGGCACTGGCTCTAAAGGATTATACAAAGACTAAGAGAGAGGGAGAATGAGAGCAAAGAGTGAAGGTTAGAAAACAAAACATGTGCAATTAGAATCTTCTTTCTATTCACCTAGTCATTGACTTATTTTAATGTATTACTTGTCTTACTGAAACAGCATTGCTTTGAGTTTTGTTTGTTTATAGCTCCTGAAGGATTGAGCTCCCCATCTGTTTGACACAGCTCTTGTACAAGTGGTACGGCCAAATCTAGTTATTTCTCTTGCTACAGTGGTATATGCTGTGTCTTCAGAGGAAATCGATTCTAAAATGTATTCAAAGAAACCTGTTCACCATCCATGTCAAAGCATTCAATAAAATAAACTTCCCTGTCTGGAAAGTCTTGAGATATATTCGAAATTGAGGGTTGGAATAAAACGGTAAGAACTGCTCTCACTGGAGTAGCCGCAACAGTTCAGTATCAAAGAAAATCACTAATCACTCCATAGATAGATGCAGATTCATTTAAAAACCTTTATGTACCACTTATTTAGTTTTATTTCATTTCCTTCAGTCTACAGTTTGATCAGGAAATTGGTATTTGAGTACTGGCATTTGAATTTTGAGATGCTAAAAACCTGGCAAGAAAAAAGTGCCTCTTATTTTAAGCATCACTTGAGTATCTTGTATACAGTTAGCTGTGACTGTAAGCTTTACTTTGGAGGCAGAGAGCAAGCAGCTAGTGTGTGTGTGTGTGTGTGTGTGTGTGTGTGTGTGTGTGTTTGCGTGCATGCGTGTGCGTGTGTGTGTGTTTAAACGCGGTCATCACGCTATACAACTTAGGCTGGTTTGTTTTTTCACATGTAAGATAATGGGCTTTTAAGCTGTACAGCTAGATATTGTTTGGCTTCGATACAACCTGTTTTATCCAAACAAAATTCCTTTCCTTAATCCCTTCAGCTGGGGAGCAAACTTTCCTACGTGACGTCCACTACAAGGAACAGAGACAACAATCCCCCAGCAATCCCCCAGCAATCCCCCAACAATCCCCCAACAGGCTGGCACGTATTGCGTTTGACTGTATGACGTAGAGAAGACAGATGCTAAGTCACAGTATAAAAAGTGGAGGGATCGGATCTGCCGACCCATCTTACAAGTATTTTACTGAACTATGTGCTATTAATAAGATTCTGGAATTTGGATTTTGGCTGACATTTTCAAACTTCATTTATGTGATAAAAATGATTTGGATGCATTAAAATTAGAGTGGAAGAGGCAATTAGAATAACTTAAAATACAGTACGAGTATTCTAGGTGCCTTCTTAGGTCTAATTTATGTTAGCTATATATACATATAGATTGGGGTACTACCTCAATAGAGTTTAACCTGCCTCTAAACTGTCTTCTTCCAAGTGGTAATGTAGTTATTGTGAAAATTATAATCTGACCATGTCAGTAAACTAGTGTCTTTCTTCCTTTCTTCTTTTTTCTTTACTTTTTGTGTTGAAGTACAGTTAATTAACAACATTGTGTTAGTTCAAGTGTACAGCAAGGCGAGTCAGCTATACATATATATATATATTCTTTTTCAGATTCTTTTCCATTATAGGTTATTACAAGATATTGAATATAGTTCCCTGTGCTCTACAGTAGGGCCTTGTTGTTTACCTATTTTATATATACTGTGTGTTTCTGTTAACCCCAATCTCCTCATTTCTCTCTACTCCACCCCGACTGCTATCTCCTATTTCTTCCTTTTTTTTTTTTCTTCCTTCTTTTTTTTTTCTTCTTCCCTCTATCTCTCAATCTGCTCTGGGTTTTAATTTAACATCTTCACTTACACTGAATAAGGATTTTGGCTTAAAATTTAAATTTTATCTTTCCAACACCAATATTAATAGGTCACCATTAATATACCATCAGGAGGTCGAGAATGGAGCCAGCAAGATTTTTACTCTTTCAAAGGATATGTCTAGAAGTTGTATGAACCAACCTTTTGAAGTATCCCAAATAACAGAGTTTTTCTTTTTTTAGAAAATCCTGGAGAAAATAATAGGTTTTTTGTTTTTTGTTTTTTTTTTATAAAATCACTGTTCAGATATCTTGAAAAACATTAAAAATTAAAAAAAATTATGTTTGGTAACTTGAAAAATAATTTTTTTTTCTCCATCCAAATTTGACTGCAATGATCCCACTCAATTTTAAATGGTAGAAATGCACCGTATAAACAACTGGAAATAGTTGCATACTCCCACTGAAGCCTGGCTTACGCACGTGGTGGTGCTTTAGTTTTTTCCTTTATTTTGCTCAGTGCCAGCATAGAAGGGAGGATATAAGTTGCTAGCAGGCATCAGGCAGCTTTAAGCAATGGGCACAGTGGTTCCAATTATTTTAAGGTCGTACGTGCCCATGGAAAATTGCTAACACATCTACTTATTCCTAATTTGGGTCTCACTGTTCCTAAGTAGCTTCATCATACCCCTCTGAGCAGGCCCTTTGCACCCCTGGGCTAAATCAGACATCCAAAGTCATCTATTCACTCGTGCGGTGTCACCATTAGCAATCTGCAGTGGCTGTCACAGAGCTCTGTGATCAGCAGGGAGTATTCTGCATGACCAGGGTTGCTGGAGAGAGAATGCAAAAATAACCTTCTGGGAGAAATAAAATATGGAATGAAATCAGTACTTTAAAAAAATACATGTTCAAGTAAGCTTAAAAGCCCGTTTATTATACTTCTGTACTAAAAAGTATATATAATCATTTTATGAGCAGTTGATGGCTTGAAACCGAGGCCGTCTGTTCCAGTTACAGTATACACAAAATTACAGATGTTGGGAGATTTCTCCATTGTTCTACCAGAGAATACCAACCCTCTTTATTTAAAGGCCAGTATATCCCTAGGCAGATTGAGTTTCCATGCTGTTGATTCAGGGCCTATTTCAAGCAAGGGCTGCCGATATGTCAAAATGTATAGGGACTTTGTGATATATAGAGTTTTCCAAAGGACAGAGTGAGATCACCAGTCTTAATCCATTTGTGACTTGATTTAGATTTAAAGTTGCCCTCGAGAAATAGCTAGCTGGTATATAAGTGTGCTGAAATATTTTCCATTGAGATAGCTTTCTCCTTAACCTTCAGTTTTTTGATCATGAGTCACTAAAATTATCTTGAAAAACTGGGAAAACATAAGTCCTATTATTAACAGAACTCATTACGTTAGAATAAGGCAAAACAGCCTACTTACGATGAACAGTACCATTTTGAGTAATTTGTTCTTTTTGACATTTTCTAAAAGAATAGCTCTCCCTACATCAATGCTAAATAGATGGGAAAATATGACGTACAAGAATATATACAAATTGCATTTTAATTCCTATTTTTCTTTAAAAAATATGTCAAAGATAAATTTAACAGTGGTTTAAATATACATTTTGCTTCAAATGTTTAGGAAATGATGCCTAACACAGAGAAAAATAAAGCCATTAGTTTTCCATTTGCATAACTTGCCCTTGAACTTTACTTGACATTTCTCATTTGCTTTTGCAATATAAAGTCCAAGATTCCAGTTTAAAGGATATAAACATTAGGCTTTGTTTTTGCATTTTTAGGAGCTAGGCATTCATTTTTCTTAATGTGCTTTTTTTTTCTTTTTTTTTTTTGCGGTACACGGGCCTCTCCCTGTTGTGGCCTCTCCCGTCGCGGAGCACAGGCTCCCGACGCAGGCTCAGCGGCCATGGCTCATTGGCAGGCAGACTCTCAACCACTGCGCCACCAGGGAAGCCCTGTCCATTTTATATGGATAGTTTAAGTGCCAATTTAAGGTATATGGGTCTCACATCTACTACCTACACAAATTCCGTATATTCTTAATTCTGAAGCCTTTTAAGCAATTCTATTTGGATTATTTTACATGAGAATATGTCACCAAAGATACAAAATTTGTAATATGAATTAAAAATTTTTTTTCAACGTTTTCTTGGTATGTAAGTCACCCACCCCAGCACATGAAAAGAGAGAAAAAGAAGAAAAAAAATCATCGCAGGAGGCTGTTATGCAGGTGATGTACTAACAAAGCTGGATACCCTTTGTTGCTTTAATGGAACCCTGGATTTATTAAATTTATTAACTGAGTTTAGAATTAAGCATTTAATTTTATTCCCTTCTGTCTCCCTTGCTGCCCCTCCCTTACTTTCACCTTCTCCCCTTCCTTCTTTTTTCAAAGGTATTGAGCAGTTCCTGTTGTAACAGGGATTATCTCAGAAGCTGGACGACAAGGTTATTAAAACAGAGGCCTGCCCCTGCCTTCTGGGAACTTAGTCATTCAGGGAGAGAGATGGACGGTCGACAGATACTCACAGATTCCTGTAATTACAAAGTGTGACAAGGGCCAGGGCAAAACCTACTGGGACCAGGAGTGAGTATACCGGGACACCCAATTTAGATGAAGAGTCGAGGAAAGTCTTCTTTGAAGTGACTTTTGCATTTAGTTTAGTGTATGATTACCAAACAACAATAACAACAATATTGGGGGAGATATAATAGGTGTAGGGTTTCATACTTGGTTCTGAAATTAAAATTGATAACAATAACCTTTAAATAAAACCTAAATTCCGAAAACAAAACAAAACATCTGAAGGTATGACTCCTGTCCCAAAGGATCTTTATACTTGTATATCATATTTGTACTTGTTATACTTGTATATTATAATGCGGTTAATGAATTGAAGGCACTGTTCCTATAAGCACAGTTTCTCGAAACACCTTCATATATATTCTCCCACTTAATCGTTCATTAACTTTGTGCTCTGACTAGGTAATTCCTTCGTTTAATAAATACTGATTGATTTTCTACTGTGTTAACAATGTGTATTCTGCTAGTTTCTAGGAATATGATATTGAAGGAGCATCTGTTGCTGGCTTCTGTAACATACAATCTAGTAGACACACAAGGGGGATGACTATCTCTCTGCTAAATTTTCTCTTGGGGATAAACTCAGGGCGGTTTGGCACACATGGGAGGGCCATGCATCCTTGGCCTGAGGTCAAGGGAGGTATACGGTGAGACAGTTACCAGCACACTCATTCCACAGGAGCAGAAACTGAAGCCCATAAATGCTACACGACTTTCCCAACTTCCAACACCTCGAGAATTTTCCCAAATTATTTAAAAATCATATTGAGGCAGAAGAGAACAAGGTTATTTACTTAGATCATTATTGTATTATTGATAGTTAATTCAATCTTAATTTAGAATGATATTTATATTCCAAACAGTTTACATAGTTTTACAAACCACCCACCAGCTAGAAAGGCTAACTCATTGCTTGATGATAGAGCCCTAAAAAATAAAAACAGACAGAAAGACCTGTAAACCTGTCATTTACCTTTGAACTTTTTCCACACTCAACTTTCTCTGCAGGGGTACTTAATCATCCCTGCAGCTACCCATATTGGGAAAGAGAGAATCAGAGCAGGAAAGATTATGCGACCATATTCAGGAATGAAAGAAGACAACTTTCCTCTTAAAGTTCTTATTTTAAGTGTAGTCTTTAAGTAGAACTTACCTTCCCTGACAGCCTAAAAGAAAGCTTGAAATATACAAAGGACTTTAGCTCAACGGAGCTTACTTATGAGTTCTAACAAAGAAAGTTAATTTCTTCTAAAGGACTTCATAATATGATAGGAAAAATTATCAGGAGGTAATTAGGAAAAAAGGCACTACAATCTGGAAAGAAAAGCACATCTTATAAGAGATCCGGAAATGCAGCACAATCTTATCTTGAGTTAGAATCCCAGTTGGGATTAGTATTTTTGCGGTGCATTAAAACTGGAATGTTTAGTGCACTGAGCCACAAGGCTGCCTTCCTTGATCATCCCTACCAAAATCCAAACAGTACACCACTGGACACAAATTCAGTGGTTTCCCAGAGACCAATTTTTAGTGTCAGATGTTAATAAACTAGTGTCAGTATAGTTGGATGATTTAGATGTGCTTGGACTGTTAGGGTGTTCAGAGTGGTTCATCACCATTTTAAACGACAGTAGTTCACAGCAATGATAAATGTTTCCCGTCTGCTGATCTATGGGCACATTTAAATTATGTTGCATTACTATTCCGTCTCTTTAAACAAGAAGGAAATTAAGCTTCAAGTTTAATTAAGCATTATTTTAAAAATTGGGTTTTGGTATATAAAATTCACCACGTGATTCTTCCAAGTTCTTTCCTTGAGAAAATAGATTGCACGTTTCACTGGGATTTGACCTTAATTAATCCTGTACTTTGTTATCCACCCCCTTGCTGAAATAGTCTTATCGAAAGGAATGCAAGCTATGGGCTAAGATAACAATCGGTCATTAACTCCTGTGTGCAATGCTGGCTGTGGTCCATGGGCATGGAATCCAAAGCCTACTGTACACAGTAATGTCCAGCTTAGTGCTCCAGGGCTGAGAGACAAAATAAACTATGCAGAACAGCATCTTTACACAGTCTACATGGATTTACACTAGAGCAAACGATCTGAGACATCCATAATGCAGCACGGATGTTGGCATCCAGTCCTGCCGTGTCAGATTACACAGGAGGTCGGTCATTCCAGCAATGCCAACTGAAGTCGATAAGCAAAAAAATCACTTTCCAAATACCATTATTTTAGTAAGAATGATTTACAAAGTTATGCTATCACTTAACATTTAAAAGAAACTCACCATTTCTTTCTGCTGTTTTAGATATTACCCTAGAGCAGTAGGTCGCTTTACTGACATAACTTGATTGCCTTCTTTAATAAGAAAATGCTTAAATTAATAAATAGTTGTGGCCTATTGATCTGAAATGTCCGTGGTCCAGATAAATATGACACATCTGTGGGACTATTCGTAAAGCAAATGCCTGGAGCATCTGAATCTATTATGCAGTGTGGCTTTTCGTTTGTTTGGGTTTTTTTTTTTTTCCCCCCTGGACATTAAGCACCTCCTCAATATGTTTTTTTTTTTTTTTTCTTTTTTTTTTGCGGTATGCTGGCCTCTCACTGCTGTGGCCTCTCCCGTTGCGGAGCACAGGCTCCAGACGCGCAGGCTCAACGGCCATGGCTCACAGGCCCAGCCGCTCCGCGGCATGTGGGATCTTCCCGGACCGGGGCACGAACCCGTGTCCCCTGCATCAGCA
This sequence comes from Neophocaena asiaeorientalis asiaeorientalis, assembly GCF_003031525.2. Lineage (NCBI taxonomy): Eukaryota > Metazoa > Chordata > Mammalia > Artiodactyla > Phocoenidae > Neophocaena > Neophocaena asiaeorientalis. The sequence goes on along the minus strand of NW_020173204.1, from coordinate 5,102,712 downwards.
GGCGGGCTCTCAACCACTGCGCCACCAGGGAAGCCCCTCAATATGTTTTTAACTTTGGGAATCTGAGGAATGCCAAATGCTGATTTCTTTGCATTTGTGAATCAACCAAAGAAACATCCTGTAACCCCCTGACACAGTGATGACGATCCTACAGTTTTTCGTATCCTTTTTAGATTCAAGAAGACTTTTCTGATCTTTGAATACTTTTCATTCATCTAACATTTACTGCATACCTACTATATGCTTTGTATTCTTCTAGCTACTTGGAATACAGCAGTGAACCAAATAAGGAAAAAGAAAAAAAACAAAAAACACCTGACTTCAAGGACCATACATTACAGAGGTGTAGATACACACGAGAGATGCGCACGCAACCTCTGTCACGGGTGGCCATTGAAAACTGAAGACACGTGGGATATTATGATAATATGAATTGCTTTTATATTTTAGATATCAAGTGATACAGGTGCTTAAGGTATTATATATAATACCACTCGGTTTGATTCCTTTCATTTTGTCTCCATGGAAATAATTTTAGCCTGCATCCTTGTAATAGCCTCCTGACCTTGTACCACCTAACTCTTTCTTGACTCAAATTCACTTTGAAAATCAATTTAATTAAAGAATTAATTGTTCAGCGGTGACCATACATAAGAGAGCTCTGAATTACTCTTCTTAAAACACCCTGGTTCTCAAGGCCAACCAATTCAAGCTAGTCTGCTAAATCTAGTAGTCAAACTCCTTCATTATCTGCCCCCATGTGGCCTTTCCAAACACTTGTCCTGTCACTCCCCATGTCCTGTTTTATACACAGGCAAACTATCCTTTATATCATCAGATTCCTTCCCTCAGGCTTAGTTCCACCTCTGTTAATTGTATGGCACAAGCCCTCTCAGGCTGAAAGGACCTGAGTCTTCGTACTTGCTGTCCTTCTACCTGGGACAGGGTCTTCCAGGTATTTTCCTGGCTCAGTCCCTCCTTTTAAGTGTGGACCCAAATGCCACTTGTTCAGAGAGGCCTGGGCGTCAATCAGTTCAATTAGCTACAACCTCTGTGATGGGGAAGCAAAGAAGAAAGTGAGAAGAGAAACTAGAAATGTTTGCCCCAAACCCCTAAATTCTGCCCTCCCCTCCCCAATGGGATAATCAGTGGGAATCTCCTTATCTGGAAATGTGTGTAATAAGAATCCCTCCTAATCTTGTACTTATCAGTGTCCTAGGATAAGAAAACTGTGGTTTTTGAGTTTAGCCTGCTCAAAACCTGAGATAAAATTCTCAGTTAATGATTAAAGAGATTAAAAAGTCCCATCCAGTATTTATCTGTAATGTTAAACTAAAAATATCAACCTAAGAAATAAGGCCATACCTAAGGGGTCAATTGATTTTTGACAAAGGTGCCAAGGTAATTCAATGGGGAAAGAATACTCTTTTTAATAGGGTACTGGGAAAACTATACATCCACATGGAAAATAAAATATATCTAGAGGCTTGCCATGAACTATAAAGGAAAATTAACTCAAAATAGATTATATAATAAATACAAAAATTCAAATGATAAAACTTCTGGACGAAAACATAGAAAATCTTCATGACTCTGGCATAGGTAAATGTTTTTTAGGACAGAAAAAGAAGAAAGCATAGGATAAAAGAAATTGAACTTTATCAAAATTAACATTTGTCAAAATTCACCATTAAGAAAATGAAAGTGAAGCCACTGGCCAAGGATTAGTATTCAGGATATTAACAAATGCTTTCAACTCACTAATAAAAGATAAACAACAAAAGAGGGCAAAAAAATGTGAACAGACACTGGCAAGTAAAGATAAACAGCCAACAAGCACATGAAAATAAGCTCTGTATCATTAGTCATCAGTGCAGAGCAAATTAAAGCCATAATGAGACATCACTGCAAACTCATTGCAGTGTCTAAATTAAAAAGGTTAACCACACCAAGTGTTGGTGAGGGAGTGGGACAGTTGGACTTCTCATCAACTGCTAGTGGAAAGGTATAGTGGTGCCACCACTTCAAGAAACAGCTTTCCAGTTCTTTAAATAAAATTAACATATGCTTACAGTATGACTCAATAATTCCCTCTCTAGGCATTTGCCCCAAAGAAATGAAAACAGATGTCCTTACAAGGACTTCTGTTCACAGTAGTTTAAATTAGAAGCAACTGAAATACCCATTCACAAGTAAAAGGATAAACAAATTGTGTTATATGTATTCAGTGGAGTAATACACAGCAATGAAAAGTTACATGCTCCTGACACATGCAACCACACAGTCACAAAAGTGCGTACACAGTATAAGTCTATTCACATGATATTCTAGAAAAGACGAATCCATGGTGACAGAAGGTAGATCACTGGTCGCCTGGGAGGATGGTCGCGTAGGATTGACTGGGAAGGGTCACAAGAAAACCTTCTGGGGGATGAAAATGTTCTCCACCTTGATTGTAATAGTGGTTAACCGATGTGTAAATTGTCAAAATTCACTGAAATATGCACTTAAATGAGTGAACTTATTGTATGTAAATGACGCCTCAATAACCTTGAATGAAACCAAAAAATACAAACTTGAGTTTATATTGCCATTCATGGCTTATAAAATTCCTTCACATACATTATTTTCTACCTTATGACTCAGATCTAAGCATGAAGAGGTACGGTTCCGTTAGCTATTTTGCTATATCCATGGTCCTGGGAGGACAGCCTGGACTATAAGATATAACAGCAGTGGGGAAGGGGTGTGTGTGTGTGTGTGTGTGTGTGTGTGTGTGTGTGTGTGTGTGTGTGTTTGCACGTGCATGCACGCTCACAGATGCATATAAGGAACGTGGGTATCAAATGTCTTACTTCTGGGTTCAGGTCTTATGTGTGGTGCCTGGACCTTTGCAAAGGTAATCATCCAAACCACACACAATGATAATAGCATCCAGTACTTGTGGTTGGATCCAGGATGAAATTGGAGAGCAGACAGAGCGTGATTAGGGCAGTACCTACCAATTAGCAAATACACAATACGTGGGAACTACCATTATTGATCCAATGTCACCCATCATACTTCAGTATCTTCACAGGTAAAAGGAAGATAAAAATAAAATCTGCCCTTCAAGGTTGCTGTGTGAATCAGAGGAGCTCGCGTGAGCTACTTCTGTGAAATCACTAGCATTAGGAGAGAGCCCCATCAAGCCACGGCCAGTCTGACTGTTGAACATACGTAACTGTAGCCCAGGACAAAAAGACCTTGTCAGGAAGGCTCTAGAGTGCTGACGAGGTCTCTCCCCTAGCTGAGAGGTCTAAGTTAAGAGAGCAAGAACTCTGCTCTGGAATCCCCTGGCTGATTGCTCACTTTTTGCAAACTCTTGAGTCCAAACTTGAGGTCCTCCTTTAGGAAAACCTACGAAGCCTCATCCACACACGTACATCTGGATCTCAGATCTCCTTTGTACTATGTGTTGGCTGAGCTGGAAGTACCCCAAAGTGAAAACACCTTACGTCATGTTTGAGTCACTATTTCTTTTTAGTCCTTTGTAGGATGGCCGAGCTCAAGACCTAACGAAAGGTCTGCTTTCTTCCCTTCCTGGTATCAGTGCCCATCATTTTATACCATTTTTTCTCCTCCTTCTCTGTCTGTAAGGAGCCTCCTCTCTGGAACATAAGAACATAATTTAATTGCTGCTGCTCTGAATATACTTTGCTTAATGTGTTGTACAGTAATTCAATTACCAGTGTCAGACAGGTAGAGGACTTCCTCAGTCTATTCACTCAATTAGAAGAGAAAGAAGAAAGCGAATTTCCACGTCTACCTAAAATAGAGGGTGGCTTATGCAACAATTTCCAGATAAGGCTCTTATTCATCACACAAACAAAGAAAGCACAACCTCTATGATTTAGAAGAAGAGGAAGTAGAAGAAAAAGACCCCAATTTAGAATCACAAAGCAATTCAGTTCCCAAAGAAAGGCAACACAGATAGCGTTATAACAATATACAAGTATTTCCACAGATCACATCCCTAATTACTTTTATGAATTTAAAAGCTTGCTTGACTCACGACAGGCATTATGAGAAGGATGGAATAAACTACAGTTTTTTAATAAAGTCCAATTCTGTGAATATAACACCATGCACTGTAATAGGGTAATATTGTAGACTTTTAAATACCTATCTTTAAAAACACAAAATAGAACCTACTAGACAAGCAGCAAGCATTAAAAAAAATAAAACCTAAATAATATAAAGACAAATTTCCCACTCCTTGAACTCTTTTACCATAGGTTTACAGATTTCTGTTAACATTTCTCTGAACTGCTGAAATCATAAGAAGTATATCCTCCCTTGTTCTGGCTATACCTTCTTTCTCTGATTTCCTCTCTTGCTTATTTTCTGTTATATATGATTGTAATTAACTTAAAAAAGTACATGAAAGTTGGATGATAAAATGTATTTTTTATTACCACCATGAACCGAATGCAGTTAGGTGTGACTAGTTAATAGATAACCTGTTTAAGCTTAAACATGTCCGTCTCTGTGCTCTGCAAAGCAGAGGGACACTGGGTTCTGCGGCGCAATCAGCAGTGCTTTAGGCTGCCACGGCGCTGGAGTGTAGATTTCAAATATGGACTTTGTCACTCCTCCTTTATTTTGACTGGAGAATGCACTGCACGTGTTAATGCCAGCTGACAACCATATGGTACTTACCCACTAAGTGTCAACCTCTGTCAACATGTCACATGCAAAACCTCGTAGGTTGCGTAAGTCAGGTCTGTATACTCCTGCTAAAGATCCTGTTTCCAGCACTTCTGATTATGCTGTATGAGATACTGGTTCTTTTCTCTTTGCAGCTCTGATTTTGAGCAGGTCCAGGGTTAACAAAAGCAGACAAACAAAAAAAGCCATCACCTATATGTCGTTTTCCGTTCAGTGAACTCGGAATGGAAACAAAAAACGTGTGTGGGCTTCAAGTAAGATATTTAAGAATAAAAGGCATTGAGCACGAATGATATTTTTTAGCATCCAATGTGGATCTGAAATCCGACGTCTGAGAAAGGAGTGTTACCCAAATTAGGATATCCGAAGCTGACCTATGGCTCTATCTTCTTATATAATCTCTCATGTAGCGTGGAGAAATTTTCGGATACTTGAGAAAATGAGTTCACTGTCTGCTGGTAACTGAGAATGAATACAATGTATTTTCAGTTACCACAGTAATAGCCTTATTTCTTCAAGAAATTTTTGTTGAGGGTCTACTATGTTTGGGGCACTGTCCAGAGTTCTGGGTCAACAGCAGAAACCTAAAATCCCCTCATGGAGCTTACATTCAACTGGGGGCAGATAGTGGCAGACAGATGCATTAAGAAATATATACATATTATAGTGATATGTCCTTTGGAGCAAAATAAGACACAGAAAGGAAGAGGGAGTACAGGAGATGGGGAGGGAGGTTGCTACTTCATTCAGGATGGTTAGGGAGACAGCAAGTAGGAAGGCCTTGAGTCCTGAGATGACTTGGCATGTCTACAGAACCCCAAGGAGGCAGTGCGACTTGAGAGAGGTGATTAAGAAAGAACTTTGAAGGGTGTGAGTTCAGAGAGGGATGGATGAGGGTGGAGCCCACCTTCAGGACCACGGTAAGGCTTTCACTCTGAATGAGATAGTCAGCCATTGAAGGGAATAAGCAGAGAATGACAACCTTTGACTTTCATATTAAAAGGGATGTTCTGGCCTGTATGCGACGGTACAGGGTCCAAGTCATGGCTATTACCATAATCAGGGTGAGACACATGTTGACCTGGACCAATGTGGTGGAGGCAAAGGTGAAGAAAAGTGGTCTGATTTTAAGGAAAATATTGGGATTTGCCAATGGATTGGAAATGGGCCATGTAACAAGAAGACAAAGACATCCCTAGGTTTTTGGTCTTAATCGTAAGCCAAATCTTCAACAGCAGTTCATCCTTTGACGCCTCGTCTTCTACCTTAAAGGCAAGCATGAGTAAAAGGGCTATAAAGCCTAAACCTCTTGCAGTTGTTCTATTAAGAAGATGATGGACAGGGTACATCTACTGCGTAGAAACAAATCCAGTTTGTATTTGATTCATTTGAGAAATTGTCCATGAACAGTTACCTTTATACACATTCTGCCCGTAATGCTGACAAGTTCAATTTCTGCTTGGGTTAACGGCCACATGAATGTCTTTTACACAAGTTAAGGTTGCTTGGAGGCAGGAATGATTTCTAATTTTCTTCCTTGTGTTTTGCATTGCTGGATAGGTTTTTTTCAAGCTTGCTGTTTAAGGTCTAGCCTCCCCTTCGTACTGGTGGGTAAATCTAATTAACATTAATGAGAGTTCTGCGTACACATTGACAGGATAATAGACCTCCCAGGATGGCTCCTCCCCTCTTGCACTACCTCTCCCCCACTGCATACTGGCTGATTATTTCATTAGGCAGCAATATACACCCAGGCAGGAGAACACACACTGTGGAAATTAAGTGGAAAAATCTACATGCATCCACACTTTCAGTTACATTAGGGTGAGGAGAGTTCGGGGGTTGGGGGGAAGGGTTACATCACAGCCACCAGAGAATCCGGTTCTCTTCAGAGAAAAGCTTTCATAAAGATAGTTTCCCAGCCCGTTCAGTTATGTGCTTACCTACTGTTGTTTAGAAAAATTGACGGCGTTCGTTACATCTCATTCTAGTTTTTATTGTAAGCAAATCAGTAGAGATTTGAGGGGAATATCAATAAGATCAGGGGGACTTCTTAGGCTTTGCACTTACAATTAACAGAGGAGCGAGATGGATGGCAAATCTGTGCAACAGCTACTGGAATTATACAGGCAGTCGTGTAAGCTCTAGAAATAAAGTCTGAGACTTGCTTTTTTAAGATAACCACTTACTAGCTGCCTACATCAGCTGGTAAATGTGTCTAAGCGTTTCTTTAGTCTTAAGGCTACAAGAAATTGAATTCACTCTACACGTGTTTATCCTATTAAAATGTTCTGCATACGATTAATAGAGGCACAATGGTCTCCACTTTTTCCTCCCCTGCGAATCAAATTTGGCAAATGAAGAATCTCGCGTTCTCCTTATGAGTTAAGCATGTGTTGGGGCATTCCTAGAAGTTGGAATAAATGATTGCATGGTCGAAGGCAGGTTAGTGGTACTGGTTATATCGTTCCAACTTCAGTGACCCGATAAAACTGTGCTTCCCTGAGCTGGTCGGTGTTTTGAGGTTCAGTGCTCACTTTCCGTTAACAAGTCTGGCTCCAAAAAGAAGTTGCGAGTGTGAATTTATTTATTTATTTTTCTTCCCCAAACTCGAGAGGTTGTGAGTCTTGTGGGGAAAGTGTGATAGAGTAGAAATACTGAAAGCTGGCAGGTTTGTCTGAATCTAAACTTCTCGTCTTTTGGGTGGCATCAGTTAAATCCATCAGTTAAGAGAGCTTGACCCATTTACCCACGCAACAGCTAAACCCTCAATCCTCACAGATCATTTCACAGTTCAGATTTTGCCACTGATACTGTACTAATTCAGACTCAAAGGTCAACACGTTAGAGTGAAAAGGGCATTTTTCCTTCCCTTGAGAACTTTAGGAGCAGACTTCCCTAATAAAATGGGTGCAAACAGCTCTAAGATCTTCTTTTCTGTTTTATTTATTGACTTCATATTGCTGTCACTTTATAAATAACATTTCCCAAATATACATGGAGATGCTTAGTATGTAAAGAAGGAAATCGTAATACAGCTCAGCCTTTTCATTGTTTTATCAACAATCTTTAAAAATATGGATGAGTTCATAAAAAAAGTAAACGGCAGTGATGGAAACAGACTGTAGAGGTACCAGCGCCCACACTGGTCTTTGAACCAAAAACACTCATGGAAAATATCTAGTTTGTGTATTACAAAACTTGGCTAGTAAAACGAAAAAAAGTTTGTCTTTTCTAGTGGAATACAGCTTTTCAATAAAAGACATATATTCAATTCTTTATTTTTTTTTAAGGTGGACAGACTCTCACAAGTGTACAAGGATACTTCTCTATGTGTATACATCAATTTATTTTTCTATCTGAAAAAGAAAACACACACATAACTGAATCGCACTGCTGAACACCAGAAACTAACACAACATTGTAAATTAACTATACTTTAATAAAAAATTAAAGCTATTATTCTAAAAGTGTGGTCACATACGCTGTCTCATGTAATTCCCACAATGTGTTCATATTTATTGCCTCTGTGTCTGACTCACTAGGTGTAAACACCTAGTACAAAAATTGTGAAAATAAATGATCATCTTGCAGGTAGCACAGCTATGATTAAGCCCATTTCAGAGATGAAGCAATTGGAAGCTCAGAACCCCTGAATGAATCTACTCTCACAGGGAGTAAGTGACGTGCACAGGATTTGAACTCGGTGTTTCTGTCGCCGCCCACATTACTGATTACACTTAACATACAATAAAGGAATTACGATTAGACTCAAATATTTACTTCCACGTAAATTAACATCTGGATATAGTTAGACACATGAATCATCGGATGGATTTCATATGAGATTTCTTCTGACTCAATGATCCTTTTTAATACCCACTGTTTTCTCAGTGTCTTCTCAGAATAAATCATAAATGTATGTAACAAAATTTCCTTATAAAACGTTATTCATTTAGAATAGAGGTGCACGAACCCGCGTCCCCTAGCATCGGCAGGCGGACTCTCAACCACTGCGCCACCAGGGAAGCCCTCCTTTTTTCTTCTTGTATTTGTGTACTTTAAAAATTGTCTCCCAATTATGTACAGGCCACTAAAACAAGGGCCTAAGGAAGATATAAATCGGACATCGTCTTTGGCCTTGATTTCAACCCAGAGCCTGAGTTAAGAGTACACACTAATGATAACTACAGTATAAAGTAGAATGTGATATGTGATGAGAAAGGTTTGGCTAAATCACTGTGCTAATTCAGAGGCGTGTGGAGCGAGTTTCAGATGCTCAGCGGTTGAAGGCATTCAAGACAGGTCATGAATGATGAGTCGATTTGATAAACAGAAATGTGGGACTATTCATCTATCCTATTGCCAAAAGGTAAAAAGAAAGATAATTTTTGGTGCGGTTGTACTTTCATACGGGAACTTTTATACACAGTTGATGTGAGTGTAAACTGATACAGTGTTTTGGAGAGAAATTTGGTAGTAGCCGATAAAAATTAAAATGCATATAACCTTTGGCTTAATTTATTTCTTGGAATATATTCCAGAGGCATACTCATATGTGTGTGTGGGGGTGTTTGCCACATTGCCATTTGTCATGGTGAAAAATAAAAGTGACCTAACTTTCCCTCAGTAGGTGACAGATGAGCAAAGTTGAATTATTACAAAGAATGAATGTATACAATAGGGAATTATCTTTAAAATAAATAGGAAAGAGCCCAAGTTACAGAATAGGGACCCATTAGTATATAGAAAATAAAAAGCTATTGCATATACAAAACAAAATGAAAATCTGTATATATAATCTAAACTGTGTAGGCATGTGTACGTGCGTGTCTGAATGTATACATAGGTATTGGAAAAACATCTCAATGTTTACCAACTCAGCTTATTACATTGGTTAGCTTTGAGAAGAGAACTTCTCTTTTGTGTATACTGAGATTTTTTTAAACAGACATTATGTATGTATTTTGTAGGTAAATAAAAACATATAAAATTAAAAAAATCAGTGCTCTGTCAACTTAAGAGTGGAACTGTGCCTTCTTTCATCGACCTGGTTGATTTCACTCTGCCCCACTTCCCTGCTCCTATTTCCATATATAAGCGGTTCTGACTATGTTACCTGATTGTGGAAACTGTACAGGGGAAGTCTCAATGGGGAAATCTGAGCTAAAATTGAAGATAGCAGAACCAGACTATGGACAGAGGACTTAGTTACATTTGTAGTTTAGGCTTTTATCCTTTAAGTATTCCTATGCCAATTCACGGTGTTGATGTGGAAAGAAAAACCTCTTCAACCATTTCTATGTCCCCAAGTGCTCCAAGCAGCCATGTTGCTCTTCAGACGAAACCAGAAATCTTCCCTGTTTACTTACTGCTCTACATGCTGTTCTAACTTATCTTAATTCTCTTTTCCAGTGATCCTCAGACAGTTCTGCCCAGTTTTCTAGGAATATTTTCTGCATATTGAGGTTAGCTCATTGGCCCTCTCATAACCCTTAACTTTAAATTGAGTTGCCTTTTCTACCTTAAACAACCTTCCAAAGAACTAAGTTGCTTATCTTTCACTCTTCAAACAAGTCATCCAATTTCTGTGCCTCAAAATTATTTCCTTCCAAAACTGGAAGTGAAATGGTAATTTCCCTTTAAGTTAATCACACTGAAGTTGCTATCATGGGGAGAAATACTGTGAAAATTCTCTTAACAGCAATATATTACATCCAATCAACGACAGTGTCTTCCCTGAGATGCAAATATATTTCAGTCATCTAACAAATAAGTGGGTAGCTTATATAGAGGATTCCATGAGGTATTTTGCAATGAGACTTCTGTTTTGGACGGAAGAGGAAGGAAAGAAGCCCACTTTTGTATGTCGGCACTGGAAAGGGATGGCGGTGGACAGGATGGCATCTGTACTGGGACCCAGGTTCTATCTGCAGACCCGTAGGCACGTGGGCTGTTGGCATTAAGTCAAGGACTGGTAATGTGAAGGTCACCCTGAGCCATGGGGGCACCAAGTGACACAGTGTGGTACAGAGGGGGGGTCACACATTGTCCCCACTTCAGAAAGAAACATGGCAGTCTAGGAACTCATTAACCATCAGCTTGGCCCTTCCTAGGGCAGAACTGATGAGCAACTTGATACCCCCTATGCCTAGAGACAAATGGGGCACAGCCTGTGGACAGAACCTGGACAAAGTTCTGTGGAATGGGGTTTATTGGCGGCCATAAGAGAGGCACAACTTGGGACTCTCAGAAACGTAGGCAGCGTCTTATAGGAGGTTGAGGTTTTGTGTGTTGAGAATGAGGAAAGAGCTATAATCTGAGTCATCATGGCTGTCATTATACTATCCACAGCCACAGGCCATGGGCCCTGGAGAAACTTGTTACATCAAATAATTGAATAAGTGGGGTGACGGTTCTTGCAGAGCGTTGGCTGATCAGCCTATGACGAAGTTCCACCACAGCTGACTATCGATGATAAAGCCCTTACATATTCATTCAGTTGTTTCTACAGTCTGTGAAACAGCAGTTTTCAACATCTGACTCCAGATCCTGGAAGGAAAAGCGTTAATGCGAGGAACCCCCAGAATCTGTTTATGTGCCAAACTATAAATAGATTAAATTAAGAATGGCTTGCAAACACCACTACTTTTCAAATATATATTGCATTTGAGCTGAAGTAGAAAATCACCTACCATAATTACTGACTTCATAGTAAATTTCTGTCCCTAAGTATTTTTTTTTTTTTTTTTTTTCCAGTACGCGGGCCGCTCCCTCTTGTGGCCTCTCCCCTTGCGGAGCACAGGCTCCGGACGCGCAGGCTCAGCGGCCATGGCTCACGGGCCCAGCCGCTCCGCGGCATGTGGGATCTTCCCGGACCGGGGCGCGAACCCGCGTTCCCTGCATCGGCAGGCAGACTCTCAACCACTGCGCCACCAGGGAAGCCCCCCTAAGTGTTTTTACATACAGTTAATGCTAGAAGAATAAGCTATGGAGTCAGGCAATTTCTGACAACGTTTTGGAAATCTCTGAATGAACCCAACCTTCTGGTCTAATCTTCGCTTGCAGCCTGGTTGGCTAAGGGCTGGAAATAACTGAAGAGTAGGGACAACCAGGACAAATTAAAACTAATTACCCACTTTCTTGAGGTTTGATTGACAAATAAAATTGTAATATATTTAAAGTGTACAATGTTTTGATATACATATACATTGTGAAAAGATTTTCACAATTAAAGTTAAGTAACACATCCATCACCTTTTTTGTGTGTGTGTCTGAGAATGCTTAAAGATCTACTCTCAGCAAAATTCAAGTACACAGTATAGATTACTAACTATAATCACCATGCTATACATTAGAGCCTCCGAACTTATAACTGAAAGTTTGTACAGGACAGGTCTTTTAAAGTGGTTTCCAAGGCAAGGCAAACACAATGCCCATCTCTGGGTATCACTGAGAACAGTGGCATTCATCTTTAAATCCTCTATGCTTAAATACATGAGGCTTTACAAATTCCTCAGGATCCAGGGACTACACACTTTCAGTATGTAGAAGAGCTGCACACCAAAAACCTTACGTTGCCCTACAAATTATATTTGTTGACGTCAAACAGAAATTTATCTAAGAGAGGTTTTTCCTCCCAAACTGTCTGAATGATAATCCTTACAGATATAATCCATCTGACTCTTTGAACATGCCAAGATTGCCTTCATAATTTCTAGAAAATAAGCACCACTATCAACCCTATTTTCAAAAATCTGGACGTAATGAATTTTTTTATTGTGATTAAATTTTGAAGTGCCTGGAACTAATTAAAATGTAAGCAACTGGGCTTCCCTGGTGGCGCAGTGGTTGAGAGTCCACCTGCCGATGCAGGGGACGCAGGTTCATGCCCCGGTCCGGGAAGATCCCACATGCCGCGGAGCGGCTGGGCCCGTGAGCCATGGCCGCTGAGCCTGCGCGTCCAGAGCCTGTGCTCCACAGTG
>NW_020173204.1:5024625-5090002 GCF_003031525.2 Neophocaena asiaeorientalis asiaeorientalis | reverse complement strand
TCCCCAAAAAAAAAAAAAAAAAAAAAAAAAAAAATGTAAGCAACTATAATCGTAAATACCTTTATAATTGTGTATTTTATTTTGCATCAGAATGAGTCCATGAAAGTGACTTTCAGACTTAAAAATAGTTTTTTTCCATTCTATCTTATTTCAAGAAACAAAACAGTCAAAACAGACTTTAAGATAGTTGCGTGAAGTTTTGAATAATTGAATGACCATTATTTTTCCAAGTCTTTTATCCCCTGGAGTAGTGTTTTTTCCTTTGAGTTCACTATCTAATTGCTATAAATGACAATATGAATTATGTATAGACAACAATAAAAACATTCAATTATATCCTCTGATATCTGGCTGATACACATCTACGTAGCTGTACTGGTGATTGAAATATAGTAAGTTTGGGCTATCAGTTGGTAAATAACCACCACCCTGGTCCCTTCCCCAGGATCCCAGACTTCCCCACAATCCAGAAAATTAAGGGCTGTGTTACACACTAATGCCTGACTCATTCAGGAGTCCTGAAGGACCTTATGTGCACTACAGTCTGTTAAATTTATCACACTGACTGCCTGAGTCCTATTTAGCGACTTCTAACTCCAAACAGATAGGAATTTTGGAGAAAAGCTAAGCAAAAGTTTTAGAAAGAAACTACAACAACACAGAGCTCAAAAGAAAGAATGGGAAATCCTTAGATAAAAGAAACAAAAAAGGACCAACACCAAAGTCCCCTGGGGAGTACCAAACACAGATTGGCACCTAGGGATGAAGACGTGACTGCCCATTGAAGGAGACATCTACGTGGTCTGTGTCCTCTCACTGGACGGGGAAGGGCACCCAGGCCATGGCCTAACACAGGCCACTGGAAGGACTGCCCCTTTGAGAAGAAGAGTCCAGAAAGATGTTGCCCCCTCTCCAGGGAAGAGGCGAGGAAGTCTGGTGTCTTTCTGGTACTCTGGTGGAAAAGTCTCCTGGGAGAAAGTGGAACTCTCAGCTCCTCAAAGTGCAGGTGTGGAGGTTTAAAATACTTACCCAGGGTATGGGGACTGCAATACTCATCTCAGACCTGTGAAGCCACCAGAGCTTTCAGTGAAACAAAGGCAAAACCAAATCTGTAGAATCACTTCCACAACGCAGGCACCAGGGATATCCGCACTCTGGATAACCCCACGACAACAGCAACAAACTTTAAAGGACCAAAGGCAATCAATCACAGTGTGGTAGGAGCGGGCAGATATAAGGAGAAGACACAGCAGCTCAAGTAACCGGGAGAAAAGAACACCAAGAAAGAAACTAGAAAATGATTTTCATTAAAATAACTAAAGTTATAACAAATAATAGAAAGAACACACCAGAACATGAAAGAACGGGTGGATCTAAAACACCATATAAAACCTAAGTGAAAATTTCAGTCATGGAAATCAAAAGTAAATGAGTTTAATAGCAGATCAGGCAACAGGTAGAGAAAACTGTAATTTAAAAGATATATTTAAGGAAATTATTCAGAATGCAGCACAGAGAAATAAAAAAGTGATAAAAGATGAAAGAGAGCTTAACAGAGATAGAAACTTCCAATAAAATTTCTGGAAGGAAAGAACAGAGAATGGGGACGAGGTGGTATTTGAGGGATAATGGCTACGGATATATTCTGGAATTTAAAGGTAATGAGGTCTCAGATTACAGGCGTTAACAGTGATGTAGGGATATACATAATGCATCGTCTCACACATGCCTGGTGGGCATGTACATTTTTTCAAATTCCTTTGAGAGATTATTCGTGATGTCTAAATTTCTGATTCTGCCTCATGTTCCCAATCGGTGTCGTCTTTTGAATCTTGGGCAATGGTAACCGCATTTTTCTAGCTTTAGTCCAATAACTATGAAGTCATACCTGATTTCTCTCTTTCTCAAACCCCATATCCAATCCATGTGGAAATTTGGATGGGTCTGTTTTCAAAATACATCCAGAGTTTGACCACTTCCGAAAACCAACACTGCCACCTCCCCAGTTTTAAGACCCCATCAACTCTTGCCTGGGTTATGCTAATGCCCTCCTCATACACAAGCAGCTCAAGTGAATTTTTTATAATAACAGTTATATCATGTCCTCTGCACAAAAACTTCCAGTGTCTCCCCTTTCCCCTCGGACTGAACACAAAGATGTATGATGACCTACAAGGCAGTTTTTTCTCTGATCTCCTCTCTGATACACCCTCACTTTCTCTGTTCCTGACAAACTAGACTGGCCTTGGAGGCTGGCTACCACAGGGCCTTTGCACTTGCTTCTCTGAAATCCACAGTTTACTCCTTCACCATCTTTGCACAAAAGTCACCTTTTCTGTGAGGCCACCCTACATAAAATGGAAGCCTAGGCCCAGGTCCTGCCATGGTACCCCCAATTTCCTATAATTGGCCTTATTTTTCTATAGTACTTACCATTTTTTAAAATACTATATAGTTTATTATGATTATTACTTATTATTTGTCTTCCCCTATCAGAATATATGCTGTACTGGACAGAAATTTTTTTGTTCAGGAAAGCAGGATTCACTATATAATAAACACTCAATAGATAACTGATTGAATTAATAATTCTAGAAAAGCTAACTAAGTGCTCATGGAGCGACCTAGTTGAGAGGACATCTGTATTTTCCCATATGCTTGAAAGAGTTCATTAAGAAAGCTAATTTAAATTTCATAAGTTAAAAAAAATTAATGAACAGATTATGGGTAAAAGGGGGACTGACACCATTTATTTTATGTTCTTATAAGGAACAGACCAAAGTCTACATCATAAAATAACAAACAACCTGTATGTTCAGGGACATTATATTTTAACTGACTGTATTTCAAAATTATTATAATCATTATTATTTTATTGAGGGCTTCTTTTCAAAATAGTGCAACAAAAGTCTTTAAGAAATCTAAGCTAGAACATAAAGAACATCTGCGTAAGATGTAGCACTCTGCTTAAATTCCTACGATAATCTATGCTTAGCCACCTGGTCAATTGCTTGCTATTTTATTTTGAAAGTTTTTATTACTGAGGTCAAGGCAAAATGAAGGAATATTTACCATATAACTTAGAGCACTGAGATGACATAATGGTTGTTGAAGAACACTAGATTAATAAAATAAAACCAAGACCCTCCAAGAGTCACCACGGAGGAAGCAGCAGGTACCTCTCTGCCTTCCAGTTCTCTAATTAAAGCTGAGCTCATGATTCACGCCAGACCCAGCCCGCATATATCTGGCCCAAGAATAGACACTAGCCCCCTCCTCTTAGCTCAGGTGAGATGGCTGGAGCTCTTATATGCTAACGAAAGAAAAGGAAGAAATAAACAGAACACGTAACAAGTACAAACTGATTTTGCTTTTAGAGTGTTAGCTTCCAATCTTTCCATTTTTACTCTCTCCTTGGCTTATAGGCAGCCCTGACTATACTCAGGGCTGAAAGATCACTCTGGGGTTCTTACTTACATCTTCCTGGCTTGTTCTCCATGGAGGATATCACTCCAAAACCTCCAAGAGCTTTTCCTAGAATCCTGCTACCTTTTTGGTGAACAGACCTGCTTCAAGCCTATTCTAGAGCACACTCAAGTGGCTGATACCAGAAATGAGCTCCCTGGACCCCCATCCAGAGAGACATGACTTCACTCCTGAAAGACTAGGACTGTAACCATATCTTAGTATAATAAAACACCATAAAGTTCACAAAGCAATAATAAGAAGAAGAGGGTTTTTCTTTCATGGGCAGAAACACAGATTTTTTTTTTTTGTATTTTAAGTGTGTCAATGTGTAAGATTGTTAATATAATTACTACCATTATCTTCATTTGCTCCACGCCATCTCTCTTTCTGATGCCATCTATTAACCCCTAGAAAATGGAGTTGTCTGTAGAGCTTATTCCAAAAATGCAGGCTGAGGCAGAAGAAATTTTGTTCTCTAGCACTAACATACAATTTTCAGCAAAAAACTAGGACAATGTACCATTTATGCTTTCTATTGCAGTAGGACTTTGAGCGTTTTCCAACAGCCCTTTCACAAAATTGATAGATTATTCTTCCTATTAAAAGAGTCTTTTATTCTGAGTGCCAGACCTGGTTCTTAGAGTTGAAATATTGCTTTAGCTTTTTTTTTTTTGGTTACCACACTGGCATTTCACTGCTGAATAAAATCACAAATTGTGTACCTGATTCTCCAGGGCACAGAAAAGTCTCAAAGGGCTTGAAGTGGGAGTGAAGGGGATATGTTTGTTTGTTATTCCCAAACAGACCTGATGAGAATCCCATGAACCCATGAAGATTTTTACCAGGTTGTACATTGTACAGAGAAAGATCATTACGTAGGGGAACATGAATTCTAAGCTTGCATCAGCTACAAAGAGGCCCTGTCACCTTAGCAATGGACAAGGGAAAGTGCATATGTAAAAATAGTTACCATTTATCAAGTGTTTATAGGTATTTTATGTACACTGGTTTTAACCTGCAAAGTAGGAATTATTATCCCTTTTAAAGAACGAGGACATTGAAAGAAGATCCAGAGTTGAGTTAATTTGCCCAGCTAAGAAATGTGGTTACAATTAGAGTTCAGATTTTTCCGGGTCCAAAGGTTATGATTTTCCAGTGTAGCAGAGTATACTCCCAATGGCTTTAATTTTCTACATCTTTGTTTCCCTATCTATATAATGAAGGCATTAGATAACATGACCTCTAAGGCTCCTTCTAGCTATAAAATGTTAGGGAGTCTAGAATACAAGCATAGCCTCATGTAGCAGCAAACAATGAAAGCTAGCTTAGTTCCACATCAGGAGTCACTTAGATTCTCTTATTTATACAACCACAGCCAAAGTATGGTAGGAACCGAAAGTTAATAAGGCAACCGTGTTGTACGCGGCCCAGATGCTGTCCTTGGTGGTTGTGCAACACAGGAAGGGCCTGCAGGAGACGTGGATGGAATACAGAGGAGATAATTCAAAGGCACCCTTCACGCTCACCTGAGGACCACATCTTAAGTGGGGTCACGGTCTTTTCAATGGGATGGAGGCAGTTTGAAGAGGCTCCTTTATGTTTCCAGTTTGGGAGAAAGGTGACTCTGGGAAAACTGACAAGTCAGGTTCAAGACTGAAGGTCACACACATGGATCCATGTCCACATCCTTTTCCTTCAAGATTGTTTTCAGGTCTTAAGAACTAAGCATATAATAAGGAATCCACGAAAGTTCTCTGCTCATGTAGCAGAGTCAGGATATAAGAGAAATAACTCCAGAGCCAAAGAAAAAGGCCCAGAAGCATGGAGTCGGCAAACAGGACTTCACACAATAATGATCACTTCTGCCCTTATCTCTTTAACCCTCTTTCCGTAGTTTCCACATCCAACCCACACATCCCATTCGCCATTTTTCTAATACATTTGTAGAATGTTTCCACTCTCAAGTCACCATCATCGTGAATATCCTGCTTCTATGCTTCCCATCCTAGGAACCATCTTCCTGCAGAGAGCAAAGTAACTTTTCAGATATTAAATGGGTCCTGAGATTGGTTCAGGATGGTGGAGTAGAAGGACATGTGTTCACTCCCTCTAGTGAGAGCACCGGAATCACAACAAACTGCTGAACAGTCGTCGACAGGGAGACGCTGGGACTCCCCAGAAAAGATGCCCCACGTCCAAAGACAAAGGAGACGCCACAATGAGACGGCAGGAGGGGCGCAATCACAGTAAACTCAAATCCCATAACCGCTGGGTGGGCGACTCACAAACTGGAGCACTTATACCACAGGAGTCCACCCAGTGGAGTGAAGGTTCTGAGCCCCACGTCAGGCTTCCCAACCTGGGGGTCCGGCAACGAGAGGAGGAACTGCCAGAGAAACAGACTTTGAAGGTGACGGGATTTGATTGCAGGACTTCGATAGGACTGGGGGAAACAGACTCCACTCTTGGAGGGCACACACAAAGTAATGTGTGCATTGGGACCCAGGGGGAAGCAGTGACCCCATAGGAGACTGAACCAGACCTACCTGCTAGTGTTGGAGAGTCTCCTGCAGAGGTGGGGGTGGGGGCTGTGGCTCACCGTGGGAACAAGGACACTGGCAGCAGAACTTCTGGGAAGTACTCCTTGGTGTGAGCCCTCCCGGAGTCTGCCGTTAGCCCCACCAAAGAGCCCGGGTAGGCTCCAGTGTTGGGTTACCTCAGGCCAGACAACCAACAAGAAGGGAACCCAGCCCCACCCAGCAGCAGACAAGTGGATTAAAGTTTTACTGAGCTCTGCCCACCACAGCAGCACCCAGCTCTACCCACCACCAGTCCCTCCCATCAGGAAGCTTGCCCAAGCCTCTCAGATAGCCTCATCCATCAGAGGGCAGACAGCAGAAGCAAGAAGAACTACAATCCTGCAGCCTGTGGAACAAAAAACACATTCACAGAAAGACAGACAAGATGAAAAGGCAGAGGGCTATGTACCAGATGAGGGAACAAGGTAAAACCCCAGAGAAACAACTAAATGAAGTGGAGATAGGCAACCTTCCAGAAAAAGAATTCAGAATAATGATACTGAAGATGATCCAGGACCTCAGAAAAAGAATGGAGGCAAAAATCAAGAAGATGCAAGAAATGTTTAACAAAGACCTAGAAGAATTAAAGAACAAACAAACAGAGATGAACAATACAATAACTGAAATGAAAAATACACTAGAAGGAATCAATAGCAGAATAACTGAGGCAGAAGAACGGATAAGTGACCTGGAAGACAGAATGGCGGAATTCACTGCTGTGGAACAGAATAAAAAGAAGGAAAAGAAATGAAGACAGCCTAAGAGATCTCTGGGACAACATTAAATGCACCAACATTCGCATTATAAAGGTCCCAGAAGGAGAAGAGAGAGAGAAAGCACCCGAGGAAATACCTGAAAGTGATTACAGTCAAAAACTTCCCTAACATGGGAAAGGAAATAGCCACCCAAGTCCAGGAAGCACAGAGAGTCCCAGGCAGGAGAAACCCAAGGAGAAACACACAGAGACATTTAGTAATCAAACTGACAATAATTAAAGACAAAAATTATTAAAAGCAACAAGGGAAAAATGACAAATAACATACAAGGGAACTCCCATAAGGTTAACAGCTGATTTCTCAGCAGAAATTACTCGGCAGCTGATTTCTCTACAAGCCAGAAGGGAGAGGTATGATATATTTAAAGTGATGAAAGGGGAGAACCTACAACCAAGATTACTCTACCCGGCAAGGATCTCATTCAGATTTGACAGAGAAATCAAAAACTTTACAGACAAGCAAAAGCTAAGAGAATTCAGCACCACCAAACCAGCTCTACAACAAATGCTAAAGAAATTTCTCTAAGTGGGAAACACAAGAGAAGAACAGGACCTACAAAAACAAATCCAAAACAGTTAAGAAAATAGTCATAGGAACATACATATTGATATTTACCTTAAATGTGAATGGATTAAATGTTCCAACCAAAAGACACAGGCTCACTGAATGGATACAGAAGCATGACCCATATATATGCTGTTGACAAGAGACCCACTTCAGACCTAGGGACACATACAGACTGAAAGTGAGGGGATGGAAAAAGATATTCCATGTAAATGAAAATCAAAAGAAAGCTGGAGTAGCAATCCTCATACCAGATAAAACAGACTTTAAAATAAAGAATGTTACAAGAGACAAGGAAGGACCCTACATAATGATCAAGGGATCAATCCAAGAAGAAGATATAACACTTATAAATATATATACACCCAACATAGGAGTACCTCAATACATAAGGCAAATGCTAACAGCTATAAAAGAGGAAATTGACAGTAACACAATAACAGTGGGGAACTTTAACGCCTCACACCAGTGGATAGATCATCCAGACAGAAAATTTATAAAGAAACACAAGCTTTAAATGACACAACAGACCAGATAGATTTATTTGCTATTTATAGGACATTCCATCTGAAAACAGCAGATTACATTGTCTTCTCATGTGCACATGGAACATTCTCCAGGATAGATCACATGTTGGGTCACAAATCAAGCCTTGGTAAATTTAAGAAAATTGAAACCATATAAAGCATCTTTTCCGACTACAACGCTATGAGATTAGATATCAATTACAGGGGAAAAAAACGCAAAAAACACTAACACATGGAGGCTAAACAATACATTACTAAATAATCAAGAGAACACTGAAGAAATCAAAGAGGAAATCAAAAAATACCTAGAGAAAAATGACAACAGAAACACAATGACCCAAAACCTATGGGATACAGCAGAAGCAGTTCTAAGGGGGAAGTTTATAGCAACACAAGCCTACCTCAAGAAACAAGAAACATCTCAAATAAACAAGCTAACCTTACACCTAAAGGGACTAGAGAAACAAGAACAAAGAAAACCCAAAGTTAGCAGAAGGAAAGAAATCATAAAGATCAGATTAGAAATAAATGAAATAGAAACAAAGAAAACAATAGCAAAGATCAATAAAACTAAAAGCTGGTTCTTTGAGAAGATAAATAAAATTGATAAACTTTTAGCCAGATTCATCAAGAAAAGAAGAGAGAGGACCAAATTAGTAAAATTAGAAATGAAAAAGGAGAAATCACAGCTGACAGTGCAGAAATACAAAAGATTGTAAGAGACTACTACAAACAACTATATGCCAGTAAAAGGGACAACCATGAAGAAATGGACAAATTCTTAGAAAGGTATAACCTTCCACGACTGAACCAGGAAGAAACAGAAAACATGAACAGTCCAATCACAAGTAATGAAACAGAAACTGTGATTAAAAATTTTCCAGCAAACAAAAGTCCAGGACAAGACGACTTCACAGGTGAATTCTAACAAACATTTAGAGAAGAGCCAACATCCATCCTTCTCAAACTCTTCCAAAAAATTTCAGAGGACGGAATACTCCCAAACTCATTCTACGAGGCCACCATCACCCTGATACTAAAACCAGACAGAGTTACTACAAAAAAAGAAAATTACAGACCAATATCACTGACAAATATAGATGCAAAAATCCTCAACGAAATACTAGCAAATAGAATCCAACAACACATTAAAAGGATCATACACCATGATCAAGTGGGGTTCAACCCAGGGATGCAAGGATTCTTCAGTATACACAAATCAATGTGATACACCATATTAACAAATTGAAGGAGAAAAACCACACGATCATCTCAACAGATGCAGAAAAAGCTTCTGACAAAATTCAGCACCCATTTATGATAAAAACTCTCCAGAAAGCGGGAATAGAGGGAACCTACCTCGACATAATAAAGGCCATATATGACAAACCCACAGCAAACATCATTCTCAATGGTGAAAAACTGAAAAGAAAGCATTTCCTCTAAGATCAGGAACAAGACAAGGATGTCCACTCTCACCACTATTATTCAACATAGTGTTGGAAGTCCTACTCATGGCAATCAGAGAAGAAAAAGAATAAAATGAATACATATTGGAAAAGAAGAAGAAAACTGTCACTGTTTGCAGATGACATGACATTATACATAGAGAATCCTGAAGATGCCACCAGAAAATGACTAGAGCTAATCAGTGAAACTGTTAAAGTTTCAGGATACAAAGTTAATGCACAGAAATCTCTTGCATTCCTATACCCTAACAACAAAAGATCAGAATGAGAAATTAAGGAAACAATCCCACTCACCATTGCAACAAAAAGAATAAAATTCCTAGGAATAAAGGTACTTAAGGAGGTAGAAGATCTGTACTCAGAAAACTATAAGACACTGATGAAAGAAATCAAAGAAGACACAAACAGATGGAGAGCATTCCATGTTCTTGGATTGGAAGAATCAATATTGTGAAAATGACTATACTACCCAAAGCAATCTACAGATTCAATGCAATCCCTATCAAATTACCAATGGCATTTTTTACAGAACTAGAACAAAATCTCTTAAAATTTGTATGAGACAGAAAAGACCCTGAATAGCCAAAGCAACCTTGAGGGAAAAAAGCAGAGGTGGAGGAATCAGGCTCCCTGACTTCAGACTACACTACAAAGATACAGTCACCAAGACAACATGGTACTGGCACAAAACCCGAAATATAGATCAATGGAACATGATAGAAAGCCCAGAGATAAAGCCACACACCTATGGTCAACTAAACTATGACAAAGGAGGCAAGTCTCTTCAATAAGTGGTGCTGGGAAAACTGGACAGCTACATGTAAAAGAATGAAATGAGAACACTCCCTAACACCATACACAAAAATAAACTCAAAATGGATTAAAGACCTAAATGTAAGATCGGACGCTATAAAACTCTTAGAGGAAAACATAGGAAGAACACTCTTTGACATAAATCACAGCAAGATCTTTTTCAAACCACCTCCTAGAGTTATTATTCAGCCATAAAAAAGAATGCAATTGGGTCATTTGCAGAGATGTGGATGGACCTAGAGACTGTCATACAGAGTGAAGTAAGTCAGAAAGAGAAAAACAAATATCGTACATTAATGGATATATGTGGAATCTAGAAAAATGGTATAGATGAACCAGTTTGCAAGGCAGAAACAGAGACACAGATGTAGAGAACAGACGCATGGACACCAAAGTGGGAAACTGGGGTGGGGGTGGTGGTGGGATGAATTGGGAGATTGGGATTGACATATATACACTGATATGTATAAAATAGATAACTAGTAAGAACCTGGTGTATAAAAAAATTAAACTAAATTTTAAAAAAGGTATAAATTGGGTCCTGCCATGCTCTTGTTTAAAGGCCATGAGTGGTTTCCCAATGCACCTAGAATGAAAAGCACACCCTTTCTCTTGGCTTATGAGGCTCCCCATGGTGTGGCAAGTCCACCTTGGTGACGTCATCTCAGGCCCTTCAGTTTCCCCGCTTCATTGCTCTTTCTTTCTGTTCGCTGGATAGTCGGATACTCAGAGTTCCTTCCACCGCCAGAGCTCTGCACAGCCTGGCCCCTGCTGCGAACGCTCTCATGTCTGCTTTCCCATGGGGGCGTCCTCCCGAGCCTACAGATCTCAGCTTAAGTGGCACCTGTTTGGAAAGGTATGTTCTGGCCACCCCATTTAATTAGATGCTATTTCCCCCGCATTTACCTTTTAATAACAACTGCTTGCTCGCTTCAAGGTACTAATTGCAAATTATTTTATTATTTATGAGCTCTGTGAGGGCAGGAACAATTTTCTCTCTCTTTTGCCTTTGTACCTGAAGCCTGGCATGGTACCCAGTAATGATACAAAAATGTCAACCTTCCCTTCTGCCGGGCTCACCCTGGGCTTTCCTTGGGTCTTGGTTTAAAATCACCTTCTCAGGGAGCTCTTCTGTGAGCCCCAGCCTAAATCAGATCCCTCGTTCTTTGTTTCCACAATCCCCTGGACAATCTCTGCTGTAACAGCAGCACGCCTCACCACCGTGATTGCTTGAGCTTGGCCGCCTTGCTAGTCTCTAAGACTACTATTATTGGTTGTTGCAGTCACCGTCTTGTTCACCCCCAGATCACTGGCATCAACATCATGCATGACACATAGTAAGAAATCAGGAAGTGATTAATAGAAAGCAGTGGTCACTGAGAGAGATGTGAGGGTGGGCAAAAGAGAGAAAGCGTTCACAATTTTTACAGAGCAATTAACTAACTGACTAATGAACGAACTAATTCACATGTCACCTGCTGATGGTCACATCAGGGTCACGCCCTGATGCTCAGTCGTGCACTACATAGCACCCCGCGTGAGTGACATTCACTTAGTCATGCGAAACTATCCGCTTATACATATTCACTGAGTATCTACCACGTGCCAGGCCTGAGTTACATGCTGAGGATATGAACAAGCAAGTGATACAACAGAGGAGAAGACACAAGTTTATGAATGTTTATGCTCGGAGGCAAATAGCGCAAGTGGCATATGAATGGTATAAAACAAATGTATTTAGAACCCAGAGATGGGCAGAGCTGAGAAGGGACTGTCCTGGAAATGGCATTTGCCTCAGTCTTGAAGGATGGGGAAGAAAACGTAAAGGTACCTGGGCGGAGGAGGGAAAACTTGAGCTGAGCACTGGGGACCGGCTGAGATGCAGGAGTCTGGCAGCCCCCTGGGAGATAAGAGTGGAGGGGAAGGTGGTGGCCCCAGAAGCTGGGGTACCCGACACAGAGGCGAGGTGAGCACATGGCATTGTATTCAATGGGGAGGAATCTCTTAGCAGGTTTGAGGTTGAGAGGTGGTCTGATTGTGGGTGCTTTAGGAGACAAATACAGGAAAGGAGCCCTGAAGCTGGGTGGGGAGAGACACTGCATTGCAATCGAGAGGCTTAATATTTAGGCATGAAGTCTCAAGGGCAAGCTCTAGAAAGAAGCAACCGAAATGGAGGAGAAAGAAAGAATAAGAGAGACCGTGCACAGGAAGAACTGGCAGACTACGGTGGCTTATAGCACCTTGGGACAGAGCTCAGAGCTAGAGGGAGTGAGACAATAAACAGGACCTGAGTACCTAACGTGTACACGGCAGCCTGCTCCACGCGCTTTCTTTTATTTCTCTGTTGGACTCTCACGCTGACTTTACAAGGCAGGAAGTTATTATCCCCACTTCTACCGAGACGGAAGTTGAAGTACAAAAAGATTTCATGACTTGCCCACAATCACGCCGCTTTCTTTTTCTTTTTTAAATTTTTATTTATTTACTTAGTTTTTGGCCATGCCGCGCAGCATGCGGGATCTTAGTTCCCCGACCAGGGATGGAACGCATGGCCCCCCGCCGTGGAAGCTGGGAGTCTTAACCACCGGACCACCAAGGAAGTCCCCATGCTGCTTTCTAATTAAACATGTGCTAGTGAGAAAGCGTGGTATAAAATGTTATATCATTTTTTTACTTATAGACCATGGAGGGAAGTCATAATATTTCTGACCTTGTAATTTCATAGCGATAAACGTGTTATTAATAAATTGTTTTTTTGATTTAGACTTTATTTTGCATATCTTGAAAATCCCAGTAAAACAAATAGGAAATGAAATGTCAACTAAATGACTGAAGTCTCTTAATCCCCTGAGTAAAACTCTCATGTAATTCAGAAGTTTTCCCAAAGATGAGGGAAGACCTTTCACAGATTTCAGAGAAAGGAAGCATTATCCAACCTTTTCTGGTTAATCAAAATGCAGAGTATAAGCAAATTACATTGATTTAAACTAGCATGACATCAACCTAAAACAAATGGGTTTTAACATTTAAGAAAAATCAACTTATTACTTCTGATGTTTATCTTTCTTCTTAGTAAATTTTTCTTTTTCTAAAGAAGACAGAAATCATTTTTCTTTACCATCTTAGTAAAATAAACATGAATTAAAATGTAAAATTTAGTCCCGTCTGTTCTGACCCTTGAACATTAAGATCTTCATAATTTTTGAAAATAAAAATCCCACTAACTTGATACCACTAGAGACTACCTTTCTTCTGTACCTTTAGAGTTTAAACAAAAAGAAAGATAAAGGAAGAATTTGCTTTATGTAACCTCTTTCTGATAAATTCACTTAAAATTTCAAGTTATGTTAAAAATCATTTTTTAAAACCTTGGTCCATCTTTTAGTAACTGTATTTTGTAGTCGACAAATCATTTATTTTCTCGTTCAAGTGCCATCCATAACAATAATTTAAAACCAGCTAATAAACATTATGGCTTCTTAGAACTGCTACCAATTAAATCTTAAGTGTCTTGTACATACAAATATAAACAGAATATAATTAGAGCTATTTAAAGAACCCATT
Organism: Neophocaena asiaeorientalis asiaeorientalis; assembly: GCF_003031525.2. NCBI lineage: Eukaryota > Metazoa > Chordata > Mammalia > Artiodactyla > Phocoenidae > Neophocaena > Neophocaena asiaeorientalis. The sequence continues at coordinate 5,076,242 of NW_020173204.1, read as the reverse complement.
TTTAACTTAGATGAACCGTACTTTCCATTTGCTGAGGATAAACACTTGTAAATGAAACCCATTGCTGAGCAAAAGAAGCAATTACTTCAGTTTGAAATATGAACATGCACCACCTTTTAAAAAGCCATGGAAAGCCATTTACGGACTGCACTCTACAGACTCAAGTCACACCCAAAAGGAAGCATGCGGTAACATCCTGCATCCTAATCGAGAAGAAATCAGCTGAGGTATGGCGCGTCCTTACCTTTATGAGCCCATTAAACTCTTTGCTTCAATTAGCGTAGATTTCCGACATAATATTCCTTTATATGTTCAAGCGCGATTTAAAAACCACACATACACACACTCAGAAAGAAAGGGGTATTTTACTGTTGAAAAATCAACAACCTCTTTTTAGGAAAACTTGAGACCCATTTTATAATCTAAACTAATAACTGCTCTGAGCATACTGAATACAGACAGTCTGGAAGAGAAGGAAACACAGACAGTCCACACATCATAATTGCACATTTCTTGCTTAAAGAATACACAAAAAATAGAGTGAGTCAATTGAATGCAACTAGCTAATCAATTCCACAGTATTTTTTTGGTGACATCAGTAGGCTGACTAAAAAGCTTGGTTTGGGCTAGAATTATACTGCCTGGTTAAATGCATGCTTTTTTACTTGCTGCTATGAGTTAACCACAGGTCAAACCCAGTTACAATGAACACCATTATCACAAAATGCTTCCAAGCTGGTCCTGAAAGTCCTCAGAATGGGCCTTTGTTGATTTCATCACAATGATACCACTAACGTAAGAGCCCAGACAGACCTCTTAACCCTTGGGTGTACGAAATGGCCACAGTCTTTGGGATCTTTGGTTACGTCCCCGCATATAAAATGATGGGTGGGGATGTGGGTATTTGCAATATCAGAAGACAAAATCCAGAGGCTAGACGTGGCCCACTAGCAGTTCATGTCTGCCTATGGCTGTGAGTATAAGCAGAGTAGTATTTTAAGAGGGGGCCCATTTTGTTCACGACAACCGGGTTGCAATGCAGGTGAATTTAGCTTACAATTGGCAGTTATGGTGATATGGCTTGAACGGTAAATGCAATTTATGATTATAGGACTTTATCTTTTGATTCAATTTACAAAGTTATATCAATTACTTTTATTCTGAATTATGGAAGGCTTCATTTCATTAAAGGTAAGGAAGGGCAACAGATCCGAGGGCTGGGATAAACAAAAATCTTAGCAGGGTGATTTCATGGTTGGCCTTAGGCAAAATTACCCAGCAAGGGACAGTTTGTCTTTGATGACAGTCCCAATTCTTTTCAATGATCTTCTATTCTATCCTGGTCCACAGAAGCTTCCCAGGGCCCTTCGGGTTCCTGGATATATATAGCCCCCTCCCTACACCCCCATACGTACTCCTTTTATGTTACTTTGCCTAGGCTTCTGTCCTGAACAGAATTCACTACTATTACCATTCTCTTCTTTTTTCTGATTTAGTATTTCCTTTGTCCCTTTTACCTCTTCTGCCTGATACTATCTCATTTAAAAAATGAATTCCTATGAATTCAATAATAAGGACCAAAGATTAATGCTTCATCCATGCTACATAGTATATGTTCATTTACAGAAGCTTTCTGGATAAATGCCTAACCCAAAGTACTGTCTCTAATGGTAGAAATTTCAGGTCCATTTAGAGGAGATCTTGAAGTTTGAAGACCTTTCAAAACACTCTGTATATTGGGACTTCCCTGGTGGCACAGTGGTTGGGAGTCTGCCTGCCAATACAGGGTACAGGGGTTCGATCCCTGGTCTGGGGGGATCCCACATGCCATGGAGCAACCAGGCCTGTGAACCACAACTGCTGAACCCGCGTGCCTGGAGCCCGTGCTCCTCAACAAGAGAGGCCACTGCAGTGAGAGAAGCCCGCGCACCACAGCGAGGAGTGGCCCCCACTCGCCGCAACAAGAGAGGGCCCGTGCAGTAGCGAAGATCCAATGCAACCAAAAAAAAAAAAACAAAAAACAACACTCTGTATAGGTGGCTGCACATTCTATGGAACATTTGGAGCCAGTCATGCGTCTTCCATTAGCCATCTTGAAGACAAAGAGTCAGGTCATGTGACTTTGGCTTACAGTTACCTCATACCAAAACAAAGCTTTTAAAAAACTTTCAACAAAAATTCAAAACAGTGATTTTCCTAACCAGCCACATTATCTATCCCAAATCCTAGAAACACAAAAGATTCAACTGGATTTTTCACTCTTCAGCTTACTGAGTCTAGTAACTTGAAAGGTGTAACAAGAGAAAAGCTCACTTAGGAAGATGACGACAGGCGTGTATCCTGACTACCTCTCCAGTGCCAGCCACCCTAACCCACAAGTGGATGGTAGATGTGTCGCTTTGCTAAATACAGCGTGACCCAGAGTGCTACTGAGGTTAATTTGAAACACAGACTTATTACTCTTAGCGCCTCAAGGAGTGACTACGTCATGCTCCATAACTTCATAAAATTTTATAACTCATCAGCTAAATAGCCGGAATTCGTTGACTTTATTGTTTGGTAAATGCTTGATAGCCAATAGATTTAACACACTGTTAATTATCCTATTCTCCTTAAAATAGTATTTTCATTTTTATAACCAAGAATATTTAGAGGCTAATTAGAAATCCAGTAATGTGAATTGTAAATTATGTGTAATTACAATAAAACGACTGAAGAATAACACACATTACTTATAAACTGTAACACTGTGATAAATTAAAGCAATTACAGGTAAACCAATAATGTTCTTTAATTAAGTAGTTATGAATGAGAATTTGTGCTTTGCATTTACAATAACCTATACGGTTGGGGATTGCGTTTACAGCTTGTGAAGAAATCGATCGCACTCTGCTATGATCCTCTGCTAAGAATAACGTCTAAGTTCATTACCGTCTTTACGCCATTATCATGTAAAAACACCCAAGACTGTTAAATGTAAAGTGTGCTGACAACCAATCAACCAAGCTTCTTAATATAATTATAATTATGTCACTATCTCCTCTTATGCCTTTATGAATCTGAAAAAAAGTTCATATTTCCACAAGTCTTCAATATTGGTTGCAAAGGAATAGAAGATGCTTTGTCACAAGTTTATTGAAAATACTATTGTATTTGACATTAATAAGACTATTCATCCTCATAATTATCTTACTGCAGCCTACCATTTATAAGATTATAACAAGAGTTTCTGTATTGCTACATCTGTTTATTGCATTATACGTTGTTATAATGTTGAGGTAACTCTTTGACTTATCCAGGTTACAATCAATGTCACAAGATGGATATAGGAGAGACCAAAAGACCATCTTCCTGCCCTTAATTCAAATCATGTGTATTTGTGCGGGTGTGTGCAAACAGGTCTCTGGAATAGAAAGAGAAGTAGCTAAAGTTGGTGAGATGGCAAAGAATTGGAAGGTTCAGATGACAAGAACTTGCTGACCTGAACTTAAAATCTCTTGAAGCTTATTGTAAAGATGAATATTTAAAGGTGAGTACTGAACAAACAAGTAAGAGGATTCTGACTTACCCAGGTATATACATGTTATTAATTTGTCTTGAGGCATTAACAATTAAAGTTCTCCAAAAATTAAGGAATGCCTAGTCTAGTTACATAAGAACATTTCAAATATAGTAACGTGAATACTCTAGAACAGTATATCCAAGCGGGGAAAGCTATGTACGTGGTAGAGGTCACACATACCACTGACGATTATCAGGTCAGAGATCTTATCCTACTTGTGAACTAATAAGTTAGCCTGTTAATTTTCATGGAAGCTGGAGAAGTAACAAGACTCCTAGGTCAGGGACGGAAGACTTTGTTATTCAAAGCACAAGAAGCAGCATGAACACCACTGTGTTTGTGTTGGGTTTCCCTCGTCCCGGCATGAGGGTGATACAGAAGGGCCCAGATGGTTGCTGTACACACGGTGGGTTCGCATTACAGCTGAGGAACACTGACCTTGAGGAGTCTGTTGTTTTTACAGCAAGCAGTAAGCAAACCTGCTCTTTGTTTCAGAGGCAGCCATTACATCATCTCTCAAGGTTGCTTTCTGTCAACATGACCCTGAGGAATGGCCCCAGTAAAAGCAGTCAAGGCTCTGCACTGTCGACAGACTTCGCAAGGCACGGAGGAGCCCGAGAGACCTACGGAGGACTGTCTGTCCTGACACTGAATATCAACATCTTCAGGCACCTGACGTACAACGAGGTAGAAAGACAGCCTTCGTCCACTGGCTTCAAGCTCAAAACTCTGTTTCCATGACCACGCTTACCTCCATGTGTTTAGTTAAATATTATTCAAAATGACATAGAAATGTCTTCTGGGGACAGCTACCTTTTGATGTCCCGATTCTCTGTACTGCTCTTCAAATGATCTGTTTCTAGCCTGTCGCTTCCACTGAACTCTCGACTCACGTCATTTCCCTTCCTGTGTTCTGAAGTGCAGCTCTCATTCATTTAACTTCAGAATCCCACTCTTACTAAAATGGCAGTTTAATCTGTTTCTTCACATCTCGATTTACTTGGTATAAGTATACTGTATTGTAGAGGGATTGGAGAGGCTCACAATGGTCACCTCCAGCTTTTCATCAGTTAGGCAGTGATCCATCGAAATATTTAGGCTATGGGACCACCATTTGATGTGGCCACAGACTTCATAATGTCCAAACTCTGAAGTCATCTGTAACCGGCGCCCAACTCTCTTCCAGTCCTTTCTCCTCCTTCATGAGAATTCTGTTGTCCTTCTGCAAGACACACTGATTTCTTTGCTGTGAACCGATTTTCTGTGCTCTACGATGAGCAGCCTTTGCAGTCCTTCGTGCCGAAGCTTATGTTGTGTAACTTCACTGAAGGAGCAGGATTGGTAAGGACCCCGGAATAAAACACCTTTATCATCTCCCTCTCCTGCCACCTTTCAACCTACTTTCAACAAGCTGTGCTTCCAGGCTGTGGGGTGGAATCTCAAGTCATCTTGCATAATGACTCTCAGGTAAAAAAATAAGTCGTCCCTTAGGTATGGCTTTAAAAGGTGAACTCAGTGTAAAATCAAAACTTCAAGTTTAATTTATTCTTCCCAACACAGTCGTGTATATACTCGCACGTGCACGTACACACACACACACACACCGCTAGGGACTATGTTAAATTGGAAAACCTACAATGGTGAAGGAGGATGATGGAAGATGATGAGGCCCCTTCCTTACTCAGCACCTGTCTTCCCAGCTCCCAGCTGGCTCCCTTCTGCTGAGAAGGCCCTCTTTGGTGGGTAGGCAGCTCATTCCCAACTCAGACCTTTTGTCCTTGGGTTGGCCCCCTGGCTGGTCACTCCTGCTGCCCTCAGCCTTTAGACTTCTGGAAAATTCAGACAACATTCTCTGGATTCCTCAAACGCCAGGGAGACACACACTAAATTTTGGGGTGATTCTTGAAGTTCTCCTCAGCTGGATGAAGGTTATGGGTAATAATCCCCTCCCCAGTATCGCGGTTACCACAGTTATCAACTTCAAAAGGAAATGCACCCTCTCTGAGCCGATCAACCTTCAATTTCTCTTTTATACCCTGGAGGTGGTTGGGCACCTATAGCACTGGTTTCAGTTTTTGTTTTGGGGGTTTTTATTTGGAGGGGAGGTGTCTTATCTGAAACTTTGATATAAACAGAAGAAACACATTTTTTAATCCCATTAAAATTGTCTTTTTGAATGTTTATTAATTTTTTCTTACTATGTTGCAAGCTTTTTGAGAAAAGGAGGGACCACTTCTTATACCTTTTTTTTTTTTTTTTTAATCAATGGATTGCAGTTGTCAATTTATATGCCCTCAGGACAGAGGGGTGATAGGATTATAGGAATGAATGAATCAGGCAGGAGGAAATAAGGAGTATTGAGGTTTCTTCTTCTTCTTCTTTTTTTTTTTTTTTAAAAGAGAAGCCAGGAATCTAGAATTTTATGGAACTGATTGATTGATTAACTGAAAGCATATAGATACATTAAAGTCATGTCTGCACAAAACCAAAATAATCAATACATTTAATACGAAAACATCATTCCATTATTGGGAATGAGGGAAACAATAATTAGATGTTTCATTTTAAAATTGGTTGTGGTTAAGCTTTAATTGACTTAATTGGAATTTACTTAACAAACTGTATTTTTCCAGCTGAAAAAAGAGTCCTCTTGTGGACTACCTTAATGAAGGGGTTAATTTATGCTTTTCCTACTGTTTAAGTTATGAAAAACATTTTAAAAATATGTTTACCTTCTGTTTCAAGAAAGTCAGTTTCTAAGTAAACAGTGTCCAACAGTTTGAATTGTTCCAACTGTTCTCTAAAAGTTGAGGAAACGCTATTAAATATTTATCATCTTATATTGTGTTATTTACTGTATGATGAATATGCAAATTTTATTAATGTTACTCAGAAAGCCATGAAAAAATTATAATTCCTGAATGAAAAATTAAATGTAGATTTAATTAAATGTAGATTAAATGTAGATTTAATCTTTAAAATGAAGATTTTATCTCCAGGATATAGATGAAAAGAAGGGCAATTATAATTCATTGAATACCTACAGATGGAAAGCTTCTGAGTTTCATTAAAAGAAAAATAAAATACGGACTTCCCTGGTGGCGCAGTGGTTAAGAACCCGCCTGCCAATGCACGGGACACGGGTTCGAGCCCTAGTCTGGGAAGGTCCCACATGCCACGGAGCAACTAAGCTCACGTGCCACAACTACTGAGCCTGTGCTCCAGAGCCCGCGAGCCACAACTACTGAAGCCCGCGTGCCTAGAGCCTGTGCTCCACAACGAATAGTAGCCGCCGCTCGCCGCAACTAGAGAAAACCTGTGTGCAGCACCGAAGACCCAACGCAACCAAAAATAAATAAAATTGATTCTTTAAAAAAAAAGTAAAATAAAATAAAATAAAGCTTTAAAAGTTAATACATGTTGTGTGCTATCGATAACTGGTCCAGTGTCAGTGGGCCATTTCTACTGATTTCCTCTTACCCTCATCTACTTTTCCATTTCCTGTACACACCACCTTTAAATATACGATATAACATACTGGTACACACTGTTAACTCTTTATTTTCTGCAAAATAATGTAGGCTCTACGAACATAGGGAATCTTTGCTTCCTTACGTGTTCATCAAACACCAGAAGAGTGCCTGGAACATAGTAGGTTCTCAATAAATATCTGTAGCATGTTCTCTAAAGAACACGTAGGGAAAAAGTGACTGCAGTATTGAAAGATACTGTAGAAGACCTGAGAAAGGACTGCTTCAAAATCAGGGGAAATAATGGAACGGTTAAACATTTTTTATGAGTTCTCTCAAATTACTTAGACATAAACCATCCAATACATCTCCAAGACCTGTTGCTTCTACTCTTCAAACACCTCTTACACATACCTCTCATTTTCTATTAGCATCACATCTCCAATAACCCTTTCCCTGGACATCTCAAAAACATCCTTGTCTTTTCACCTCTAGTCTTTACGTCAAATAAGTCATCTCCAATAATTCAGAGCCTCAAACAGTTTCATGTATTACTTTTTGGTGTGTATTAGATCTGAGGGTTTACATGTTTCCTGCTTTCATGGAATTTATAATTTATGTTTGGGTACAGGTATTAAACAAGTAGTGATCCAAACATCTATAGAATTACAGTTGGAATTTAGTGTTGGAAAAGATAACTTGCCACGAGTGTATAACTAGGGAACTAATGTTGCCTGGAATCACAGAGAAGAATCTCTTCCTGAGAAAGTGATGTATGCGATGAGATTGGAGAGAGAGTGAGAGAGAGAAAGAGAGAGAGAGAGGGTCAGGCATTTCTCAAAGGAAGAGGTAGAGAGAGTCATTCAGAGGGAACAGAATATGCTAAAACCCTGAGGGAGGAGGCCTAGAGAGTCATAACTGGAGTGCTGGGTGGAAACCAGATGATGTATGACCAGAGGGTCCTGGTATGGATTTTAGACTTTATTCTAACACCAAGGAGAAACGCTCAAGAATTTTAATTGAGAAATAAACTTGATCCAGTCTGTAAAACCACGCTGGCTGCCTTGGAACTTTCTTCAAGCCTCCATGACGCCCTATTGCTGAGCAGAGATCTTAGTAACATCTTAGCCTGTGATCCACAATTGTACACCCTAGTCCTTGTTTTGCATCCTAGCCTTTTCCCCGATACATGCTGGACTAGCTCCGGCTCCCAGAACCAACCGCCTGCCCCCACACTCCGTCTTCCATGTTTTCTTTCCTCTCCTCTCCTCTTTCTCTCCCTTTTCCTTCCTTCCTTCCTCTCCCCCGCTCCCCTCTTCCTCTCTTCCTTTCTTTCTGATGGAATGCCTATTCCACCCACCTGCTTTTCAATAGAACATGTCCCATCTATGTTTTCAGGTTCAGATCAATGATTGCCTTTCTTCATTTCTGTTTGAGTCACTCTTATACCACACACGTGCCACCTCGTGGCATAGTGATTTTGTTTCAACCTAAGCGCCGTTAAAAATACCTTTTCCCAAAGGACGATGCCTCCTCGACACTTCACAGGAAATCCACAATACTGAGCGCTAATATCACGTGCTTCATGAATATTTGTCAAATATATTAACGAATACATTCTTCCTGAATCCAACGGAAAGAGCTGGAAACAGTCAGAAGACTATTGTAAACCTCAGAACATAACAGGGACCTTTTCCTTCGCAGCCCAAATTGGGGAATGCAGTAGAATCAAACGTGGTTATATGCATACAAGCAGCGTCTGCCCCAGCCCAGACTCACTATAGGCTACTTTAATTCTGTCTCCTAACAATCTAAAGTGCCTTGTTCTCCTCATATCATATGATGGATCCCAACTAGTGCCATTTTTTTCCTGCATTTCTGTGGAAAGAGTTGAAGCCTTGGAGGAAACAGCCCTGGGTTCAAAATTAGCTCTGTGATTACAGTCAGGTCCTAAAACCCTTAGGTTTTGTCCTATTGTCTGCAAATAGAAAGATTATAAGCTTATCCTGAGCAAAGGTATGTAACGCACCTATCCCAGTACCTGATACATAAAAGGTGCTCAATGATTGTTATTTCACACCATGGTCTCCCATCTATGGTCCCCTGGCTTGGTTGAAAACCTGTCTCACTTTCTTTCTAAGACTATGTTATGTATATCACACACCCTGATTTCTTTAGGACACAGCTCTATTAATTATCTCCTCCTTCCTCTCTCTTAGCATCACCAGTCTCTCCCCTTTACTGAGTCCTCTGCTCTGCCTTCCCCATCCCCAAACACCCCGCATTTTAGTAGCTGTTTCCGCATTTCTTCCTTCCTTCCTTCAAAAGCAATGAAAAGTAACTTGTGGACAATGCTAGGTGCTGCAACTGCAAGAACGAGTATACTACTGCTTCTAATTTTGTACCACAGTAGGGCAGGCAAGATGTACAAACAAATCATTATCTAGTAGATGTGTTATAGTAATATGATAGCAACCCCTGAAAAGTTCTATGGAAGCACTGAAGTGAGGAATCCGTTCTCGCCGGAGGTAACTGAGGTAGGTCATGGGGTGATTGGAAGGTATAATAATGTGAACAATTAGCAAAGGTAAGAAGTCTAAAAACTTAGCACCTGCAAGAAGGGCAAAATCACAGAGTTGAGTGCAGTAAACGATAACTACTGGGTATGCCCTCACTTGGGGGAGGCTTGAAGTCTGTAGGCAATGAGAACCATGGAAAAAATTTAATGAGGGGAAGCGATATCATTACATTTGAATTCTGTAAAGATAACCTTGGGTAGAAAGAAGGATGGTAAAAAAAGGAAAGGTTACAAGTAGGAAGCCCAGTGGACAGGTTCTTGCCGTAGACCAGGTCAGGATGCTATCTGGCTTTTGCTACCATCATTCCCTTAAAGCGCTCCATCGAAGATCACCAACCACAGCCTACAGACCAAGTTCAATGGTCTTTTCTCAGCCCTTGACCTCTCTTGTTTGCATGATACACTTTCACTCCTAGCCATCCAGCTCTCCTCACATCTCCTTCTGTCTTGACTCGTGTGTCATTACCTAAGGCTCGTGTGTCATTACCTAAGGCTCGTTACCCCTGCGGCTCTTTCCTTCCTGTGCTCTAATGAGACAAATGCTCACTCTGGTCAGTTTTCTAGGTCTGTTGGATATATCTATGTCGAAGCCCCATCAATCCATTGACTTTGACAGACATGTAAATCTCCTTCAAACTCGTGTTTCCTAGTATCTTCTCTAACCGTGCCAGCTTTCTTCTGATCTATCAAGGTTCAAAATCGTGCTTTCAGCTGTATCTCTTATTTTTCTTCTCTCTGTCTCTCGATCAATCTCAAAGTCTCCTGTTGCTTTTCCTGAGCAATAGTTCTTCAAACATTCCAGTCCTTTCCATCTCCACTGCTACAGTTCTAACTCAGGACTCTATCACCTGGATCACTGTGAAACACTCACTTCAGAACTCTCTTTCCAAGCCACCTTATGAGTAATTATTGCAAGAGCACGCTTTCAAATGTACCATTATAATCATTGTTTCCCTGATCAAAATAGTGAAGAACTCTCACTGTTTTCTAAATAAAATGTGAACTCCTTAACCTGAGTCCCCAAATCCTTTTCACCTGATCTTTTACTGTATCTCTTACACTTGAGCCATTCTGGACTACTCCCTGTCTCCCGACTGTCTTGAGCTGCTGCTTCTTCTACAGCTTTGCTTGTGTTATTTCCTTTACCTTTTTTTTTTTTTAAACATCATTAATACCTGCCAAAAACTTTAACGCTCTTCAGGGCTCACTTTGAGCATCTCATCAATAATATCATCCAGGACCACGTCAGTCGAAAAGTCTTTCCTTCATCTTTATATGCACAGCAGTGCTTACTGCATTGATTCACACTACACTTTTTGAATATTTCCTTTTATTAGAGAAATGTATGTATGTATATCGTACCCTTTTCTAGATTTTAAGCAGTATGCAAATTCCTGGTGAAGCTTGGAGGCCCGTTATGTTAGAATCCTATCATGTAAATGTTTCCAGCAAAGTTCTCTTTGCCTTGTCCTTTCTTCTTTGTATGCAACCCTGGAAGCTCCGATGTGGGACTTCACCAGATATCTTTGGTGTTGAGAATCACCATGGTTTATGTCAAGCTTTCCGAAAGATAGCTTTGTGGCTAGATGACCTTGACATAGAGACGCCCACTGCCGTCTCTTTTGTCACTTACTGTACGAAGTTGCTTCATTTTGGTGACAGTATCTCTGGTGTGTGATCCTGAAACATAGTTGAGGTACAAAGACTGTCCTTTTTGGGTTTCAGCAAAATGCCTTATTCACGGTGGGCCTAAATGTTTGCTGGATGACTACCAATTTACCTAGTCTGATTGATTCCTGTGCCACTGGCACGTGGGTGCTTTAATATACACACAATTATTGAACCATTAGCCCTCTACCCATTTTAGTGGCTCATTACCTGTTATAGCATGTTATATCCTGGTTTATACAAGAACAGCTGTGTCTAATATATTCCTGCAAATCATCCTTGTTCATTTTCATACGGATATTAGACTCAGCAAATATGTCATGTGCCTCTGAACATCACAAAAACTTCCCAGAGCCAGAGATAACTGCCCTGAATCAGCTGTTCCCAAGTTTACTTTTAACCATTGCTCAAATTAGATATCTATGAGCTCCCCTCGGACTCCAATCCCAGGCTGCCAGCTGCTCCAGATGCAAGAAGCTTTTATAGCTTTCAAACACATTTTATCTGTCATCATTTTCATCAACAGGAATATCCTCCCCTTTATGCTCTCTCATAGAACCTGGTAAACAAGGAAAGAGAAAAGCTTGGCTTTATTGTAACTCCAGAGTTACGATAACTCCAGACTCTGTAACTCCAGAGTCTGCGGGGGGGCGGGGGAAAGAAAAGCGCAGCATGTCTTTCTTTGCATCTTTCTATGTAGCTCTTCAAAGGTTTATCAACCGCCACCTTAATCTATTTGTTGAGGATGCCTAATTTTCCAAATGATCTTTTCTTTGGAATTCATAGAAAATTCAGCTCGAGGTGATAGAAAGAGATGAAGAATGCAAAGGAGGTATACATTCTAATTTTGTCCCTAGACGTATGAATCAAGTACTCTGACTGAATTCCCCACTTTTTCTCGTCTGTAAAATGGGCAGTGATTTTGAGAGGGTGAAAGATTAAAAATGATTACAAGAACATTTTTTAAATAAGCTGCAAATGAATTCACATAACTTTTGATCCCAATCACAGAGCTAGATGAAGTTTGTCAAGATAGAAATAAAACAATGTTCACTGCAGTACTGTTCTTAAAAACAAACAATTGGAAAAAACCAAAGGGGTCTATTAACAGGGTGTTGAAGTGTAAATTGTGAAATAGCCATATAATGGAATAATATGGAGTCACTTTTAAAAATTCGCATGGTTTTGCATGGCTTATACGAAAATATTTCCAAGAAGTAGCATTAAGAGTAAAAAGTGAGGTAGAGAGCCCTTATGCAGTACGTTACACGGTATAAATTAAAAAAGAAGACGTGTGCCCATAGCTGGTATACACACTGACATTCTGGACTGAAACACAAAGCTGATAAAATGACCAATTTGGGGTAAAATAACTGAGGAGAGGGAGGTGTCACCTCTATGTGTTACACATTTCTATCCTTGCCCATGTTTTATTTTCTTTATAAAATAACAGCAAATGTTATGTGAATAGTATAATAATGGGACTTTTTGATTGTCTTTTGTATATAGTCGTTAAAGAAACGACTGCTTATTATCTAAAAGTAAATGTAAGAAATTTAATAAAATTCCAGTGGGTTTATTGATATAAAATACTGTTTTATCACACAAAGGATATCAAAATTCAGTAGTAGGTGCAAAGAAGTTAAGTTTAGGAGACGTGCTGCTTTCAGGAACGTGGCATTGAGCAGGTTAATGCCATTAACTGTAAGGGGGAGAGTATCTGTTCAGTTACCTTTCACTGAGCACCTACTTTTCCCCTCTTTGCTCCCAAATGCCTAGTTTTTAGCCACAAAAGGTTTAGAAGGCATCCCCGTGCTCACTGCATTACACTGCTTTTTAAAATCTGAAAGTCGTTACTAGGTGATGTAGCATAACATGGGAACATTCTCCCCAGCTGTGCTGAAATGTACATGCAGAGCAGAATAACTGGAGGAGACACAGGAGTTTTGGAGCCTGAAAGAGGCCTCTGCCCCTGAGATGTCTGTTAAGGTGGCTGCATCCAGGGAAGTTTGATGATTTTTCCAAGGTGGCCTAGATGAACTGAATACTATGTTTCCTTCTTTTTTTTTTAAATTAATTAATTAATTTATTTATTTTTGGCTACACTGGGTCTCTGTTGCTGCGCGCGGGCTTTCTCTAGTTGCGGCAAGCGGGGGCTGCTCTTTGTTGCTGTGCACGGGCTTCTCATTGCAGTCTCCCCAGCTGTGCTGAAATGTACATGCAGAGCAGAATAACTGGAGGAGACACAGGAGTTTTGGAGCCTGAAAGAGGCCTCTGCCCCTGAGATGTCTGTTAAGGTGGCTGCATCCAGGGAAGTTTGATGATTTTTCCAAGGTGGCCTAGATGAACTGAATACTATGTTTCCTTCTCTTTTTTAAAAATTAATTAATTAATTAATTAATTTTTGGCTGCACTGGGTCTCTGTTGCTGCGCGCGGGCTTTCTCTAGTTACGGCAAGCGGGGGTTGCTCTTTGTTGCTGTGCACGGGCTTCTAATTGCAGTGGCTTCTGTCATTGTGAAGCACGGGCTCTAGACACGTGGGTTTCAATAGTTGTGGCACGTGGGCTCAGTAGTTGTGGCGCACGGGCGTAGCTGCTCCGCGGCATGTGAGATATTCCCTGGGGCTGCTCTTTGTTGCTGTGCACGGGCTTCTCATTGCAGTGGCTTCTGTCATTGTGGAGCACGGGCTCTAGACACGTGGGTTTCAATAGTTGTGGCACGTGGGCTCAGTAGTTGTGGCGCACGGGCGTAGCTGCTCCGCGGCATGTGAGATCTTCCCGGACCAGTGCTCGAACCCACATCCCCTGCACTGGCAGGTGGATTCTTAACCACTGCACCACCAGGGAAGTCCCTGACTATGTTTCTGACTGTCTCATTTAGACACGTGGGTTTCAATAGTTGTGGCACGTGGGCTCAGTAGTTGTGGCGCACGGGCGTAGCTGCTCCGCGGCATGTGAGATCTTCCCGGACCAGTGCTCGAACCCACATCCCCTGCACTGGCAGGTGGATTCTTAACCACTGCGCCACCAGGGAAGTCCCTGACTATGTTTCTGACTGTCTCACTGCAGTGTGACACTTTTCTGTAGAAGCATATGTTCTGTGGCCAAGTGGAATCACTAGCAGGTTTTTGAAAAGTTAAGTTTTGAGTTGTATCATTAAAGAAGGGAGAATCACCCTTAATGGTCTATGATATGAATTATGTGTCTGCCATTGTGATAAGCTACCCACCTGATTCAGTCCCTGCAGTAACTATATATGGTATTACAAACAAGGATACTGAAATTCAGAGATTAAATCATTTGCACAAAGACACAGTTTATATATAACTGGACTGGAATTTAGACTCATGCCTGCCTCACCCCATTGTTCATAATCTCAATAATGTGAGCAAAGATCCTTAAGTGGGAATTTATGAGGTGTGTAGAGGAAACGGCCAACTGAAAGCTCGTGAAGGTAGCTGGGGTCAAGTCTTCTAGGTATCAGTAGTAAGACAGTAAGAAATGAAAGGAAAGGCAGAAATCAAGCTGGAAAAACAATGAGATAAAAATTTCCCATATACTCTACTGAGCTAGCCTACACGCATTACGTTAAAATATTCTAATACTAAACCAAATAGTGGGAGCATTAATAACAACGTCTACACCTTGCTTGCACCTTCAAACGCATATCACATCTGTGATCTACCTTAAGGTTAATAGCTCTGTCTTTGAGGTGTATTTAGTTTACTCACCTTTTAAGGGTCATACACATAAATGTGATAACCTCATTTATCACCTATACTGGGTAACGCTCCCTTTTACTCTAACCTGAAAATTAAGCTCTCTGCAAACCCCATAAAATGCATATTAAAACATCATGTGTGGGGTGCAAAACATTTTTGCATAATGACAGGTTTAATTTTGCTTATCCTGCTAGCATCTATTCTTGAAAACGAGGCCCTGAAATTTCCTATTTATGCTCCTAAATTCAGAATAGTTTAAAATGTCATTTTTATTATTCCTTATATCAGAGCCCTTAAAATTAAAAACATCCATCAGAAAATGGCTGCCTCCAAAATATATTGCCCAATATGGAATGTAAATATTAAATTTAAATATTTAAAAATTAAATTATTATTTAATTTATAATTGCATGAGCACAGTGTAGCTGGGTTATGTGGGTGAACAGAACTGTTCACAAGCAGAAATACGTGCTCTAACATCACTTTAAAAGCCACAAACCAAAAACCTTTAGCAATCAGACTGAGGATAGAAAAGTTACTGAAAGCCAGGGAGAAACTATCATTTCTGGACATTTCAAATCAGTTCCTAATCCCTGGAAGTAACTTTCAAAAATATAGGCACATTGAATTCTCAAAGCTGCCTCTATATCACCAACAAAATGAGAATCAACTGAGATATATCTATATATCTCTATCGCTATCTTTCTATCTATATAGTTAGATTGATAGATAGATAGATATTTACTCACAAAACCTGTAAATAAATCAAAGGAAGGAAGGAATAAGGCAATTACAGTCTCTTTCACCCCCAGGCATAAAATATAAACATATGAAGATTTCTTTTAAAAATAGAACTTGCATGACTTAATGCCCTAGTCCTAAAATCCAGTTAAAATTAAGAACCTGAAAATACATGTTATCATTGTAAGATGGTCACAGAACCATTCTGTGCAATAATTTGCTTTTATATAATCTGTTTTGTATAATGTCAGTTCTAATTGTAGTGAAGAAAAAAATTATTTAAATCAGCGCAAAGCCTCATTCTTTGCAGAGCATTACACGGAATTCATTATTTATCTGAACTTCACAACACTGATGCAAGGTTCGTGTAGGAAGTATCTCTTTACACAAAGCTGCTTTCAGAGTCTGCTCAAATTCCATCTGTTCCATGATTCCTTCTCTGACTGCCCTGGATGGGAGTAATTCCCATTTCTCTGAAAGCTTATGGGGTTAATTATCTCAGATGGTGATGGCATCGCCTTGCTTGAGTTTTTCCTTCCTTAGCACGTAGCTCTGAGCTGGCTCTCACTTCATCCCCTGTCCCCTTCCCCGACCCACCCTGCACCCTTCAGCTACGATACCTGGCACAGAACTTTGGCCAGGATTTACAACCAGGGTGGCTGTGGTCTGAACATTGCTTACAGATGTGCTTTGTACGGTCTCTAGTGCCTGACAGCTCTTAGCTAACATTTAAAACTTTGAAAAGTTTCACTGAAAAATGGGAATTTTTAGTTTCTTTTGAAGAAGTAGAAGATCTGATAACTCTGGGTCCATATTCCTTCAACAACTGGCTGGGGCTGCGTGGTGGCTTCTCTTTTCAGGATGTACACAGGTGCTCCAATGCGAGCTGCCCTCCCTGCTCCCCAATGAACCCCTACTTTGAAGCATCATCAGGAATTCATGACTGCCTTTTTTTTTTTTTTATGGCGGAAGACTATCGGTACCCAGATCTCTATCAAAAGTGAGTTGACAAAAGAAAGCAAGGAGGCCATTGAATGGTTTCTAATCTGTAACCCTCATTCTCAATATGGATTGGCCTTTGCAGGCATTTGAATTTAGACTTTGAGGTGAAGTATGAAACTTAAGAGCACACAGTCTGTGCAGCTTTGGGTAGCCTTGAGATTTGATCTCTGCTTTGTCACTTATTAACTGTGAAGCCCGTACTTCTGGTCTCTTACCTCAAAAGTGGAAGTATTCCCAGATAGTTTTCTTTTGAAGATTAAGAAAGGTAAATAAATAATAAATACTTAGTACGTTATCTGCTACATAGTGAGCCCATAGTAAATGATAAATATTATTACTATCTTTCCCATGTTTAAAGTTAAGAAATTCTTTTGAACTGAGCTCTCACATAAGATCGCCTCAGCAGCTCAGGTTAGATTTGCCCAGTTGGTTGGAATGCATGAATGAATATTTCAAATCATGTACTTAAGATATATTTATTAGATGCCTACTACGTGCCTGGCACTATTCTCCATATTTGGTATTTATACTGTAAACAAAGCAGAACTAGTCCTTGCTGTAATGGAGCTTACATACAGGTGAAGGAAACAATAAATAAATACTTATATATATATATATATATATATATATATATGATGTTATTCCAGGAACAATATATGTGATAAGGCAAGGCAAAGGGATCGAGAAAAATGGGGGCATGTACTATTTTACACATGGTGGATTAAAGAAGTGGTATTCAAGCAGAGACCTGAATGGAGAGACAGAGAGCTAAGAAAGCACGTGGCGGGAGAGCACTGCTGGCAGCAGGGGTGTACCAGGCCGAGGAGCAAGCTGAGTGCTGTGATCAATGACAAGGAGGCCAATGAAGGGAGACGGAGAGGCGGAGACTTTACCAGGGGTTCATATCATGCTGGGCCTTGGAGGCCATGTGTGAACACTTAGGGTCCAAGTGTGATCAGAAAACCTTAGACTATTTTACTTGCATAGTTTACATGATCTGCTTTGTCCTAAAAGGCTGCTATGTGGATCAGAGGCTGTGTGGAAGCAGACAGCAGTCAGGAGGGTGTTGCCGTCAACCACGTGAGGGATTATGGTCACGCGGACTAGAGGTGGTGGCAGTGGAGGCTGCGAGATGGTCAGGTTTTCAGAGCAGCAGGCTTTGTGGGGTGTACATCAAAGAAAAGAGCAGACGATGACTGTCAGGTGTTTGACCTAAGAAACTGGCTGGACAGTGGTAAGATAAATTCAGATTTAGAACACTGGATGAGTGTCAAGGGGTTGGCGTGTGGGTGCGAGTGGATATCAAGAGTTCAGTTCTAGGGACTCCCCTAGAGGGGGCACAGTGGTTAAGAGCCCGCCTGCCAATGCAGGGGACACGGGTTCGAGCCCTGGTCCGGGAAGCCCGTGCGCCACAACTGCTGAGCCTGCGTTCTAGAGCCCACGAGCCGCAACTACTGAGCCCACATGCTGCAACTACTGAAGTCCAACACGCCTACAGCCCGTGCTCCGCAACGAGAGAAGCCACTGCAGTGTGAAGCCCTTGCACTGTAATGAAGAGTAGCCCCCGCTCGCCACAACTAGAGAAAGCCTGTGCGCAGCAACGAAGACCCAATGCAGCCAAAAATAAACAAATTGATTCTTAAAAAGAAACAGTTCAGTTCTAGACACGTTAAGTTTTAGATACTCAAAGAGCATCTGTGAGGAAATGTTGAACAGACAGTTATATGTACGTCTGGTGTTCAAGGGAGCGACTGAGGCTGGAGATAGAAATTTGGAAATCCTTATTGTATAGACATGGCAGTTAAGGCCATGGAATTTGTTGGAATGATCAAGCGCTTATGTATAGAATGAAAAAAAGAGGCATGGGGTTTTAGCCAGGGAAGAAAGAGTGGCAGGTGCAGAGGAAGAAAACCAAGAGTGTGGCCGTGAGGCCCAGGACTGTGTTCACATCCTTACAGGCGAAGAAGGCCCCTTGTTCTCCAAGGTTATACATTTTCAGACCAACAGTGTTTTAGGTGTGGAAAGACTTTAGCCTTAATATTTTGCAAATTCTGCACTGAGACACAGGAAGATAATCCCCCAGTGTCATGCAGTGATTGGTTTTAGCTGATCGGGGATGATACCCCACTTGGAGAGATGATAGATGAGGCCTGAGGCAAGTGCCCTGTAATGACCTTGGAATTGTCATCAGCCGCTCTCATCTCTGGGCAGGAAAGGGAGGTACCAGGAACAGTCACGGGTATCAGATGCTGCTTCCTTCTCTCAGAAGCACTTCTCCCAGATGATCAGCCATTGGAAACGTTTATACAGCCCTTTCAGTATACATGATACAATCCTAGACACTGGTAAGCTGCAGAGTGAGAAGTTAAGTGGGCTCTCCTCCAAGATTTTTATGCTTCTAACTGGCGGAAGAGGTGAACAGTCCATAGCAAATGTGCATTTTCACGTAAAAACGAATTCAGAAGTTAGGTTTTTTAAAAAAAAACAGAAATGAAGTAGGTCCTAAAGCAATGTAGATGCTTCCTTAAGAGAGTGCAGTGAATGAGAACCACTAGCACAGGGTTGGACATCTGATTAATATTTATTGAGTAAATTCACGCCTCTGCTTGTTCTCAGTGAGAGACCACTAATGGGATAAAGCAACCAAACTGAAAAGACATAGGACTTTTCCAAGAATTTCAAATTAAGAAGTTATTCACGCAGGTGATGCTGAGACTAACACCTATTATAAAACAGAATGCTCTTAAATATTCTATGATGAATGACTACTTTTAATTAATCTTTATTCTACCACACCTCATCCTGTGAAAACCCTCTGTCCTCCTGGAGCACATATTTTAAATATCTAAATGCAAGTGTACCTGAGTAACACAGCAAGGGTGCTGGAAGCCAGTGACATTGACAAAAACAGGATGACTACATTTGAGGATCACTTTTTACTACTTTAATAACTTTTTTCCTTTCTTTGTTCCTTTTCCTCCCTCCCTCCCTTCCTTCCTTCCTTCCTTTTTCTGGCCATAGTTTCTCTTTAAAGTCCATATTCAATTTTTAGTTATGACACACAGGGAACCCTTCTCTTTCACATTGGAGAGTGACCTGAAACATGTGGTCATAAAATCTACGTCAGTCCCTAAACATCAAGCAGATCTAAACTGTCAAAAATGAAAGAAGTGAGATATTTTGGACTTTAAGAAATGACAGCATATCCCAATTAAACATATATATATGTGTGTGTGTGTGTACACATATATACACTCACTCACACACACACACAAACATTTACCTCTTTATCTACAACATATGGACTTACAGATTTTTATGCCAAGCCATACGTTTCTGTCTGGCATCATACAGCTCAAGTTTGATGAAAACTAGCCAGTCCTGTGGTGTGCTTCTTTGTTACATGTTATCTAACTCCTATGAGTGAGAATTCCCATTGGATCAAGGAGAAAAACAAAGGAAGAGATATAATGATCCTCTTGCAGTTTGTTTTGAGGGAGTGAAGGATGTGAAAACTTGGTGGAAACACAAAAATTCACTTTATAATAATAATTGGATGTCTCTGATATAACCAGTATTTTTGGTGGTGGCTTACATTTTAATTCATGACTTTGCACTAAACAAGATCCCAAAGTGGGAAAACACTGTGATAAAATTCTATGATTTTAAATATAGCGGGCAGCTGGAAAGAGAGTGTAAATGTGTGTGCTGATGTGACGGGTGTGTAAGGAGCGTTCAGCTGGGAGTATTTTTGGTAACTATCTGCAAATCCTATGGAGCACATACCATGGGACAGAGACCATAAATCTCGTAGGCTTTCACCACGTAATGGGTAAATTCCATGGGAAATCTCAAAAATAATTCTTGTAGACAGGATGAGCGGCTCATCTACAGGATTATTTTGGCTAACACTGATTCCTTTTCCTTTCATTTGGGAGATCAAATATTGAATTTAGCCTCAAAAGTGGATCACACTCCGGGTGGCCCCAGGGGAAAGGCTGAGGAGGTGGTTTTTCTTTTTCTCCTTCCTGGCAGCAAAGAAATTCTAAAATTCGTTCCCAGGTTCTTAGTAGCATGGCATCCGCTGCAGATGCGGTCACTCAATGAATAAACGCATCAGGTCACTTCGGCCACGGGATTCTGTCCTGTCTCATAATTTGGATTCATCATTACAGATAGATTTATATATTTTTGCCACAGAGGGAGAGTATATAGGCGACCCCTCACAACAGTACACGTTTCTTCGTTAGAGAAGGGCTGTGATTTGAAGGGGAAGCTTAGTGTCAAATTCTTCCTGTTCTTGTCATGTTTGGGAAGGTGTGCTTCAAAGTCAGCATCCCTGGCCTCCTTCTTGTGCTCGGATGAGAGCTGCTGCCCAGTTCTCCTGGCAGAGCATCCCTCCCTGAACCAGTGTCAGTGCGCAGTGGGCAACGCACTCACCATGAGCTACTTGTCCACCATTCGGAAGTATTATCGAATCAAACGCTACGTACATTTCAAGTGAATGTCCACAGAGTTTCACTCTACTAAATGGAATATAAAAGATGCCGTTGGCACCGTGCATTTATAGATGCTAAACAGAAACATGGGCAAATACGATACCGTCATCGCGAACATTACTTGAATTGGTTTTCCACTACTTCACTGAGCAATAATGATAGATAGAAAACATCGTAATTATCAGGCTGTAAGAATGTCAACCCTGGTATTGCTTCGAGGGCATCTGATACCTTTAATTTTTACTCTTCTTTCTTCCAACTTGTCATCATAGAGGGTTTGCGAGTTGTTTTTCCAAATTACTGAAAGTGACTTTTCATTGAGCTGATATATTAGGAGAGTGTTTTGTTTTGTTTGATTAAAATTTTCTTTTATTGAAGTATAATTGATTTACAATGTCATGTTAGTTTCAGGTGTACGCCACAGTGACTGTTATATATATATAAAAGAATCTGAATATATAGTATATATATGAAAAAGAATATATATATATTCTTTTTCAGATTCTTTTCCCTTGTAGGTTACTGCAAAATATTGAGTAGAGTTCCCTGTGCTGTACAGTAGGTCCTTGTCGCTTATCTATTTTATATATAGTCGTGTGTATCTGTTAATCCCAACCTGTGAGGAGAGTGTTTTGAATGAATCTTCATGACCAGAGGAATGAGAAATACCTGGTGAACTACAAAAAGGGGACTATTTGAAAGAACATTAGGGAAAAGCCCACTTGTCTTGGAGCATCTGATGAAACGAGAGAGAGAGAGAGAGAGAGAGAGAGAGAGAGAGTGTGTGTGTGTGTGTGTGTGTGTGTGTGTGTGTGTACGTACACGGGCAGGTGCACAAAAACTCAGGCAGAAATAGATGCCCACTTGGGGAGGTGATTTGCCACTTGAAAGAGAATTAAAAAAAACTAGCAACAACCAGATGTTATAATTCTGTTCCCAATGATACTACTGGCAGCTTTGGTTCTCCAGGGGAAAGGAAGGGAGTACATCTCTCCTGTGCTGAAGTATTGGAGGAAAAGGACTGAAGCTTATTCTTGGCTGTACTTCACACAGAGTGCTTTACACAGAGCAGAAGCCCAATTAATGCTTGTAGAATTGAATTTATTGAATCGTGCTGAACGGAAAAGAGGACTCAAGGGACTTGGAGCCCTCGAGAGTATATTGCAAGAGGGTCAGTTTCAAGCAGAGACTAAAATTTTAAATCTCTGGATTTGTCTGTTGGGAACTGGAGATATATGTCTCGAATGGGAAACAAATAACAAATATACATATTGGAACTGCTGAACATTTGTTCTGGTCAGTGATACACCATTTTTATCTGATATTTGAAAGAAAATATTAATTTCTAACTGTGTCATTATTATAATACATCTTGAGTCAAACTTTATTTTCCTTTAGATTTTTATGAATTTTTGAAAGATGAAAGCCAGGTAAAGTGATAGAAAATGACGTATTTTTTAATCAGTTAATTATAACTTCTAATAGAAAAAGTTTATCCACTAAATTTAAATTTGAATTAATCTAAAATGCCAAAATATTTTTTGTATTGGCAAAATAGAGCCTTCTTTAAAATATTCTCATAAATCAATGATGATTAAAATCTTCCTCACTTTGAAGATAAACTCATATTTAGGTTGTGATAAAATGTGAAAAATTTCAGCATGAAAGTTGTTATTTTCATAAAATTATGACTGTGTGAGAACATCTCTCAGCCAAATTTATAGCAATAAATACTATAACCAATATAAAATGAAATATTGGAAAATTTGTTCTAAAGATTTTTAAAAATAAGGTCAGTGGGGGAAAAATAAGGTTTTACCCCAACAATAAAATACGCAGGGCAGTTGATGAGATGCTATTAGAATCCTATATAAAAAGATAAAGAACTGGATAAAATTTGTTTAAAGAGTTTTGTTGGTTTTCTTTTATTTTTTGGATACACTATACCAAGTATTTTTCTTTATGCATTTCTCTAATTCTTATAGTTATTAAATACTCCTTTATTTTTTTGTATCTGTAAGAAAATAACTACTAAAAACAAAATAGAATTCCTCTACCTGTTTTAAGGACACAGAGATAATATGTTTCTCAATATTTAATTTCTCATTTCTCAGATATCATGCAGACCTAGGATTAGTCTTCTATTAAATCTAGTAATTTCAGTTTAAAATAGAAGAAAAATGGGAAAAGCACAAACACATGGATACTAAACAACATGCTATTTAAAAAAATGGGTCAGTGAAGAAATCAGAGGAAACCAGAAAATACCTGGAGACAAATGAAAATGGAAACGCAAGTCTCCAAAATCTATGGGATGCAGCAAAAGCACTTCTAAAAGGGAAGTTTATAGTGATACAGGCCTACCTTGAGAAACAAGAAAAATCTCAAATAAACAACCCAAACTATCACCTAAAGGAATTAGAAAAAGAAGAACAAACAAAGCCCAAAGCCAACAGAAGGAAGGGAACAATAAAAATCACAGAGGAAATAAATAAAATAGAGACACCCCCAAAAAAACAATAGAAAAAAGATCAATGAAACAAAGAGCTGGTTTTTGAAAAGATAAACAAAATTGATAAACATTTAGCCAGGCTCATCAAGAAGATAGAGGATCCAAATAAACAAAATAAAATTTAAAATAGGAGGAATAGCAACCGATACCACAGAGATACAAAATATCATAAGAGAATACTATGAACAGTTATATGCCAGCAGATTGGACAACCCAGAAGAAATGGTCAAATTTATAGAAAGATAAAACCTACCAAGACTGAATCAAGAAGAAACAGACAATTTGAACAGACTGATTACTAGTAGTAAAACTGAATTTGTAATAAAAATACTCCTAGCAGACAAAAAAGTCTGGGACCAGATGCAATAACATGGATGGACCTAGATAGAGTATTATGCTTAGTGAAATAAGGCAGAAAGAGAAAAACAAGTAGTCTATGTTACCATTTATATGTAGAATTGAAAAAAACAAAACAAAGGAATGTATACAACAAAACAAAAACAGACTCATAGATAAAGAGAAAAAAATAGTGTTTACCAGTAGGGAGAGGGAAGCAGGGAGGGGAAAGAGAAGTCTAGGGGATTGAGACATACAAACTACTATGTATAAAATTAATAAGCTACAAGGATATATTGTACAGCACAGGGAAATATAGCCATTATTTTATAATAACTTTAAATGGAGAATAATCTCTAAAAATATTGAATCACTATGTTGGACAGCTGAAACTAATATAATATTGTAAATCAACTATATGTCAATTAAACAAAATGAATCAAACGTTGTTATGAATAGGGACAGTATCAGAAGTAATTTCAGAAGATTTATTTTTTAAAATACATTTACGCAGGGCTTCCCTGGTGGCGCAGGGGTTGAGATTGTAGGCAGGTTTCTTTTTTTAAAAAATTAATTTATTTATTTTTGGCTGTGTTGGGGTTTCGTTGCTGAGCACAGGCTTTCTCTAGTTGCGGTGCGCGGGCTTCTCATTGCGGTGGCTTCTCCTGTTGCGGAGTATGGGCTCTAGGTGCACAGGCTTCAGTAGTTGTAGCTCTCTGGCTCAGTAGTTGTGTCGCACGGGCTTAGCTACTCCACAGCCTGTGGGATCTTCCCGGACCAGGGCTCAGAACCCCTGTCCCCTGCACTGGCAGGTGGATTCTGAACCACTGTGCCACCAGGGAAACCCTCACAAGATTTCTAATTATTTTCTTTGAAAACAACTAGCCCAATAACTTGCATTATTTTTATATCAAATCTTCGAAACTATTCAGTATAAATATTTAAACATGTAGAAAACCAAGTCTCACAATAAATAATACTGTGAAAATAATCAGTTGCTACATCACTTTTTTGGTAATATGTCCCCACCGAAGAGATTTCTTTTTGATTAAGAAATAAAACAAAAGTTAAATGACACATTAAAGATCATCTGATAATTTAGTGACTGCTTCATCTTTTCCACTGAATGTCCTTTCCTTTGAATCAGTAAACAACAAAATAAGTCATTGCAATGTCTTCAAAACATTACTTGTACTGAAAAAATGTGAATGAAATATATTTAGTGGTGACTATATTAAAATATTATTACAACCTGAACGTTTGGGCACTTGGAAATGTATACACATGACAGAAGAAAAATATTAAAGGAGGATTACCACAAAGACTATTTCCCCAACAGAAATTTAGAAAGGGATCTGGTCTGATATCATTCGGGTTATACAAAAGCCTTTAGGGTTTTTGTATAACCTTTCGGGTTATACAAAAACCTTCATTAAGAAAGAAGAATGCCAGCAAGCTTAATGAGTTGGAAGAGTTTTGAGTTTACTGATTGGAACATATAACAAGACAGATTTTCAGTGGGACTAGAAAATATCTTACGGATTATGAAAACTTGCATAAACAATGATGTTACCGGGTGTTAGACTCTTCCCCTTCCTTTCTTTCACACTAATGCTAAGAGGAAGTTTAATGAGTGGAAAAGATAAAGTATCAACAGGCTTTAGATAAAATACAGCAGAGATGAGAAAAATGTAAAATAAAACAGTGAAAAACCTCGACTGAAACACTGGAATTGGGTAACTACTGTATTATCGGTTGATAAAACTACCACAAAGGTGCATGTATGTGTGTGTGTGCATGTGTGTGTTTAACCACGGACACATTGGTTTATCTACTACTGCTGTTTCAAAGATCATATTTAAAAACAAGTGATGCAGTATCACTAAACTATTTTCAGTATGAACTGGTCCACTTCCATTTTCTCTTTGGAGAAAGAGAAAGTGAAGTTGGATTGCATGAAGAGAATAAAGCTGCTTTACTTGATCTTATCAGCCAACAGCAGAGCAAGGAAGAATTTCTAATGGCACCTCCATCATCGACTGCACTTGTTAGAGAAACAGAATTGTTGGTGAGTCATAAGGCCGCTAAGTTGCTCTAATGCAATGAGAGTTTTAGTGAGTATTTTGACAGTGGAAGTGTGAATAAGGGCAGAGAAAATCTTTTAAGCCCATTTTTGATGGAAGCATAGCCATATACTTACTGAATAAGGTTAAAAACAGGACAGAAGAGGGAGGAAAAGAATGAATAAATTTCATGATCGGGATAATGCTGAAAGCATTAGAAGATGCCAATGTCAATACAGTTATTAAATATGCTCTTTACACACATGTAGCGGTATCTCTGGCTAGCATGGAAGGTTTCCTTCCCCAATAGTCCTTCTTCAAACACTTGAAGTTGAAAGAAGATAAAGCTCAGTATCTCCAGGGACCTCTACTGTTTCCAGATTTAGACGATCAGCTCTAAGAATCAAAGCCTTGATCAAAGTTATGACTTTTGCTCTTGAAGCACAAACAAAGCTGTGAGAAAACTAAGATGCTTCTAAATTTTAACATAGAATCAGTATCACGGGAATGCCAAGTTTAAAAATGGAAGTGTTCTACCTTTGGTTAGCATGAAATTAGCTTGGAAGAGACTAATTGGACATAGTTGCTTATAAATGTGTTCCTGGATACACTTAGCCAAGAAGAATGACGGAGGAGCTCTTCGTTTGACTAATAACACATTTCATGTTCTTTAGTATCTTTATGTGTAGAAGCTGAAATAAATGAGCTATGAGTAAAGAATGGGGAGAACATTGGGAGATGCCAGGAAGCACCATTCCACTTAAACATTTCATGTGTGCCAAAATAATTTGTTCGAAATGCTGAATTCTCTACATTGAAGTTCTAGGCTACAGATCTGGGGACAGAACTAGTAAAAAAAAATAGTCAGTGAGCTTCGATATTGGCAGGCTGAAAGAGAGAAGGAGCTGTCAGCCTAAAGTGAAACCCTCTGGAGGAGTGAGGACTTTTCAGCAAGGGGATAGCAGGGTGAAAAGAAGGGATCCTTTTTTAGGGCTGCGGAGAATAGCAAGCGCTGCCCAAGGTAACAGGAATTTGCATTTCTGAAAGATTACTTCCGGGAAGAGGGTTTCCCCCAGCGTGGACATGGACCGTGGGGTTTCTTATGCTGTTGTTTCGCAGCTGGAACACATCATCCAACAGGTCTGTGATGCTGCAAATGATTCCACCAGGCAGGGCACTTCGGGATTAATCAAAACCCAGCTGCATGGAGGAGAGTAGCTGTACCATACAGGCTGAAGCTAGCAAAGGGCCCGGTAAGCTGGTGTCTGTTCAGAGACTCCTCCAGAAAGCCTAACCCAGCTGCTGTGGCCACAAAGAAAAAGAGCTGGAAACCATAAGTCCTGGTCTTCCCACTCATGAACTACATCCCGGCATCCAATTAACTCGTCCACTTTTAAAGAGACAACCCTAGCATCCTTGCCCTTTGTAAGGACCTTCACTTTTCACATGTGTATTTAGCATGCTCCAAGGCTCCAAAACGTTCACGCAATTTTTTCCTATCTGGTTTTGAGATACGTCTGGGGAAAAGTTGGAACTTGCCATTTTGCAAGATGAAAAGCAGAAGCTAAATTTTAATTATCAGAAATATCAGGGTGTTCTGAAAACACTGTTCTCCGTGTCAGTAAAACTTTTCGGTTCTTTTAAAAATCCTTCACGTGGTAGTTCAGAAAGACAAATTTTAATTTTAAAAGGGAACACGATGAGCTTATTCAATACTTTCATTTTATAGGCAATGAAAGGAGGTCTAGAGGGATTAAGTGACTTGCCTTAGGTCATTTTCAAAAAGATGAGAAAAAAAAAAGTCTTGAACTAATTCTCTAGATTTTAGATTGGGTGAAAAAAAAAAGACTTTTTTCTTAATTCACTTTCTAACAAATCACTCACTTCGTCTCCCCAAGTTCAAAGCTTGCTGTCTTTCTATGCTCAATATTCCCTTGATCCAGAATTTGGCCACAAGAGGAGGGGGGGAGGGGAGCGTATTGAAGAGTATACTTGTTTCCATGCTGCTTACATTTTCAACACAGCAGGAATAATAACAGAAATACAGTTTTGCAGGGGAAGGTCAAGGAGTGAGCTCATGAAGAAAAACAACTACCTTTAAACAAGCCGAAGAAAGCAGGGGTATGTAACAGATTTTGCTAATGGGGCTGTGATTAAATAAAATAAATGAGAGTTTGAGGTGGGCATAGAAAGACAGAGAGCCAGCCCACAAGAGTAAATATGAACAATACAGTCCGATAGAGAACGTCACATAGGTAGGAACAAAATATTGGGTGTCGCGGACAGTGAGTGTGTAGTAAGCGATGGTATTTAGATTTTGCTACAGAACTGTGTGTGCTGAGTCGATATTTCCAAATGGAATAGTTAATGATTAATTAATTGGGATCCTGTTTCTAGTTTGATTCAGAAAAACATTTATTATTTTCTTTAGCGAATAATGTAAGTCTTTTTAAATGTCGAAATTTGTAAAAATGCTAATTTTGTTCAGGCTCTCATTGAAGGTCACAGAGTAGCCAATCGACGTGCACTTGTAAAACGCAATCACCTTATTTCCACTGACTCCACTGACAGGGAATGAAATCTAACACAGTTAAGAAGTATTTATTGATTTAACAGCTCATATTAACATGTGAAACCTAACCTCCCGCTTATCAGGATGAAATGAGTGTGTTATTAGAAATTACATTATAGGTCAAGCAGAAGAGAGCAGCACATAACCTTCTTGCTGAATAAATAAATATTTGTGGACTGATTTCTTAGAGGAGATATCAATTGAAACAAGTGATTAAAGTTGACAATGGAATTGTACAAATGACCCTAATGAATGACTTTTCTAATCATTTTCATGTTTGTGGACGTTAGCCCTGTTTGCACAGAGTGAATAACTATGCATGCCTTAAACGACAGACACCCATAATTGGATGAAAATGATGCTCAGTTACCTATTCTGTGGCGTCGGTGAATTCTGACAAATAATTTTATCTTCAGCTGGGGAAAGTTCAAATTTTCCTTTTTTTTTTTTTTAAACTGCCACTGACTTGGCGACTGTTGACTTGGCAAAGCTCCTAACCAGATCCCAGACAAAACCGCCCATTTACAAAACATCAAAACTTCTTCTGCAGTTTTGGATTAAGGATTCGAAACTTAAAAAAAAAAAAAAAGTTCTACTTCCCAACCCCCTTCTCTTTGTAAATATGATAAACCCATGGCTATTTGGTCCATACTCTGTGACAGTAGTAAGATAATGTCACTCTTCACATAAGTTCTTACTTATTGGCTACCTTTTGATGGATTTATCGGCTGCCAGCAAATAATGGATAACAATTTTGGTAAAGGTGGTCATGCCAGACCTGTACATGAGATCCTCCCTGTGAAGAGTCAGGGAGTCTCAATGGCACAGACACGTGACAGACTTAGAGCTACCCTAATGCTTCTGTCTGTCTCCTCAGCCCACACATATTTAGGGTCTAATGTGCTACTTCTCAATCTGATGACCAGTCCATTTATGGGCTTAAAGGGTGATGTTACTATGTCGTCAGGAACTTTGAAATTGGTAATAACGTCACTGCCTCATGGCTGATGAACTGAGATCAGCTCATTAGCCAAAAGTGTTAGAAATTTATACTTGGTGGCATTTTCTTTGCAGGGTTTCCGGTAAAAACGTTCTTCTAATCTGCTAAAACCCATTTTTTAAACTTCTCAAAGATGTATGAAGGATTAATGAGCCTGTTTCTTTTCTCCTACATTTAAAATATAACATGTTATGTTTGATGCTTCTTTACCGGTATTTTTATGAGCAATAAAAGGGCTTTCCTCCATGTATATTACATATTTTTAAAAGGGTGAAAAAATGATAAATTATTTCAAAAGTTTTAATGACACATCAAGGGGGTTTATATTACGTGGGACTGTCTTGGGCAGCTACAATATTTTAACCTATAGCCTGCTTCCTTGTTCTGATTAAGCATTTATCAAGCCTAATACAAATCAAATGTAGAATCAAGCCCAAACATGAACCAAAGCATTTTCCTTTTGTGTTCATGAGAACACTTCATGTGGGATTAGTAATTTCATAAAATCACAAATATAAATGTCAAAGAATTTTATACGACGTAGATGAAATTGCACTGGCAAAAATTTTCGCATGTATTGACACCTAATCTGGAACCCCCAAATAACTGATGGGTCCTAAGAGGAAGGAGAGGTGAATAATGTCTGCTTTCATATTTTTCCAAATGTGTCCTAGATGTCTAAAATTCATTAGCTATATTATTGTGGGATAATGTGCAGATCCGTTCTACAGGTATGCAATTGTTGGGGGCAGAAAAACACAAAATGAGTTCAGAGTGTGATTTAATGGACAGGACTACAGTTGTTCTTTATATTTACTTAGAGTTACGTAAGAATGTAGACATTGATTCTTACATTTATAGAACATCTTTTTTTGTCATTTGAAATTCATTTTTATTCGGTCTTTTTCATTTAACCATGCTTCAATGTATTTATAATAAATGAAAGTACATATAAACCTTCCAGAACATCTCTGGGAATACGGAATTATATTAATAACACTCTTAATGTCATTTATTTGACATGGGATCTGATTATGCCATTAAAGACCTAGTTCCTCTGATACTCACACAGGGATTAGAAATAACTGAATTGGGGAAACATCCCAGAAGTGAGGAATAGTTATTTTTAAATTCAATGGTAGAATTCACACTTTTAAAATGGTACAATTCACAGTTCCTCCTCTTCAGGAATGTTAAATCTTGTTTGAGAGGAAATTCATATATTCATGATAAATTAGAAAACAATTTGGAAGCAATATATAAAATTTATACAGAGCTGCAGGCTGTAGGTACCATTCTGAGGCAATTCAGAACATGAGAAAAATCAGTGTGGGCTGGTGTTCGTTCAGGCAGACTTCACGGAGCGGGCAAATCTCGTGAATGTTAAAGATATGTCACATTGTTATTAGCAGAGGGACGATAAAGAAGACCAGACGCCAAGACAAATGAGAGCTTGTCAGGGGGCAAAACTGGCCATGAGTGTTGAACAGAGGAAAGAAGCTCTCAGCTGAACATTGTAAGACTGAAAATGTAAAATGCAGTCAGTTCATACAGGCCCTGGAGGCTGGGCAGAGGCTTTTAAATTTGTTCTATACGCAAAAAGTAGCCAACAGATTGTTAACAAAGAGAATACACGGTAAAAGTGGCTCTGTTGTGAACCTGACAACCATGAGATAAGCTGGTGACACTCAGAAACTAGGTGGTCAACTGTTAAAAAAGATGTGAAATGAGGTGTTGATGGCCCACATTTTTTTCTTTGTAGCAACTTCATTTTCAATAGTGAAAACCTAGACAGGACCCAAACACCCAGAAAAAGATGAATGAATAAACTAAAAGTGGTACATCCAAAGATAAGAAAAGAGATGAGCTACTCCTATGTATCACTGATGAATCTTCATCATCAAATAATTATAAAACAAAAGAAAGCAGAAGAAAAAACAGTAAATGGTTTAGGATGCCAATCAGATAAATTCAAGAAAATGCGAAGGTAGACTGGTGGTCATATAACATGGGAACAAAGAAACCAAGAGGAACTTTATGAAGAACGTATACTGTACTAGGTCTTAGTAGCTAAATGGGTGTGGGACGAGAAAAAGATGCAATATAGGTGACCGCAAACGATGTATCTCGGGGAAGCAGGGTAACACGGGAGCCATGGACAGAAAGGGGGAGCTGATCAGGGATTCATTTCTGATGATCACATACCCCCAGGCTTGACTTCACAAACCTGACCACCTTACTGGACATGTTCTGTGAACAACTGGAAATAAATTACAGATAAAAGTTTGAGCAGAAACTGCAGCTTTCATAACCAGCACATAGGCGACCATTGGGATGGCAAGAGTAGCTGAGCAATTGAAGGAATTGGATAAAGAAAGAAGAGAATGGAAGCTGGGAATTCTACACAAGAGAGCTAGTAGATACAGAATGGATAAGCAACAAGGTCCCACCGCAGAGCACAGAGAACTATATTCAATATCCTATGATAAACCATAACGGAAAAGAATATTAAAAAAGAATATATATGTATAAATGAATCACTCTGCTGTATAGCAGTGATTAACACAACATTGTAAATCAACTATACTTCAATAAAAAAATGAGAAAAAAAAAGAGAGAATTAGTAGAAAGACAAGCAAAATAGGAATTAAAGAAGGAGAAAATAAGAAAGATAGTCGAAGGACTTCCCTAGTGGTCCAGTGGTTAAGACTTTGCCTTCAGGATTCCCTGGTGGCCCAGTGGTTAAGAATCCACCCGCCAAGGCAGGGGACAGGGGTTCGAGCCCTGGTCCGGGAAGATCCCACATGCCATGGAGCAACTAAGCCCGTGCGCAACAACTACTGAGCCTGCGTTCTAGAGCCCACGAGCCACAACTACTGAGCCTGCACACCTAGGGCCCGTGCTCTGCGACAAGAGAAGGCACCTCAACGAGAAGCCCATGCACCGCAATGAAGAGTAGCCCCCATCTGCCGCAATTAGAGAAAGCCCGTGCACAGCAATGAAGACCCACACAGCCAAAAATAAATAACTTTATTAAAAAAGACTTTGCCTTCTAATGCAGGGTATGTGGGTTCGATCACTGGTCGGGGAGCTAAATCCCACGTGCCTTGTGGCCAAAAAAACAAAACATAAAACAGAAGCAATACTGTAACAAATTTAATAAAGACTTTAAAAATGGTCCACATCAAAAAAAAAATCTTTACAAGGAGCTTCAAGATAGCAGAAGAGTAAGACGTGGAGATCACCTTCCTCCCCACAGATACATCAGAAATACATCTACACGTGGAACAACTCCTACAGAACACCTACTGAACGCTGGCAGACAACCTCAGACCTCCCAAAAGGCAAGATACTCCCCACGTACCTGAGTAGGACAAAAGAAAACAGAATAAACAGAGACAAAGTAATAGGGACGGTACCTGCACCAGTGGGAGGGAGCTGTGAAGCAGGAAAGGTGTCCACACACTATAAGCCCCTTCGTGGGTGGAGACTGCGGGCGGCGGAGGGGGAGCTTCGGCGCCGTGGAGGAGAGCGCAGCCACAGGGGTGAGGAGGGCAAAGTGGAGACATTCCCGCACAGAGGATCAGTGCTGACCGGCACTCACCAGCCGAGAGGCTTGTCTGCTCACCTGCTGGGGCGGGCGGGGATGCAAGCTGAGGCTCGGGCTTCGGTCGGAGGGCAGGGATCTTCCTTCCTTCCTTCCTTCCTTTCTTTCTTTCTCCCTTTTCTTCTGAGCAGTGCAGCTGACAGGGTCTTGGAGCTCCTGCCAGCTGTCACGCCTGAGCCTCTGAGGTGGGAGAGCTGAGCTCAGGACACTGGTCCACCAGAGATCTCCTGGCCCCCCGTAATATCAATAGGCAAGAGCTCTCCCAGAGATCTCTGTCTCAACACTAAGACCCAGCTCCATCCAATGGCCAGCTATGGATTAAATGCTCCAACCAAAAGACACAGACTGGCTGAATGGATACCAAAACAAGACCCATATATATGCCATCTACAAGAAACCCACTTCAGACCTAGTGACACATACAGACTGAAAGTGAGGGGATAGAAAAAGATATTCCATGCAAATGGAAATCAAAAGAAAGCTGGAGTAGCAATTCTCGTATCAGACAAAATAGACTTTGAAACAAAGACTACTACAAGAGACAAAGAAGGACACTACATAATGATCAAGGGATCAATCCAAGAAGAAGATATAACAATTGTAAATATTTATGTACCCAACATAGGAGCTTCTCAATACATAAGACAAATACTAACATTCATAAAAGGGGAAAGTGACACAATCATAGTAGGGGACTTTAACACCCTACTTTCACCAATGGACAGATCATCCAAAATGAAAATAAATAAGGAAACACAAGCTTTAAATAATACACTAAACAAGAGGGACTTAACTGATATTTATAGGACATTCTATCCAAAAACAACAGAATACACATTCTTCTCAAGTGCTCATGGAACATTCTCCAGGGTAGATCATATCTTGGGTCACAAATCAAGCCTTGGTAAATTTAAGAACACTGAAATAACATCAAGTATCTTTTCATACCACAACACTATGGGACTAGATATCAATTATAGGAAAAAATCTGTACAAAAAAAATACAAGCACATGGAGGCTAAACAATACACTACTTAATAACCAAGTGATCACTGAGGACATCAAAAAATACATAGAAACAAATGGCAATGAAAACACGACGACCCAAAACCTATGGGACGCAGCAAAAACAGTTCTAAGAGCGAAGTTTATAGCAATACAATCCTACCTTAAGAAACAAGAAGCATCTCAAATAAACAACCTAACCTTACACGTAAAGCAATTAGAGAAAAAAGAACAACAACAACAAAAAACCAATGTTAGCAGAAAGAAAGAAATCATAAAGATCAGATCAGAAATAAATGAAAAAGAAATGAAGGAAACAAAAGCAAAGATCAATAAAACTAAAAGCTGGTTCTTGGAGAAGATAAACAAAATTAATAAACCATTAGCCATACTCATCAAGAAAAAAAGGAAGAAGACCCAAATCAATAGAATTAGAAATGAAAAAGGAGAAGTAGCAACTGACACTGTAGAAATACAAAGGATCATGAGAGATTACTACAGGCAACTATATGCCAATAAAATGGACAACCTGGAAGAAATGGACAAATTCTTAGAAATGCACAACCTTCCAAGACTGAACGAGGAAGAAATAGAAAATATGAACAGACCAATCAAAAGCACTGAAATTGAAAGTGTGATTAAAAATCTTCCAAATTGAAAAAGAAGAAGTAAAGCTGTCACTGTTTACAGATGACATGATACTATACACAGAGAATCCTAAAGATGCTACCAGAAAACTACTAGAGCTAATCAATGAGTTTGCTATAGTAGCAGGATACAAAATGAATGCACAGAAATCTCTTGCATTCCTATACACTAATGATGAAAAATCTGAAAGTGAAATTAAGAAACTGCTCCCATTTACCACTGCAACAGAAATAATAAAATATCTAGGAATAAACCTACCTAAAGAGACAAAAGACCTGTATGCAGAAACTTATAAGACACTGATGAAAGAAGTTAAAGATGACACAAATAGAAGGAGAGATATACCATGTTCTTGGATGGGAAGAATCAACATTGTGAAAATGACTCTACTACCCAAAGCAATCTACAGATTCAATGCAATCCCTATCAAACTACCACTGGCATTTTTCACAGAACTAGAACAAAAAATTTCACAATTTGTATGGAAACACAAAATACCTTGAAGAGCCAAAGCAATCTTGAGAAATAAAAATGTAGCTGGAGGAATCAGGCTCCCTGACTTCAGACTATACTACAAAGCTACAGTAATCAAGACAGTATGGTACTGGCACAGAAACAGAAATATAGATCAATGGAACAGGATAGAAAGCATGTGGTTGAGAGTCCGCCTGCCGATGCAGGGGATACGGGTTCGTGCCCCGGTCCGGGACGATCCCACATGCCGCAGAGAGGCTGGGCCCGTGAGCCAGGGGCACTGAGCCTGCCCATCCAGAGCCTCTGCTCCACAGCAGAAGAGGCCACAATGGCGAGAGGCCCGCATACCACAAAGAAAAAAAAAAAAGTCATGTACTAAGATGTTCATTGCAGCTCTATTTACAATAGCCAGGACATGGAAGCACGCTAAGTGTCCATCAACAGATGAATGGATAAAGAAGATGTGGCACATATATACAACAGAATATTACTCAGCCATAAAATGGAATGAACCTGAGTTATTTGTAGTGAGGTGGATGGATCTAGAGTCTGTCATACAGTGAAGTAAGTCAAAAAGAGAAAAACAAATACCACATGCTAACACATATATATGGAATTTAGGGGGGAAAAAAAGGTCATGAAGAACCTAGGGGCAAGACATGAATAAAGACACAGACCTACTAGAGAACGGACTTGAGGACACGGGGAGGGGGAAGGGTTAGCCGGGACAAAGTGAGAGAGTGGCATGGACATATATACACTACCAAATGTAAAATAGATAGCTAGTGGGAAGCAGCCACATAGCACAGGAAGATCAGCTCGGTGCTTTGTAACCACCTAGATGGGTGGGATAGGGAGGGTGGGATGGAGGGAGACGCAAGAGGGAAGAGATATGGGAACACATGTATATGTATAACTGATTCAGTTTGTTATAAAGCAGAAACTAACACACCATTGTAAAGCAATTATACTCCCATAAAGATGTTAAAAATCAAAAATCTTTAAAAGAATGATATTTGAAGAGCTAAGGGATGCCAAGGAAGAGAGTGCTAGGAAGGAGAGGGTCATTTTGTCAGAAGCAGCAAGGACGGGGAGTATAAAGAAAATCTGTCTGGATTTAAGGTTCCTTATTTGTTTTACAAGGATTGTAAAAAAAAAAGAAAAATTAGCTTAAAAGGGTTGACTGGGAAGGGGATCATTTAGCACAAATGTTAGTTTCTTAAGATGGTAAGGTTTCAATTTATATTTTATATGCATTTTCCTCGTATTAGGGAAATGAGCAAACCACTCACTTGTTAGTTCGTTTCTTCCTGGAATTTAGCAGTTCAGCTGAACTAATCGAAGTTTCTGAGCTTACGAACAGCTGCAACTTCGTATTTAAATTTCATGTGCTGTCTGTCCTCCTCAATGCTCCACTAACAATCCATCTTACTTTCAAGCCTGACAATTTCCGACGCGTACTGACCACCCACAGAGAGTATGCCTTCAGAAGGGAAAGCCCTTTAAGACCTGTGTTGAGTGAAGCAAAAATGCTTAGACTGTAGTCAATACTATTAGAACTGAACTGGGATAAGGGTACAGCGATTCAGAAGAATTAGTTCCATTATTTTTCCTGATGCTCCAGGAAAACAACAGAATGGAGAGATTTGTGATGTCATTGGACACTCTGCTCTGTAGTCGAGCATCCTCACTACAGAATTTCACGAAAAGTGCAGTTAAACACTGCATGTAGAGCTGAAGAGCGCACCAGCTCTTCAGACACTGAAGATTCTCCAGACAAATGCTTCAGCTTCCTTTAAGTAAGAATAATGGGCAGGACTGTATTCTACTTGGTTTATAATACAGACTTCTGAAGAGAATTGATTTTTTTCTAATAATAGAGTAGGACACGGGTTAGTCCTACACATTAGAATAAATGTGTGGACTTTAATAATCTTAAATTCAAAACTGCAAAAGTCACCCCACAGTGAATATTGACATTTAGAAGCCTCTCAGTATCAACATAAATCCTGTATATAAGAGACTGAGATTGCAACTGGTTTTTTTTTTCCTTATTCCCACTGAACAGTTTTGTATTTAAGTGGTCTTTCTTTTTTCTTTGAAAAATCTGATTCCCATTCATAAATATTTCTAAATCAGGGGAGTGTGCCTTTAAATTAAGTCTGTTCCTGAAGTGACCCATATCTGGCCATTGGGTAACCTGTATCAGGTAGTACCACATGTTCACAATCAACCCCAGCATGCACCCTTTGGGCTGATGACTAAAATGTGACAATTCTGATAATTAAACCACCTAAAGCCAGCAGCTGATGTCTTGCATTAATTCAAAACAGCATAAGGTGGAACTCAGCACACTATCCAATTACCAGCGACATGGTTATATACACTCTCAACCATGTGGTGTGGCTTTCCCCAGATACGCTAAACCCGATGTCTGACAAAAACTGTAATTTAAACAAATAAAGGGGGTAGTGGATGGATTGTAGCCTGTTTAACAGAGTCCCTCTGAAGCGTCTCTTGATTAGCAAGGCTGAGTAGAGGCCAGAGGATGACATTTTCCAATCAACCTGACATTCACTGAGAAATTATATTTTTCTGTATCATTCATTAAGAGATAGTGGAGTTCAGATTTTTCATTTATATGGAAAATCCCAATTAATTAAAATAATGAAGAAAAATAAAAGCAAATTACTTTTATACTGGGGTATAATTTTTTTTTGAATCTTCTAAACTGTATTTGCAACTGACAAAAACATCTGGAGCTGACAAAAATCTTCCTAGAGACAAGGCCCTCAGCAGAGTCTGTCCCCACCGTAAAATTTTACATCAACTGTACAGGACAAAATTAGCAATGAGTGATCTTTGGCACTAGAATGGGTAATTCCTTAGCTGTTCATACAATATCCAAACTGCACATCACGTGACATTAAACTGCTGGTTAACAGGTAAATTTCACATTTAAGTTATCTTAAGAAGTCGGAAGTCCTAGCTAAGTTTTTCAGTATCGATATGCTAATCGTATCGAACACTTATGCCTGAGGTAGAGACTTCTGTCAGAGATTCATTGAAGAGAACACAATTGAGAGTACAACAGAGAAAAACACTTCCGATCTTGGAATCATGTAGCCAAGTGTCTTTGCTGGTTCAACAAGCCAACCCTGAAATGCAGAACTCTTACTTCTTTTATTTCTGTAGAGATTTTGCACAGGAATAGGGCTTTCTTTTGTTTGGACATCTGGATTTTGGAATACGTGGATTGCATCTTTCAAAAGTATGACTGTTAACATGGAATGTGCATGAACCAAACTCACTTAACATCATTATTAAAAAGAACAAAAACATCACAACCGCGTTAGAGACAACGACAAATAAAATCTTTTAAACTCTCCATGAT
The DNA here is from genome assembly GCF_003031525.2 of Neophocaena asiaeorientalis asiaeorientalis. NCBI lineage: Eukaryota > Metazoa > Chordata > Mammalia > Artiodactyla > Phocoenidae > Neophocaena > Neophocaena asiaeorientalis. The sequence goes on along the minus strand of NW_020173204.1, from coordinate 5,037,390 downwards.
ATGTGGCCAGAATGAGTGACAAGTATGCAAGTCAACCTAATGATTCTAAGCTTTGAAGGTGACTGTGAATTACTACAGATTTTTGATATACAGGTGAGTTGAAATTTTACTGCCAAACTCTGCACTGTGCAGGGGCTTTATTATTTTCAGGCGGTAAGACCCTTTGTGAAATTACATGATTTTATCTAATTTTATCTTTATGTAAAAAGATAAAAGTAACCTAATATCTGGAAACTTCCAATCAAAATGACCAGCAACTGTGTATCTCTGACTTCAGGTACTCTTCTTCACAGTTGGGAAAGAACTTTCCTTTATAAAAAGACGTTTCCTGGGCTTCCCTGGTGGCGCAGTGGTTGGGAGTCCGCCTGCCGATGCAGGGGGCACGGGTTCGTGCCCCGGTCCGGGAGGATCCCATGTGCTCCCCCCCCCAAAAAAAAAAAAAAAAAAAAAAAAAAAAAAAAAAAGGCATTTCCTGAAGTAGGTTCAAGTATAACATACTTGCCTTTTACCAAAAACTGGATGGCCAAAAATTTATCCTAAACTATAGGTATTATTTTTAGAAGTGTACTGTCTCTTAAATGAGACAGAAAACGTAAGGCCTGGACATGTATAAGCTTAATGGGTAAAGCATAGGTATGACTAATAGGAAAAACATTTAGGTCCATTCTTGTATACTGGGATATAATTTTAACATTTATATGCATAGATTCCATTAGCAGTAAAGGAAGTGAAGGATTTCAGTGCTCTTCCAAAATGCAACCAGAAAATATGACAATGGGGATCACAGCTTCGAAGATTGTAGCTTTATGCATCTTTGTTGTGCAAAAGCTGGTGCAGTCGAGGAACATCACTAATTTTAGGATAAATTTCCAATTATTACCTATTCAATTCAATTGCTCACATGTGTTCCCTGCCATCACTACCACCACGATTGCATGCCAGCGAATGCCCCAAATGCATAGCACATAAAGACAGTGAATTTGATCTGATCTGTATTTGTCCTTTTCACGTGCTGTCTATCTACATATCTGACAAGGCTGGGCTCCACCAGAGAACAAGGCTAAGAAATAACAACCTAAAGTTGAGCCTTAGCTGTTTAGGATTATTGCATGATTTTGATAGCTTGCCTTTTTCTCACGTGTACCTATGTAGTGTATGTATCATAGGCATGAAATAGCTTAAAGTCAAATCTCTGAGGTCCTCCAATCAATGGAGGAAGCTCAATAGTTTAAAAGAGAAAGAATGATTTGAATTCAAGATTTCTGTACCATTTGGTAGCTTATTCTAGGTAGTTGCCAATTTTCAAGCTGTGTCTGATCTTCAGAAAATCAAGGGGTTAAAATTGAGTGCACCCTGGAGTCTGAGGGGCTGATCAGAGAGTGGGTAGAACACAGACATTAATCTGGGTATCAAGCGCTGGACTTGGAATTTTGTAGTCAAGTACATTGGAGGAAAGCAAATGTCCCTAGAAATACTTGAAGCAGTTGGAGGCATGATTTAAAGCAGGATTCAAGGAAACATCCTTTCTAGTGCAGATTAGATAGAAGGGCAAGGACAAGAAGCAGAAAGAAGAAAAGTAAAATGAAAAAGGAGAACCTGTATAGAACTAGGATAGATATGTATGCATCTAGATTAAAGGATAGATAGGGGTAATGACGAGAAATTGGAAATATTCATTAGAAATACAATGTGTTTTGTTGAGTATATCACTATTCTTAGGTTAACAGCCTAGCAAGTCATATTTAGTTATTAATCCACCCTGTATATTTTAAGTTTTTTTCTGGCTGTAAAATGTCCTGTTTTTGTTTTGTTTGTGTGTTTTAAGTCACTTAGATACATGTAAAGACAGTTAAGTTGGGTGGACCTGACCGTAGCTGAAGCTTAGAGTCTGGCGTCCAGAACAGACAGTCTATAGTTTCACAGCATCCGTTATAATTGAGTCTACTGGACTGGGACTTAGGATAAATAAGGTAAGCAGAAAGAAAAGCTTTTTAAAGTGTACTGTATAGGGACTGACAAAATAAAACAGGAAAGTATTTAAAGTGCTTGCTGGGTTCTTACATGCCAAATTTCTTCAAGGTAGCTATTTTCTCTACCAACCAGATTTTATTTATGTTGGCTCAGTGTAAAACTTTCTTCATGATAAAGGACATTCAAGCAGGTGTCAGGCACTGAGAATAATGTCAGATATTAATTACCCCATTTAGAAATATCACTGAATTAAAATTGAATTAAATTGAATTAAAACTGATCATTAACCAAAAGCTTATTAGTAAGGTATAATATCAAAATTAAGCCAGTAACAATGTAAGATTTTTAAACCAGATTTCTTGATTACTCTGAAGATTTAGTCTGAATATGAAATTAAGGCATGCGAAATTTGATAAGATATCTAAGAGATTTTCCTGAATCATGGTAGCCTATGGCTAAATATTAAGTACATGTCCACGATGGACTTGATGTGTATCATATATAGCAGCCAGATATATAGATTACATATAAACTTTTAAGTATTAATACTGTAAATTGAAAAATCCAAGAGTTTAAATAATTTAAATGCATTTAATCAATGCATTTTCATGTATTGGACTAGTATTTCTTTCAAAAGTTTCCTTCAGGATTAGAATAGAGTTGTATTTAATTTAATATCTAGCTACTTCCAAAATTACTAGCAAACCACAATGAAGCAGAAGTTGCAGGAGAAAATACAGCAAGAGATTTCCCCAGCCGCTTTCTCTAGCTATTGAAGGGTTCATGTAAAAGAAGACTTGGCTCAAAATACATATGAAGAATTTCAAACCCCTATTTAGAACAATAAGCTTATTTTCATTAAGTTTGTTCTTCAAATATTTTATCTCTAAGAAGGTCTCAGTGAAAACATGTATCATGTCAGTATGTTAGCATGCTATAACAAATAAGTATACCCAAGAAGAAAAATATTTCACAGGCAGTATTTAATTTTTGAATTTGGATTCAATCTACATTTTAGAGCTTCAACTTGGTTAAGACGTTGTTATTTGATATAACCCTTGGGTCCCTTATGCATTATTTTTACATGGTTCAAATAAAATGGAGGCATAGTTATAGGACTGATTTTATTTTTTTATGCCCAAGTTGAGGTTATACTGCTTAAATTCTAGTCAATGGTTTAAAAATCTTGAACCTCCATGTTCTTTGTACTTTGCAGAGTTTCTTCTTAGACTGTAGGAATGAGACAGAAGCTTTCAATATCCAAAGCTAGCACATATTCTTGAGGGGCAACTAGCTATTCAGTTCAAGGGGAAACAAAGTACAACTTATAATACAATGCTTATAAGTCATACAAAGGGCAACATAAAAACTATGTCATAATTGTACTGACCAAAGTGGAGTCCTAAGAAAGATGTCACATAAAATACCTTTGACACAAAGATCTAGAAAGTTTGGAATTTTTAAAAATAAACAAACAAAAATAGGATGCAAAATCTTTTCCATGAAAAACTACAGGGAGACTTGCTTGCAGTGGAACTTCCAAGTCTGTGATTTTGTGATATAACAAGAAATATGGATTTGGTCTTGGTCCCCAGTTCCGGGGCACAGAGCTCCTAAACCCTTGTAATTTCCTGAGTGAAAGGGGTGAGATGAACATCTTTTGTGATTCATAATAAGCCCATTCAACCCTCTGTAAGTTTATGTTAATGAGATGACTGGTGGCTGAAAGCCCCTAGGTAGCTTCAGGAGGTGGGCTGGTGGCCAGAGGAACCAACTATGTGATTAAAGGGTTGGAACTTTCAGGCACAACCCTTGACCTCTGGGGAGAGGACAGGGGCTGGAGATAGAGTGAATCACCCACAGCCAATGATTTTATCAATCACACCTACGTAACGGAACTTCCATAAATCCCCTGAGCAATGAAGTTCAGAGAACTTCCAGGTTGGTGAAGTATCCACGTGCTGGGAGGGTGGTGCTCCCTACACTCCATAGGAACCAAAGTTCCTGCACTTGGGACTCTCCTGGATCTCACCTGATATACGCCTTCAACTGGCTGTTCATTTGTATCCTTTATAATAAACCAATAATAGTAAGTAAAGTGTTTCCCCAAGTTTTGCGAGTCATTATAGCAAATTATCAAATCTGAGGAGAGGGTCATGGGGAACCCTGATTTGTAGCCACCTTCGACAGAAGTGACTGACTACTTGTGGATGGCATCTGAAACCGCGGGAAGTCTTCTGGAACTGAGCCTTTAACCTGTGGGGCCTGTACTATAATTCTAGGTAGGTAGCAGCAGAATTGAATTAAACTGGAGGACGCCCCATTGGTGTCTGCAGAGAACTGCAGAATTGTTTGGTGTGGAAAATACACACATTGGTGTCAGAAGTGTTGTGAGTAGAGAAACAGTCTTTTCTTTTAAAGTCAAATTATGATAGATAAGGAATTAATATCAAATAAAAAACCTTGACATAAACAAAGTAATTGAGAAAATGACTTGGAAGTATTTAACAGATTAAATGATATTTTAGAATTGTTTGCTAGTATTTTGATAACTCAAAGAACAGGAAAAAACCCTTAAGACTGAAAAGGTAAAATTATATTTTAAAAAAGAAAAGATACAATGAAGTATTATTCAGCCATAAAAATAAATGAAATTCTAATATGTCCTACAACATAGTTGAACCTTGAAAAATTTATAAGTTAAATAAGCCAGACACAGAAGAACAAGTATAACATGATTCCATTTCTATGAGGTACACAGAATAGGGAATTCATAGAGACAGAAAGTAGAACACAGGTCAGTAGAGGGGAGAAGGGAAACGGGAAGTTACCGTTTCATGGGTACAGAGTTTCTGTTTGGGAGGAAAGAATTCTGGAAATAGACAGTAGTGATGATTATACAATGCTGTGAGTGTACTTACTGCCATTGCGTTGTACACGTAAAAACGGTTCAAATGGTACGTTTTACATTATGGATATTCTACCATAATAAGAAAGAAATTAAAAAAAAATTCAAAGAAAGGGAAAACAGTAATTATAGTCAGTAAATTTAACTTTGCTATTTCTATATTCAAGCCAGGAGACTTTGAACTCACTGGGCTAGCCCAATAACTAGTTTGTTATCTGGGAAGCAAAGTTCCATATGATGTCCTGTTGGTAGATAAACCTATCAGTGTGCCGTGAAAAATAATTCATCTGGAATTCAGTGTAAATAATGAGAAGAGTTCCACAGAAGTTTGTCAGGAGAACACAACTGTTTAATGTGTTTATCAGAATGTGTTATTTCCCCTGAGGGAGGCGCATGCTTCCTCCTATCCATTAATGAGACCCTGATAACTGAACATGTTTCTGTTTATTTCCTCTGGCTACCAGAAAGCTCAAACAAAATACGATGCTCAGCAACTAGACTCATCTTATGACTGGCATACTTATGTTCTCCGTGTCCCTGGCACTAATCTTCTATCTCTATTTATAGTTTTATTATTTTGCTATAGGTTTGAAGAAAAATTGGATATTGTCTCAAATCCTCTGTACAAATTACAATGTAAAAATAGCTTGATCAGTGGGATGGACTCCAGTATTAGGAGCATGTTCATTCATATTGGGAACATGCCTAACATGGATGATTTGGATGAGCTGCTGAGCCTTTCTTCCACTCAACTAAACACTCACACACACACGCATACACACGTACACACGTTCTTCGTACAAAATTCTACCTCTGGAGAGCTACAATTCGGTTAGAGAAACAGGTTTTTCGCCCACAATTTGAAATGTTAGATGAACTACACCTGCTATTAAACAAAAAGATTAGTTGCAAAAAAGGAAATATACAATAAGCACAATAGATTATAAATACAAAATGAAACACAAAATGAGCCATAACCTTGGACAGGGTCAAAATCCCCAGGAATATGTATACATTTTTTAAAAGACCTAAGATCATAATTTAAAAATTGCTGATTAACAAGTTGCAAGGTAATTGATTTGACTTGGGTGGTTGTTTTGAAATCATTTTATACCATTTCTCTGCTTCTCTTAATCATACCTTTTGAGAGCCCGTTCATTTTAATATTGTAAGTAATTACCTCTACGTGCGTGACTCTAAGCTATAACTGCATTTTCAACTTTCACCCATCTATTGGACCAATTTGGAAGAAAGTGTTGGACTAGGTAAGTAAATTGTTAAAGTATCTCTAAGTCCTTTCCGACAACAGAAATCTATAACAAAATTTTGGAAGTGGAGGGGAACTTGGAAATAATTTGTTCCGATCCTCTAATTTTACAAATGACATCTTTGACGCAAAGTGTCCAAGGTGACACAATTATCTAGGGGCAAAGTCAGGATTAGAATCTGGGTGTTTCCCAGCTGGGCTATGATGTTCTTGAGAATGGCCACCATAGTTTATGAATCTTCAGACTCTAATTCCAGGAAGAGGGCCATAGGTGATACATTGTGTACAGGTCCCAGTGTTCGGGATACTTCTCTGTTCTGGAATACTTACATTGAAATTCCAATGCTGAGAAAATAAAATCTCCCCCCTTTCATTTCTCATTTAACATTTCTGCAGAAGCCCAAGGGTACACAAAGTGATGAGGGACACACACAATGAAGGAATTCCCAGGTCCCACGTAGAGGAATAATGAATCCATTTGCTGCTCATTTCGATTCTGTCCCTCCCTTAACATTTATTATTAGAATTGAGCAGATACCCTCTACAAAGGGTTTTCCTCCTAAAGTCGGAGCCTGGAGAGCCAGGGTGTTGCAGCCTTAACTCTGCGGGCAAACAGGGGGACCGCAGAGGTCCTGGAACTTCCAGAATTAACTCAAAATCACACGAGAGTATTTTCACCCTGCAATTTTTGACTTTCTGTACTGTGCGCCTATTTCCCTCTCACTCAAAAGTCTACAAAGTCGTAGAAGTTCCATGAATGCGAGGAAACGTTTAAAAGACAATCATACTAATTGGAAAGAACATCATCAAGAACCTGAAGCTAAAAATCAGGCTAATTTGATGGTTCAGATGCCCAGCAAGGAGACGATATGTTAGTCGTTTAGTTTACATGTTACAGTTCCTGCAGTCACTTCATTTGGCTGCGGAGTCAGAACACCCAGGCAGCCCAAAGGTGAACATCTGATAGTAAGTTTCTGGCATTTTCTGGGCCATAGATAAGATAAGGGGGTCAAAATGTAAGACCCAGTGAATATATTTCACGACCTAGAGTAAGGCTTCATACATAGTAGGTGGTCAATAAATATTACCCTCTCTTCCTGGCTTCCAATACCACTTCTCCCCGGAATAACGTATTTGTCTTCTTTCTGGACTAATGTGTTTAAACTTATTCTCTTTACATTCCCCTTTTCCTTAACTTTTCTCTGTTAAGTACTTCCACTAAGTTTCCTTCATCTTACTGGTGTCCGGTTCAGAAAACTAGGGAGAAGTAACATAACTGATTGAATCGTTACGCCTGCCTCGATGATTGATTTTTTAAATTTCATATCCCAAAACTGTATTCTACATCGGGCTACCCTTTTAAAGAGGTGGTCAGAAAATAAATCCTCCTGTGAATATGGAGCAGAAATAGAGCCAAATTATCCCCAAACAGGAAGAGTAGGGACGAAGACTTTGACATTTGGCATTTCCGCTAGAATCCTAGCTTCTAGTCCAAAAGGCAATTTTATCATATACTAGTTCAATGAGTTACGCTCATTACAACCCACATTAGCTTGGGTAAAAAAACAGAATGATAAAATGAAATCAACAAAACATGACTCATATTTCAGGGACAGAAGTACTGACCTGACCCTATAAAATCCGAATGGCTTCATAATCCCATTTGGGCTGGCGCTGGAAGTTGGCCATAGTAGGTGATGTATTCAGTGCTTTGTAGATTTTACTGAATTTGTCCAAAGATATAATATATGTCATTTCCCAGGCAAACTGAAACTTCTTCCTGAGTTTATACAAATCTTTACTAAAGGAAGGGTACATTTTTTTTTCCTAATCTGCTTTCAAAGTCTAGAAGGAGATCTCGCTAAATAAATTTTTACTTAGCACCTACTAAGTAACAGGCATTGCTCTAGTTGCAGGCGATTTCCCTGACATTCAATGACCCTGCATCACGGCTTTCCCTTCCGCTATCTTATTAAAAATTGGGTAGTAAAATTGAATACAGTAACTTGTCACAGTTTATTTTTAAATACTCTTTTATGCCAGTCAGAATGATAAACTGTTACTGATGAAAGCATGATTACATTTTAATTCTCCAGTGTCTTCTGTTGTTTGTGTACACCTTTTCAGTAACAATTCTTAATATCTGCATAAAATTTGAAATTTTACATCATTTCAGGCTGTTAATCTACCATCTATTTCTAAGAAGCCAGGAACTTCATCTCCTATTTTATAAATAAATAAGTCCAGGATCATCGATGTAGGTTATCCCTGGTTATCAAACTTGCTAACTTCCTTTGTCGGATAGGAGAGAAGGAGGAGAGGAAGGTGCCTTTGGCTGGTACAGGTCAGGAATCAACAGGGGGCAGCGTTTAACGTTCCAATTATGAAGCGAATGAATAATATTATGAAGTCTCATGAAAATTATAATAAATTATTTCAGAGAAGAGGAAGGGCAATGCAAATGAAAACCCCATCATATTTATCCCCTCCCCATTGACTACTACGCAAGAGTTGAATTTGAAAAATTAGCTCAGACACCCTAAAAAGCACTTCACCTATTTTATTTTTAAAATCCAATCTGCACATGAAAAAACTCCATATCTTCTTCCGTATTTTCTTTCCTTAACTTCAGTCTGCACATGAAGGCATGCTCACAGGTGCGGATATCTGACAGATCACTTTGGAATGTGCAATCAACCAAGTGCCACAAGTGAGTCCACTAGTTTTAAAAGAGGGATTAAAACTAAAAGGCCTCGCCTAAACATCACAAGCATCTGGGGTTTCTACACCGTGATCTCTGACACCAAATGAATTCGATGAGCATAGGATATTTTAAAGAAGAAATAACATGTATCTAATTAACTATTGTTATCGCTGTACGCTGAAATTTAAAAATAATGTCTTCAGGAAAGGAAATGGTTCTGCAGATATTCAATGCATTCCCACGAGAACAGACGACGCGCTGCTTCGGTAACCTGGCACCTTGTTCTCTAAGCTGGCAGCAAATTCCCTTCACTGCTGTTCTACCTTCTTCTGATTGTACCTAATTTTTGTGAGACTGTCACGTTGATGGGAGAGATGCAGAATTTACATTCCTCAAAACCAGTGAGGAAGGCCCTGAAAACATTAAAAAAATTTTTTTTTAAACTTATTTATTCTGCATTCCCACGAGAACAGACGACGCGCTGCTTCGGTAACCTGGCACCTTGTTCTCTAAGCTGGCAGCAAATTCCCTTCACTGCTGTTCTACCTTCTTCTGATTGTACCTAATTTTTGTGAGACTGTCACGTTGATGGGAGAGATGCAGAATTTACATTCCTCAAAACCAGTGAGGAGGGCCCTGAAAACATTAAAAAAAAATTTTTTTTTAACTTATTTATTCTATTTATTTATTTTTGGCCGCATTGGGTCTTCGTTGCTGCGCACGGGCTTTCTCCAGTTGCAGTGAGCGGGGGCTACTCTTGGTTGCAGTGCGCGGGCTTCTCATTGTGGTGGCCTCTCATTGTGGAGCACGGGCCCTAGGTGCACAGGCTTCAGTAGTTGTGGCTCACGGGCTCAGTAGTTGTGGCTCGCGGGCTCTAGAGCACAGGCTCAGTAGTTGTGGACATGGGCTTAGTTGCTCCGCGGCATGTGGGATCTTCCCGGACCAGGGCTTGAACCCGTGTCCCCTGCATTGGCAGGCAGATTCTTAACCACTGCACCATCAGGGAAGCCCCCTGAAAACATTTTTAATGTGGTTGGAGGTAATCTCTTTCACTGAAAATTCCTCTGAGATTTTTTTTTTTCTTTTTCGCCTGTGATGTACCAAGACAGTCGTTCATTGTACACATTGTACCGAATACTGTTCTTTGAATTTAGGTCACTAGGCAGTGTGGGTCTCTATAGCTTGGCCCACATATTTCTGCACCTGTAATAGTGAAACAGTAAGTCTTGCTCTTGCGTGCAGAGAGACGTTTAATGGGATAACATACGGGACAACATCACGAAGCTGCCCAGTACAGCTGGGCAAAGTGAGGAGCTGATTCTTAACTGTACAAAGGGAGTAGACCCTCCACCAGGGCGACGGGAAAGGCAGCCTACAGACAACCGAGGCAACACTGGGGTGACTTAGAAGGCAGACCCGCAGGAAAAAGCACTCAGAAGAGATTCATAGATAGAGCTACTCCCTTGTTAAGAAATAAATAAGGACGTCAACATAAGATAAAATGTTAGAAGAAGAAAGCTTCCTCAGGACCATAACTGAAGTATACTCTCAGCATTTACGAATGTGGAAATAATCACCTGCAAATAATGCTACGGGTCTTAAATAAAACAGCATCCCAGAGCAAAAGGTCGTGCAGCACTGGGAAGGCGATCTGCAAAATGGGTCAATACAGAGACGTACGTTTTGACAAGACCAGACGATCCTTCAAGTATGGCTAAGAATTCTCTCCAATTCCTTAGTTTACTTTTGTTCCTTTCCTCTTCTCCCCATCTCTGCCCTGCCGTCTCAGCTCCTTCCCTCTATTTTTCTATCAGCCTAGCTATACAACCTGTTACCAACATACATACCCATATATCTGTCTATCCATCTATCCAACCAATATAATGACACATACACTCTTATATAAGTTAACCACACAGCCAGAGATCCAACACTCTCATTCTAGGTTTAGTCATTTTCGATGAAATTTTTCATGATCATCATATAATTGGACAACTGGCATGGGTGGTGCCTAGAATATCAACCCAATAAGCAATATCCCTTATATAATGTCAGCCAGGCTCATTTTGACTTAGTAATGCCACAATTTGCACCACGGACATGAAAAATGTTTATAGTAGGAATGAGAGAAACAGCTATGTGCCTACTCTAGTCTCTGATACCTCCTTCCTCTCCATAGCAAAAAACAAAACAAAAGAAAACAAAAACAAAACAAAACAAAAAACCAAATCCTTAACTTTAGTCTAGGCAGTCATGTAACCATCTGGACAACTGCATTTCCTAAACTGTTTGCAGTAGAGTTGCTTATTTGACTACCTTTTGGCCACTGACATATGAGCAAACTAAAGTATGGTGCTTCCGTGAAGGCTCCTTAAAGGAAGGGCTGGCATCCTTCTTTGTCCCTTCTACTCTCTGTAGGCCTGGAAGAGGGATGTGATGACTGCAGCTCCAGCAGCTCTCTTGGACCTGACTGAATACCACAGGGGTGGAATAGTGAAGGGTGAGGAAAAATCCTAATGACCTCATGGAGCTGCCATAACCTGGGACTTGCTTTAAGTGAGAAAATAAATCCCTGTATGTATATGTCACCAGTTTTTGGTAATCTCTTACTTGCAGATAAGCATAAACACTGACTGACAGATTAGGTAAAACAAAATATGAAAAACTAAATAAAGTACTAATTAACACAAAGTTTCAGTACTTCTGTTTTTATCAATTAGTATGAAACCAAAGAAAGCTATAAAAAAGAAAAGCATCTGTTCTAGTTGGTTGATATCATATTTTACGCACTTTTCATATCCAAGGTAGGTTGCTAGGCTTAATAAAAAATATGTTGCCACCGAAGAAATCAAAGAGCAAATCAAAAAATACCTAGCAACAAATGACAGTGAAAACACCATGACCCCAAACCTATGGGATGCAGCAAAGGCAGTTCTAAGAGGAAGTTTGTAGCAATACAATCCTACCTCAAGAAACAAGAAACATCTCAGATAAACAATCTAACCTTACACCTAAAGCAATTAGAGAAAGAAGAACAAAAAAAAAAAACCCTAAAGTTAGCAGAAGGAAAGAAATCATAAAGATCAGATCAGAAATAAATGAAAAAGAAATGAAGGAAACAATGGCAAAGATCAATAAAACTACAAGCTGGTTCTTGGAGAAGATAAACAAAATTGATAAACCATTAGCCAGACTCATCAAGAAAAAAAGGGAGAAGACTCAAATCAATAGAATTAGAAATGAAAAAGGAGAAGTAACAACTGACACTGCAGAAATACAAAGGAACGTGAGAGATTACTACAAGCAACTCTATGCCAATAAAATGGACAACCTGGAAGAAACGGACTAATTCTTAGAAAAGCACAACCTTCTGAGAATGAACCAGGAAGAAACGGAAAATATGAACAGACCAATCACAAGCACTGAAATTGAGACTGATTAAAAATCTCCCAACAAACAAAAGCCCAGGACCAGATGGCTTCACAGGCGAATTCTATCAAACATTTAGAGAAGAGCTAACACCTATCCTTCTCAAACTATTCCAAAATATAGGAGAGGGAGGAACACTCCCAAACTCATTCTACAAGGCCACCATCACCCTGATACCGAAACCAGACAAGGATGTCACAAAGAAAGAAAACTACAGGCCAATATCACTGATGAACATAGATGCAAAAATCCTCCACAAAATACTAGCAGACAGAATCCAACAGCACATTAAAAGGATCACACACCATGATCAAGTGGGGTTTATTCCAGTAACCCAAGGATTCTTCAATATATGCAAATCAATCAATGTGATAAACCATCTTAACAAACTGAAGGAGAAAAACCATATGATCGTCTCAATAGATGCAGAAAAAGCTTCTGACAAAATTCAACACCCATTTATGATAAAAACTCTCCAGACAATAG